>NC_133620.1:104009368-104359368 GCF_048593235.1 Sminthopsis crassicaudata
GAAATAGAAAAAAAATCCACTGATCATCACCTCAAAGAGATCCTTTGTGGGAAACACATAGGAATATTATTGCCAAGTTTCAAAACCTCCAGATCAAAGAGAAAATTTTGCAAGTTTCAAGAAAAAAATAAAAACAATTCAAATACGCTGGAGCTACAATTAGAATTGTACAAGACTTATCAGCAGCTACAATAAAAGACTGTAGGTACTGGAATCATATTTATGAACAAAAATATCATGTCCAGCAAAATTATCTATAATTCTGAATGAGGAAAAAATAGATCTTCAATGAACTTGCATATTTTTAGGATTTTCTATCAATAAAACTTGAATTTAACAGAAAATTTAACATGTAAAAGACAATATTAAAGATCATTTTTAAGGAATTCAACATGGGCAAACTGTTTAAATTTGGACAACTTCCTGATATTCAGTGTCTCAGTTTTTTCAATCATTCCCTAATTTCCAAATATTTATGTTATTTCTCTCTCTTTTTGAATTTTATCCTACACTCTTAAAACATTTACTACAAATGAGCTGAAGAATTCCAGTTCCCTATAGCTTCAGCCATTTATCAGTTCTCAGAACTGCTCTCTTCCAAAGACCATCTTTAAAAGTTGTTTCTTCACATCCACATTTGATCAATCTTGAGTGAACAAAGTTGTTTCTCTGCTCCCTTTAACCATCACATACAAAAGAGGAACCACCCTACATTCTTTGCAAGATCATTTGAGCCATTGTATTTATGTCATGGTTCATTTTCGATCCCAATCTTCTCATATTTCATCTAAAAACTGTAGATTTTTACAGATGGATCACAGATGGGAAACTTAGACAGAGAGCAGTTAGTTGACCAGCCCAGGGTCTGAGGCTGGATTTGCACTTGAGTCATCCTGACTTTGAGCCCATTGCTCTACTCACTGTACCACCTACTTGCCTACTGTGTAGGTAATTCCCCTAAAGGATCACTTCCAAAGTTAACATTTCCATTCATTTGGCCTTTGAAAGTGAATTGTTTGAAGATGGAGACATTTCAGAAATACAAGCCATTTTCAATTTAATGCTCTCTGTCTTAATTCCCAGCAAATCCATGGGCTTCTGTTGGGAAAAAAAAATAAAACAACATAGCCAAGACCATTTAAGGAGATATTTCCAGAATAACTTCAAAACATCAGGATCAAAGATTTATCTAAGAAAACTCAGCAAGAAGGAAGTTACTATAGCAACCTGGAGCCTATAAGCAAAAATCTGAAGTACAAAGTGGAGAGCTGGCAGATCTGACGCAGGAGACAAAAAGAAGGATCTATCATCCCAGTTGCCCCATCTCTGCGTCATCAGCCCACATCTGAAACAACTGACCCTATTCTTTTACCTGAGTCCAGACATCACTTCAAACAATCACCACTTTTTGTCATGAGAAGTATTCTTGCTGCATCCTAGAGTTGAGTGAAATGATTGCCACACTTTTCTTCTCCCTATTTTCTTCTGAAGGGTTGGGAGGTTAAGAGTTCTATCCCCATGTTAGAGAAAGATTGGGAAGGGATATATGCAAGATTTCTGGAGTTATAGGAAGTTTCTTTTTCAGTGTGATCGTCTCCAATCATTAATGACTCATTGGAAAGCCACCAGCACCTAGCATAACATCTGCCTTTTTTTTTTCCAACATATATTTCCCATTCATTCTCAACTTCCTATTAAGGCAATACATGGAAATACTTTTTCTTTAAGTGGCAAGGTGATGCACAGTATTTTCACAATTCCTTTAATTCATTCTAATCCAACTTGTAGCTGAACAGGAATTCCTCCACATCATCTTCAACAAGTGGTCATCCAGCTTCCATTTGCTCATTTAGCAACCAGTGATGTAGAACTCACTATCTCCTACCCCAGGTTGCATATTCTGCTTTGATCTGTGAATATAAAGAAAGGATTTTTTTAATTGCCTTGTATGCAAAGTACTATGACAGGTGTGACCTGGAAAATTGACTGCATTCCATACAGATGTGTCAAATAATATTCAAATAGCCTGGAATCAAATAAGCCTCTTTATTATTTTGCAGAGATGCTTGTGATCCTAGGAGATGAGTCCTGTCATAAATACTGCTTTCCTTAGTAATCCTCTCTTGATCCCCAGGATCCATTCTCACCTGAGTGCCAAAGATGATTTGGTTTGGTCCTGGCTCAAGGCAAGGTGTGAATTAGTGACACTGAATTGCACTGCACTGCCCATTGAATCCCAAGTCTATAGTTCCTTCAATCTGACAGTAGGTGGAAACCTTCTCTTGGAGTAATTGAGAGGATAGCTTGACTGTGAAAGAGGTTTTTTTCATGTTCTGTTATGTGACACCTTTTTCAACGGTGGGGCCATAGTGCCCTCTTGTGGTTATAGAGATGCCTTGCTGGGCTCCCTCTCGGAGAGGATTTTGATAATAAAAAGGGCATGAGACATGGACCACTTCCATCTAACTTACTATTTGGCTACACAAAGATTTTTTTTTAATTGAAAAATTAATCACAGAATCACAAAAGGAATAACTCAAATTAATTTAACCTAATGATTCAGCCAAATTATGTTCCTTTCATAGTTACATCTCCTCAGACAAAGATCATTCCTAGCTTTCCTTCCCCAACACTTTTCCCGCTTTCTTTTGTTCTTGCCTTTTACCATTAGAATATAAGTAAGCTCCTTGGGGGAAGGGACTATTCTTTTCTCCCTTTGTGTTTGTATACCCAGTCCTTAGGACGAATACAGATAAAGAGCAGTTCCTACTCTAAAGAAACTTATAGAATTGTCACAAGGAAACAAATTTTGCAAATTAAAAAAAATTATAGAAATATGAGATGGTGCTAGATGGCACAATGGATAGAGCATTGTACCCAGAATCAGGAAGACCTGAATTCAAATCTAGTTGTACTGGCTAAGTGGGAAAGTCACTTACTATTTATTTGACTCAGTTTCCTCATCTGTAAAAGAGATTTTAATAGCACCTGATGTTCTCTGTAAACTTTAAGTACTGTATCAATTCTAATAAGTTATGATGATGCATTTTTTAAAAAATGAAGCTCAAATGGTAATAGTCCTAGGAAAATTTACTGTGTCTTTGTTATTGAGTTGAGTTGTTAAGTTTCTTTAAGATAAGAACTGCACAGTCCCTAATATTGTTTGTGTTGGCTGAATCATTAAGTTAAATTAATTTAATTTACTTCTTTTTTGATACTTTGATTAGTTTTATAAATTTTTTTATCTTTGTGTAGTTAAATAGTAATTTCATTTCATTTGACTTCATAGTAATTTCAGTCATGTACAACTCCTTATGATTCCATTAAGGGTTTTCTTGGCAAAGATACTAGAGTGTTTACCAGTTTCTTCTCTGGTTCATTTTACAGATCAGAAAATTTGCTAGCTTGCTGTTATTCTTTTTTTTCTTATTAAAACTTTTTATTTATAAAGCATATGCATGGGTAATTTTTCCAACATTGACCCTTGCATAAACTTTTGTTACAAATTTTCCCCTTCTTCTCTCCCACTCTCTCCCCCATCTGGCAGGTAGTCCAATACATGTTGAATATGTTGAAATACATGTTAGATCCCAATATGTGTACATATATTTATACAGTTATCTGGTTGCTCAAGAAAAATCAGATCAAGAACAAAGAAAAAAAAAACTGAGAAAAAATGTAGTCAAGCAACAACAGAGAGAGAGAATGCTATGTTATATTCCATATTCTGTTCCCATGGTTCTCTCTCTGGGTGTAGATAGTTCTCTTCATCACTGCACAAGTGGAACTGGTTTGAATCATCTCATTGTTGAAGAAAGCCACATCTGTCAGAATTGATCATTATATAGTCTTGTTGTTGCCATGCATAATGATCTCCTGGTTCTGCTCATTTCACTTTGCATCAGTTCATGTAGGTTTCTCCAAAGAACAATAGTATTCCATAGCATTCATATACCATAATTTATTCAGCCATTCCCCAGTTTCCTGAAACTACAAAGAGGGCTGCCACAAACATTTTTGCACATATGAGTCCCTTTCTCCCTTTTAAGATCTCTTTGGGATAGAATCCCAGTAGAAACATTGCTGGATCAAAGAGTATGCACAGTTTGATAACTTTATGAGCATAGTTCCAAACTTCCAGAATAGTTGGATCTGTTCACAGTTCTACCAACAATGTATCAACAACAATACACCCACATCCTCTCCAATATTTATCATTATCTTTTCCTGTCACCTTAGCCAATTTGACAGGTGTGTAGTGATATCTCAGAGTTGTCTTCATTTGCATTTCTTTGATCAATAGTGATTTGGAGCACCTTTTCATGTGGTTACAAATAGTTTTAATTTCTTCATCTGAAAATTGTCTATTCATATCCTTTGGCCATTTATCAATTGAAGAATGGTTTGAACTCTTATAAATTTGAGCCAATTTTCTATATATTTTAGAAATGAGCCTTTATCAGGTCCTTTGGATATAAAAATGTTTTCCAAGTTTATTGCTTCCCTTCTAATCTTGTCTGCATTAGATTTCTTTCTACTAAAACTTTTTAACTTAATATAATCAAAATTATTTATTTTATGATCCATAATGATCTCTAGTTCTTCTTTGGTCACAAATTCCTTCCTCCACAAATCTGAGAAGTAAATTATCCTATGTTCTTCTAACTTGTTTATAGTATCATTCTTTATGTCTAGATCACGAACCCATTTCGACCTTATCTTGGTATATGGTGTTAGGTCTGGGTCTATGCCTACTTTCTGCCATACTAGTTTCCAATTTTCCCAGCAGTTTTTGTCAAATAGTGAATTCTTATCCCAAAAGGTAGGGCTTTTCAGTTTGTCAAATACTAGATTGTTATAGTCATTGGCTATTTTGTTCTGCGAGCCTAACCTATTCCACTGATAAACTAGTCTATTTCTTAGCCAGTACCAAATGTTTTTGATGACCACTGTTTATAATGTAGTTATAGATCTGGTACAGTTTAGGCCACCTTCATTTGCTTTTCTTTTCATTAATTCCTTTGAAATTCTTGACTTTTGTTTTCCAGATGAATTTTGTTGTTATTTTTTCTAGTTCAGTAAAATAATTTCTTGGGAGTTAGATTGATATAGCACTAAATAAATAGATTAGTTTAGGGAGTATTGTCATCTTTATTATATTCATTTAACCTATCTAAGAGCACTTGATATTTTTCCAATTGCTTAGATCTGACTTTATTTGTGTGGAAAGTGTTTTGTAGTTTCGCTTATATAGTTCCTGACTTTCCCTTAGCAGATAAATTCCCAAATATTTTATATTATCAACAATTATTTTCAATGGAATTTCTCTTTGTATCTCTTGCTGATGGGTTTTGTAGTGGTGTATACAAATGCTGATGATTTATGTGGATTTATTTTATGTCTTGCAACTTTGCTAAAGTTGTGGATTATTTCTAATAGCTTTTTAATTGATTCTCTGGAGTTCTCTAAGTATTCCATCATATCATCTTCAGAGTGATAATTTGGTTTCCTCATTACCTACTTTAATTCCTTTAATCTCTTTTTCTTTTCATTGCCAAGGCTAGCATTTCTAATATAATATTGAATAGCAATGGTGATAGTAGGCAACTTTGTTTCACCCCTGATCTTATTGGGAATGGTTCTAGTTTATCCCCATTATATATGATGCTTGCTGATGGTTTTAAATAGATGTTACTGACTATTTTAAAGAAAAGTCCATTCATTCCTATACTCTCTAGTATTTTTAATAGGAATGGTGTTGGATTTTATCAAATCCTTTTTCTGCATCTATTGAGATAATCATGTTTTTTGTTAATTTGGTTATTGATATAGTCAATTATGCTAAAGTTTTCCTAATATTGAACCAGCCCTGCATTCCTGCTATAAATCCTACTTGGTTATGGTGTATTATCCTGGGTATGATTATTTGTAATCTCTTTTTGTGCTTCTCTTGAGTTCTACATTTGAAGGTCAAATTTTGTGTGTGTGTGTGTGTGTAGCTCTGGTCCTTTCATTAAAAATACATGGAATTCACTAGTTTCATTCTTCTTCCCTGAAAAAAAAAATGCTCAGTTTAGTAGGGTAATTTATTCTTGTCTGCATTCCAAGTTTCTTCAGAATATTCTAAGCCCTTCCATCCTTTGAAGTGGAAGTTGCTAGGTCTTGAGTAATTCTTATTGTAGCTCTTCAGAATTTGAATTGTTTCTTTCTGGCTGCTTGTAATATTTTTTCCTTGGTCCGATACTTCTCAAATTTATCCACGATATTCCTTGAGGTTTTAATTTTGGGGTCTCTTTCAGGAAGCATTTGGTGAATTCTTTCAATGGTCATTTTACTTTCTGTATCTATGATATCTAGGCAGTTCTCTTTGATGATTTCTTAAAAGATAGTGTCTAGGATCTTTTTTTCATCATGTATTTCAGGGAGTTCAATAATCCTTAGAATGTCTCTCCTAGATCTATTTTCCAGGTTGTTTTCCCAATTAGGTATTTTACATTTTTCCCTATTTTTTTCATTTTTTTTCTGTTTTGCTTGATTCAAGATTCTTGTTGTCTTATTGAGTCATTCATTTCCATTTGTTCAATTCTGAATGTTAGTGTGTTATTTTCTTCATTTATATTTTTTTACTTCTTTTTGTATTTGTCCAATTGAATTTTTAAATGAGTTGTTTTGTTCCATTTCACAAATTCTGTTTTTTAAGAAGTTGTTTTTTTTTTCTTTTTCTGTTTCACAAATTCTGTTTTTCTGGGAGTTGCTTTTTTCCATTTCATCAAATCTATCTTTTAATGAGTTCTATGCTTTTCCCATTTCACTAAGTCTATTTTTGTAGTTGTAGAGAGTTTCCAAACCCTCTTGCAAAGCTTTCATTTCCTTTCCCCATTTTTCTTCTAGCTCTCTTTTAAGATCCTTTTAAATTTCTTCTAGGAGAGGTTTGTGTGATGGGGATCAGATTATATCACCTTTGGGGGCTTCATCTGGAGACAATCTGCCTTTAGTCTCCTCAGGGCTTGAAATCTGTTCTTCTCTTTTATCATAAAAGCTGTCAATTGTTAGAGTCCTCTTTACTTCTTTACTCATTTTTTTTTAATGTTAAGATCTGCCCTTAGGGCATAGGAGGTTTCCCAAGAAGAGGAAGCTGTGCTTCATCAGTGCTGATTCACTCTTGGTGTTAGGTGGTTGTAGCCAAGTCCCATGAGATTCTGGCATTTTGGGGTTCACTATTGATCTTGAGTTTGTATTGGATGTTTTATAGTTTCTCTGCTAATCTACTGGCTTGCAACCAGGGCAGAGTGGCCAACACTGCTATATATATACCTATAGATTCCTCCCCATAGATTCTCTGCCACATGGAGTCAGTAATGCCCTGCTCTGTGCTGTCTGCTCTGGCGTTTGTGATCAGTTGTTTGGGTTAGGCTGCCTTCCTCCCATTTCATATTGAAACAGACCTTTTCTGGTTTGTTTCCTGCCATAAATTCTCTGCTATGTGGAGTCTGCACTGCTGCTGGGACTCTAAGCTGTCTGCTCTGGTGTTTGTACTCAGCTGGTTTCACTGGCTGCCTCCCTCCCATTTCCAATTGAAACAGACCTTTTCTGGAGATTTTTGAAATGATCTTCTGTTGATAATTTGTTGCACTCCCAACATGTGTGGGTTCTGTACATTCAGAGCTAATTCAGAGGCTGGATTTCATAATTATTGTGAGGGTTGTAAAGAAGATCAGAGAGAAATGTGTCATCTCTGTCATCTTGGCTCCACCCCTGGAAGTCCTGCTGTTATTCTTTTACATATAATTTTAATGATATTTATTAAGATATTTTTTTAATTCTCATTTTTATGCTTAATGGAACTTAGCTAAGAACCAGCCTTGGGATAAACTGCTAGCCTTATATTACTCTTTTAGATTTATTGAACATAGATATAAAAGATTGACTTTTTTCCCTAATAGAATGAAAGCTCTGGATATAAAGGATTGTTTTTTTTTTTTTTTTTTCCTAATAGAATGAAAGCAGAGATTATTTTCTCTAGCCTCACTTAGACCATATTGGGACAACTTCAGCAGCCAAAAGTGTAACTCCAACTCTGGATTTCAGACTGGAGTATATTCCACTCCTGAGGCCCCTTCCTTAGAGAGGCTGGTTTTCCCCTGAAGCTCTATTTTAAGAAAAAGGTCCAAGCCAGTCATGACTTCATTTCTCCCAGGATTTTCTCTACTATAACCCTTTCTGAGCTCACAGACTACTTATTACCTGCTTCCCTCCTTCAGCACTTTTCAACTTTCTGCTGTGTCTTTTCCCATTAGAATGTAAGCTCCTTGGGGACAGGGATTATTCTTCTCACTTCTTGTATTTATATACTCACTCTTTAGCAAAATGCTTGGCACATAGTAAGTGAGTAACAAATGTTGATTTGGCAAAGGGTGTGATAAGTACTTATATTTGCCTGTTCCCACATGGTTTTGATTTCTTTTGTTGGCTCTCTCCCTATTTTAAAAGACATTCATCCCACATAATTTGGAAGTTTTGACTTAGATTATGGCAACAATTATCAAAACTGTTTTTCTTAAATTTTTGGAGGTCCAATATTATGAATGGGTGATAATGACTGACAGTTTTATTGGTGCTAATGCTCTAGTTAAATATTCATTGATGTGATTTCAGTGATGTGTTGAAGTTCATATTTTTAATATTTTAGTTTACGAAGCATAAAAAGTTTTCTGCACATATCATCGCAGTCATTTAATCATATCTTTCTAGATATTTGGTGCTAGAATTCTGAAATCTGCAGTGATATACTGTACAATTTGTATCTTTTCCTTTCCAAGAAACATCAATCAATCCAAAAGTTTCCTTAAGAATAAAATTTTGTAGTTTCTTGAAAGGAATGTGCCAATCCAAAATCATTATAACCCTTCTGTTTTTGTAAACAAGTTCCCCTCGACAGCTATTTGTCAGTCTATTGCTACTTGAGTTATTGTGGACAGCACTCCTTACAATGAGCACAGGAGATAATACCTAAGTGAAGAATCATAAACTCTTTGAGTAGAACAGACCCCAAAGACTACAGAAGTACAATCCAATCAATATGTGAACAAGGGTCACCTCTATAGTATATCTGACATAATTATCTGGTCTCTGTTTGGAGACCTCTGGTGAGGGGAGTTTACTACATTCAAGGCAGCTCATTCTCAGATAATTTCGAGGAATTTTCTTTCTTTCTTAGAAGATCCCTTAAAATGTTTGAATGCAACAGTTATGTTCCCACTAAATCTCCCTTCCATGCTAAATGGGGGCAGCTAGATAACACATTGGATAGAATTAGGAAGATTCATCTTTCCAAGTTCAAATCTGGCCTCAGATACTTCCTAGCTGAACAAGTCACTTAACTCTGCCTCAGTTTCCCCATGTGCAAAATGAGCTGGAGAAGGAAATGGCAAACCACTCCAGTATCTCTGCCAAGAAAACTACAAATGTCCCAAAGAGTCTGAGGTGACTGAAAAACAACTATTATGCTAGTTTTTCCAACTGACCCAAATTTTTTTGCCTTGATCTTGCGGTGTCATACTCTCCTGGTTTCCCTTTGGATGCTTGCACTAAAGCTTATCGACTGTGCCCTAAAATGTGTTGTCCAGAAGTGAACACATATAGCTTAATCAGAGCAGAATACAGCATGACATCTCCCTAGAAAAATGAATAAACCTTTGTATAATTCCTACTATGTGCCAGATACCATGCTAAGCACTTTATTAATATCTGATGGAGGTAGCTAGATCTATGGATAGAGCTCCTCCTCTGGAATCAGGAGGTCCTGAGTTCAAATGCAACTTCAGATATTTAACACTTTCTAGCTGTGTGACCCTGGGCAAGTTACTTAACCGCAATTGCCTAACAACAACAACAACAATATAGACAGACAGACAAACAGATAGATAAATAGATAGATATAGATATATTTGATTTGATGCTCTCAACATTCTTATGAGGTTGTTGCTTTTATCTCTATTTTGCAACTAAAAAAACTGAGGCAGAGGTTGAATGACTGTTCAGAGCCATGGCTAGTAAGTATCTGAGGAAGGATTTGAACTTAGATACTCTTGAGTTAGGACATGCCACTATCTCTATCCATTGTACCATCTAACTGATTCCCTTGCTTAATTTAGCCTAACATTGAATTAGTTTTTAGCTACTAGTTCACACTAATCTACTAAATCCTTGGACCTTTTTCAAAGGAGCTTCTGGTCAGAGAGTTCCAAGAAGGATGAATGGTTGAGAATATCATAGACATGCTTAAACTGTTGGTCAGGTATATAGGTGAAAAGGGAAAGAAAGCCCCAAGTATAACAACTGTGCCATGCTCCCTCCTAGAAACTAACAGAAAATTAATCAATTTTTTAAAAAATGAAATTAATTTATTTTTTGGTTTGTTAGAATCTCATTTCATAACCTACCCTTTTACATTTTTAACATATCCCTCTCTATTGAGAAGGGAGATAAATAAATAATAAAATGTGATTTCTACTTTTAAAGAGCTTACACAGAAAAATATAATAATATCTACAATTTACATGATGCTTTAAGGTTTAAAAAGTGCTTTACCTATTTGTATATTTTATATTGTGAATATATATGAGAAAGAAAGAGACAGAAACGGCATCTAACTTACAGAAATATATGTTACATGCTATTATTACCCTCATTTTACAGATAATCAGACTGAGGCTATAGAAATTAAATGGGCCACATAGGTAATGGGCAGGATTTAAACTTGGGTTTTCCTGAGTTTGAGTTCACTCCTCAAGCCACTATTCACCTAGCTGCCTAAGATAGTATTATTAGAATGTAATAAATGATTAAATTTTCATAAATATACTACTTCCATCTGTCTTGGTGTAGAATTAAGCCTGGGAATTTGAATACTAGGTCAAGAATGTAGGTGCTCCAAGCTGGGGTGGATTCTAATACAGGCTATGCAACAGGCTAGCTAATTGTGTCGAAGTTCATCATCAAAGAGTTAGCCAATACATATTGAATTTTTGAAGTGTCTTTGAATTTTTTAAGACTCATGATAGAGATAAAAATATAAAATGTTTCTCACTCATTCTGTGATGACAGTAAAAGGAAGAAAATAAAGCTAGAGAGTGCTGAAGCTCTCACAATGGAAATATGTATTTAATTGTTGGTACTCCAAATGAGAGTTCTTTGTCCAACAATCAGCTAGTTCACACACTATAGAAGGTATTGAACCATGTACATGTTGACACAATTGCTATAAATATTTACTCAGTGACCCAGAACTGAAAGAAACCAACTCTCTGAATTTAAATAGACACAGGTTCAATCTTGAAAGCTTATCAATAATTACACTATATCTATGATCCCCACCCAAATTTTCCTTCCAGAAAAAAAAACAAAAAAAATGATCCAAATCATTTTCCTCTCTCAAGATATGAGAGTCTATTCTTACAAAGAAAAAATAAATAACTAAGATTTTTCGATAAGAGCCATGATTAGTAAGTATCTGAGGAAGGATTTGAATTTAGATACTCTTGAGTTAGGACATAGCACACTCTCTATCCTCACTGGCACTCACACTCACATCCAAAGGATGATTGACTGCTACTCTCCTCAGGGATCTAGGGATAACTGAGGATCTGGGAGTTTCTCACTATCACTCACAAACCCCAATCAGTGTGCTATTCCCTATATCAATTAATTTGCTTTGCCAACTGGACATTTACTAAGAAGGCATAGCAAGAAGACCAGTTACAAAACATCCACCAAATTGGGAGTGCATTCTTCCCTCAGCAAATATATGGTCCCTGAGGAGAATGGACTCAACTTGTAGGGAATGTATGAGTCTGAGTGGTGCCTTGTGACTGGGGAGTTTTTGTCCTTTCTAGGAGTCCACATGAACTTTTGTTCTGGGTGTGGTGTCCTTGGTGGATGAGATACTCCTTTGCTCAGCTGAGTTAGCTTCTTGTGGAATGCGGTTTTTCAGCTGATGGGTCAATCCACTGCTAGCCTGGTGGCTGCAATGGTTCTCATTAGACTTAAATGCTACTCCTACAGTTCGAGGACCCTTGTTGCCAATGAGACCTAAATCAGATTTGATGGATCTCTTAGTCTCGCTGGTCATCCTGGTCCTCCAATCTTGGCATACTCATTTACATAAGGTAAAGAAAGAAGGAACAATAGTAATAGAGGCATTATTTGTTTACTGACACATGATAGCTAGTTGGAAGATAGGGCTATGGCCTTTCCCTTACCCAGCAACTCCCAATGGCTAGATGGTACAATGGACAAAGAACTGGACCTAGACTAAAAAAGACCTGAATTTAAATCTAGTCTTAGATGCTTGTATTTCTGTCTGCCTCAGTTTCCTCATCTGTGAAACGGAGAGCATCATATTATCTATTTCCCATAGTGGTTGTGAAAATCAAATGAGATAATATTTGTAAAGCACTTAGCATAGTGTTTGGTACATATTATGAACTTAATAAATACTTGCTTCCTTCCTTTTTCCCTTGGTCAAAAGGTCCCAGGGTAGAAAGAAAGTTGATTCATTCATTCCCAGTTCAATAACTAAGTAAAAAATAAAACTATCTCACAGGCTTAGAAGATGCTGAAGATTGCTAGTGAGAAAGAAAAAAGAAAGCAAAGTGCTAGACCATCAGTGGAGAAAAATATTTCTAGCCATGATCAAGGAAGGTTTTGTAGAGGCAATAGTAGCACTGAAGTTGAGTTTAGATAGACTGGGGATTTGGGCATGGGATAAAACTAAGCATTGATGATTGGGAAAGAGTTGGTAAAGAGGGAAGTACTAGAGAAAAAGATAGGAATGTTGCAGGGAGAGGCAGACAGACAGAGAAAACAGAAAGTGTGGGGAGATACAGAGTGAGAAACAGTTAAAGACAGAAAGATTGAAAAGAGATACAGGGATTAAAGTGTGTGTGTTTGTGTGTGTGTGTGTGTGTGTGTGTGTGTGTGTGTGTGTGTGTGTGTGTGTGTGTGAGAGAGAGAGAGAGAGAGAGAGAGAGAGAGAGAGAGAGAGAGAGAGTCAGAGAGAGAGACAGAGAGACAGAGACAGAAAGACAGAGAGAGACAGAGAGACAAAGAGAGAGAAAGACAGAGACAGAGACAGAGACAGAGACAGAGAGAGAAACAGATATAGAGGCAGAGATAGATGGAGACAGAGACAGAGAGACACACAAAGACACAGAGAAAGAAAGAGACAGATAGGGAGAGTTACAAAGAAAAATTATAGAAAAATAGAAAGACAGCTATTGAAGAAAGAAAGACAGATTAGAGGGTTTGTGTGTGTGTGTGTGTGTGTGTGTGTGTGTGTGTGTGTGTGTGTGTGTGTGTGTGTGTGGAGATAGAGAGGTGGGGAGAGGGAGGGAGATCCACAGAACAATACTGCACAGCATAGAGAAATTAGCATCAGTTTTATGTCAGTGAGAAAGACACCCCTTCCTCAGAGACTGAAGGAGGAAAGAAAGAAAAGTTAGATGAAGACAATGAGAAATGGGAAAAGGGAGTAAGGGAGCTGATCTAAATGACCATAATCTTCTCATTAAAGTAGAAGCAAAGCAATCTTCTGAGAGAAAATTGGTGGTATGGAATAAGGAAGCTGAAGAGAATGGACAAGATTTGAGACATTCTATGGAGTGAATGAATATGAAAGGAAATCTAAGAGAGGGGAATTAAAGGATGAGAGAACTGCATCTAAGATCAAATGGAGACTACAGTGCATGAATAATTATGGCATGAATAGATAAGAAAGAGTCTCCCAATCTTATTTGGCTGAGTAGCAGTGAAATTGCTGGTATTCCTGTTATTAACTCTGCCTCCACTTCCTTCCTGACAGTCTACATGCACCCAGCTTCTCCAATGCATTACAAATTACCTACTTAACAATTTTATTTACCTTTAACTAGAAGGAATCTGTCCTAAGCCTTCCATTCCCCTACCAGGGTGTTTACCATGGTCTATAATTCACCTTTCCCCCATTTTTTCAGCAGTCCCTGATACTGGCCCTTCATTCTAGTTAAGCCAATCTGATTACACTTGTTCACGTGTAACCTGATCATTCCAGCTTTTCCACCCCCACTCATACCATTCTCCTCACCTGAATACAAGTCCCCTCCTCTCTGTCACTAAAAGGCAATAGAGTGGAAAGAATCCTGGAACTAAGGGTCAGAGACCTGGGTCTAGAGATTTCATAGAATTTTAAGTTAGGAAGTCATCTAGTCCAATCCTCTGCTGTGGCAGATGAGGAAACAAACCCTGTAAGAAGTGACTTCCTGAAGGCCAGAAAAGGATAGGGCCTCATTCAAGATCAGGTGCCATGGCTCCTAATCCAATGCCCTTCACTTTGTATCAGGCAAGTTCCACCTCCTTCCTTTACTAGCATGGTTCCTTGAACAACAACAGATATGAACTTTCAACTGTGAGATAGAAAGGGAAAAAATGTCATTATTCTCATTTTAGAGATGAGAAAAACTGAACCTGAGGGAAATGAATTGATCTGCCCATGGCCAATGTTGAGTAACCCAGGTCTCCTGGTGTCAAGTCCAGTGTTCTTTCTATTATACTGCACTTCTTGTCAGTCTATCTAAACCTTGGTTTCTTCATCTGTAAAGCAAAAATGCTACTATCAGTACTATCTTACATAGTTACTATAAGGATCAAATGACACAATTTATATTAAATGTTTTATAATTTTAAAACTCTATGGAAATGTGGCATTCTAATTTCATTAATGTATAAAGGACATTGGAATGGGAGTTTAGAGACCTAGACTACCGATTCCATCACCAATTATTTTGAGCAATTCACTTTCTCTTTCTGCTTCTTCTGTCAAATAAAAAAGACTGGATGAAATCTCTAAGGTTCTTTCGATACTCACAAATAGTTCTCTTTTTGTATCCATAGCTCAAGGCCTTACATATGGTAGGTACTTTTTAAATTAAGTCTATCTCTCCAGTCCATCCTCCAAATCAACTACCAAAATGACTTTCCTAAAGCATGATATTACCTATCCAATAAACTCTAGGGGCTCCCTATTACCACTAGGATCAACTATAAAATCCAGTGTTGGCTATTAAAATCTCAGTCTAAGTTCTTTTCTTACATCCTAGTCTTATTATCCTCTGGCTTCCTTGATCTTCCTCAACCAAGATGTTCCATCTCCTAACTGCATTTTAATGGCTGCTCCCCACATCTGAAATTCTCCTTCTTCATCATCTCTGTCTCCTGGCTTTCATCAAGTCTCAGCTTAGGTTCCACATTCTGAAAAAGTCTTTCCCAGTCCACCTTAATGCCAGTGCTTTTCTTCTCTGTTCGTCTCCAATTTGTTCTGTATGTAACTTGTCTATACATCATCATCTTCATGTTCTCTCCCCCATTAGACTGTGGGATTTTTAAAGGCAGAAATCATTTTTACCTTTCTATGTATCCCCATTGCTTTAGCACAGTGCTCAACACTTAATAGATGCTCGTTGACTTCACTTATTGGATTGGATCAGATGTTATTTCAAACCTCACCTCCTTCAGCAAGGTTTCTCAGCATTATCCAACTCCACTTCCATCATTTGTTCACTCTTCACCCCCCTCCAACAACAGCCCATTCTTTAGAGAGTGGTGGACAGAGTGCTGGGCCTAGAATCAATAAACCCCTTATTTAAATTCCATCTCTGACATTTGCTGTGTGACCATGGCATAGTTTCACTCTCTGATGCATCCTTCTGCCCAAGTCTAGTAAAGAGTTCTTTACTCAACAAACAATGCTTGCTAACTAACAGGTATGCATTCTAAGAATAGCTGACTCCAAAACTGGCTCAACCCAGCCCAGATGCCAACCCCACCCTCACATTTACTCATTCCCTTGTTTCTGAGCAAAGCTGAGTCTTCTCAGACAGTGGAAACAGGAAAGCCTCTTCCAGGAGTGGAAGGGAGGGAAGAGCTATGAACACTGCTTCTGATTCCTGTCCTTGACTCCTCCACACAGATGCTTAGAGAGACTGTAGTCTAGCCCCCACCCCTACCTCATTCCTTTTCATCTCTGCTTAGTAAAGCACCTCACAAGACACATTCAGTCAGGTTGCTTTTGATCATTGAAACAGAGATTTTGAATTAGAAAGGACTTTAAAGATTAAATTCAACCTTTTCATGTCATATATAAGGAACTGAGGCTCACAAAGATTGTACAGATAGTAAGCAAAGCCCATATTTGAATTCAGATCTTCTGATACCAAATCCATCTTTTTTTTGGGGGGGAATGAAGCAATGGGGGTTAAGTGACTTGCCCAAGGGCATACAGCTAGAAAGTTTCAAGTAATACAAGAGTAGATTTGAACTTATATCTTCCTGACTCTAGAGTCAGTACTCTATCCACTGTCACCTACCTGTCCCCCCACCATCTTTTTCACTGGAGCTTGTTTCCTACATTGTTCAACTCCTGGATCTACCATTCATTACCTGTATACATAGCTAAATGCATCTTAGTTGAATCAGTTAACATTTCTGGGTCTTAGTTTTCTTATCTGTGAAATGTGAGGTTTAAACCTTACTTTTAAGGTTTCTTCTAATCCTAAATCAGTTATTCTCTCTGTGATCAAGATGTTCAGCCTGATGTGAGATGCTTCACTAAGCAGAGCTGAAGAGGAATGAAGATTGCAGTAGTAGTGCTTTGGTTCTAACTTTGAAACCACCAATAGTTCAGAAGTATTCGAGACCTGAAGTGGAATATAATAGCAATAGCAACTCACAGTTCTATAGTTCTTTAAGGTTTGCAAAGACCTTTTTTCAAAACTCTATGAGGTGGGGAACAAAAGTATAGTATCCCCACTGAGCTGCTCTTCTAAATTTCACTTGTAGATTGGGTCCACCACTGATACCTCAGGTACAATGATGGATCCTTCCTGTGGGAAGGCACCTTTAACATTATAATTCATGAGCCCCCATCAGTGTGTTTCCCATTAACAATCAGCCAATAAATGCAAATAGATACTAGCTAAGAAATTTATGGTAATTTTTTTTTTTTTTTACTATAAGCTGAGTACATTCTCCCACAATTCAGAACAGTGTGTTCAGACTTAAAACATTATAGTAGTAAGACATATATAGAGCATACACTTGTGATAAGATAAATCAGAATTCCTAGTACTACAAGGAGTTTCCTGTGTCCTCAAGAGTCCCCTTGTAGGTTCCTACAGTCTCTTCACAGCCTTATTCTAAATTTCCCACAACATGAAACTGCTTGCAACTCTCGATGTCCCCATGTATGTCTGGATTGTGAGTCTTTGCTCTCAACTGTATGCAGTGACTCCCAATGGTCTAATAGCGCTGAGAGCTGATATATGAGAGTAGGAAATAGCTCTTCATTCTTACTTGGTAAATGTTCAAGGGTCTCTTTCACCATTTCTTTCAACTCTCAAACACTGAATCTTGTCTAGGTCCAATCATTTAAAGCCCCCAAGGTGTGGCTAAATGCTTAGTCAATCATGTTATTCTTGACCTAATCAGAGAAGGTTGTTTTGTTTTGTTTTGTTTTTTAACTTCATGAAGGGATCTGGGGAGAAATGTATCTTCTTTACATTTTAAAATATATCATATGTGACTACATCCTGTGTACATCAATTGAGAGAAACTCCCCACTTTACACAAATATTATTATTGTTCCCATTTTGCCATTAAAGAAAAAGATGCTAGGGTGAAGTGACTTTTTCAGATAAGAAGTTTCAGAGTTGAATATTAGTTCAAATGAGTCCAGTGGAGAATTCAAGTATAATATACTTTCTACCGTACAATTTTGTTACCAATTTAAGCAATTCAAATCTTTTGAAAAAAATTCAACAAATGTTTCCTAATCACTTACTATATATTGCTTTGTGGATTGAGAGTAAATTAGAATAGTTTCTTATAGTTCCTTCACTGAGGCAGAGTATTTAATAAAAGGCCTTCAAATTCAGGGCCTTCAACTGGTTCCTCAAAAAATTCTCTTTCCTTGGATCTGAGCTCCTTTTCTAGTTCCCCAGATGTTTAAAAACCTCCTTCTCTTTATTCTGGTAGAATATCTTCTTTTCCTAACCTCATCATTCATTTAGTTTAATTTAATTATGCACTAGAGTAGCCCAGAACTAAAATGAAAGATATACTTCCCATCCTCCAGGAGTCTCTCCTCTAGTTGGGGAGCAAATTATATATTTGCATGGAAAATTTAAATAATAAATCTAGACAGGCTGAGAGAAGTGATAGGATAAAGGAACAGACTTTAAGTGCTTAAGAAATTCAGAAAAGAAATTTTATTCCACTTAGTTCAAAAGACATTTATTAAATAGGCCAGGTATTCATTTTACATAAGTGGAGGAAAGTACATTTTTGCTCTCAAAAAGTTTCTAATATACTGGACAGAACAGGACTCATATAAATAAGGATGATCTAAGACATTTTGGCAAGAGTAAAAGATATGCATAAAAGATATTATTAGCAATCTGACATAGTCCAATTATGACTATTGCGTGTACCTCCATTAAGCTTTGGACCATTAGCATTTTAGATGTTTTAATAATTATGATATTCCATGAGCTGCAATCAATGAACTTTGTTGGAACAACACTGATATTTTTTAATGGAATTTTGTAATAGGGAGCAATTCTAAATTTCTGATACTGCCAAACATTTCTTCAAGATGCAATTTAGTCCACTCCCTTCTTCCTATTCAGTTGTAGGTACATCTTATTGTCTATTTTTGAGACTTGTCCAGGGTAAAGATACTAAAGGACTAACTCAATGAATTTCCCATTGTTGAAGGAGAAAAACTCTTCTTCTTACTAATCCTCCCATTTTTAGAAATAGTAAGAAGGCATTTCAGAAGTTTTCTTGAATGAAGCCACTGGTCTAATATGAAAGAGAACTTTTATCAGTCTTTCTCTATAAATTCCAAAACAATGTCCTCTCTCTCTCTCTCTCTCTCTACTTACTCCAACAAGGACTCCTCCTTGATAACCAAGCAATGGCAAGGAGACCTTAGTTGAATCCTGCTAAGGAAAGCAATCTATTTTCCAAATCCATAAAGGGAATAAGAATAGGGGTTTTTAACCTGGACAGGGTTTCTTAAGGATAAAAGTTCATGCATTTTAAATATATATAGATATAGACAAATAGATCAATAAAATTCATTTCTTTTGCAATCCCATGCATTAAAAAAGTTATTCTGGAAAAGGGTCCATCAGACTGCCAAAGGATACATAACATAAAAAGATTAAGGACCCTTGGAGTTCCAAGGAGGATTTTGATTACAGTATAGCAGTATTACCTGGCAACAAAGGAACTGAATGGCAGTAGGAAACTTACTTTCCAAGGGTATGCCTGAAATTTAAGTGACTATTGTCTGGATTGATGAAGTAAAATGGCAACTTCTCTCTTACCCTGAGTGATATAACTATGTTTTATTATGTTGTCACATTTTCTTTATTCAAGATTCCTATAAATCTTGTGTTAGAGAAATGTTTCAGGATAAGATGTGATACTGTAAACTTGGGCATTTCTCTTTCTAAGTTAGAAATGCTTGGATTTAAAACAATGATAAATGAATAAAAATTATTTCTGGAAAGCTTGTGCTTTCATTGTTGACTACAGTTTTACCATTTTTTCCTTTGGCATTGTCTAACTTCATATCCCAGTCTGACCAATGGGTATTCTTAATTCAATTGATATTTCCCACATAGATTTTTAGGCCAATCTCGTTTGAAAGAGTCTGGATCTCATCATAGAGGGACTGATAATTTTTAGGACTTAATAAAATCATATGTTCATATATTTAGAATTGGAAGGGATATCAGAGGTCATTTCATCCATCCCCTCATTTTACAGATCAGAAAATCAAAACTGAGGGGTTAAATTATTTGTCCAAGTCCACACAGCTGAGGAGTGACACACCCAAAATTCAAACCCTAGTTCCACTACTCCACTACTCCAAATTCAGCAGCCTTTCCACGTATAGGACTCTGTCTTCAGAGGATCATTCTGTCTATAGGAAATGCCTACTTTTTTCTTTAGTAAGCAGAGCATATAGTCTAAAAGGATTAATATTAGCAAGATATAAACCAAAGAGTTCTTTAATATAGACATAATTAATATTGATATATCAGTGATTAGAGTGAAACACTCCCCAAGGAACTGGGTGTTTCTCTTGGCAGGGTCCAGTGAAATATGTACTCTCTTCCTTTTTAAGAAATATGTATGAAGCATGAGTCCTGAAGTCAGGAGGACCTGAGTTCAAATCTGATCTCAGACAGTTAATACTTCCTAGCTGTGTGACCCTGGGAAAGTCACTTAATCCCAATTGCAAGAAAGGAAGGATGAAAGGAATAAAGAAAAAGTTCAATCTTCCTCTCTTTTGAACATATCATATAGGATTCAAAGAGCCTTTTCTTTGGACTTCCAATAAGCAGAGAGGAGAAAAGAAGGGAATTTCTCTTCCCTGCCCCCTCTTCCCAGCCGCAACAGCAAGAAGAACAGGTGCTTGTCTAGCTAGGTGATACTGAGACTGGAACCTGGCTAATTCTTCTGGAATGTTTCCTTCATTGAATCCAGCTCACTGAACAGTGAACTCGAGAAATGGAAATTTCCAACAATGGCAATAAACTCACAAGTATGAGAAGGTCAGGAGTTCTTGGATCAGTACTCATTGCCAAAATGGAAGTGTTATCTGTGAATATACCACCTCTCAAAGGAGAAAATTCTTGCTAGGTGACTGCTACAGATGAAAGCCATTTCCTGACTAACTAGGAGACCTGAAACTTAATAGTTTCTTAAGCAGGTCAAAGAAAGTTCTGGGAGCTCAAAGTTATTTTTACTTCCTTGTAAAAGCATAATAATTATCATGGGTTATTGTTTTATGTTTTAATTATTTGTTACACACTTATGAGTCTTTTCTAGTGTAAGCATTTCTTTTGTCATGGAGGATATGGTTGTTCTTTACCTAATATCTACTTTTTACATTGAGTAGCATTTCCTAAGCTTTGTTCAAAAAATTTTCCCAGGATCCACCTGTAGCCAAAGGAATACCTTCTCCCATAAGGGACTCTTGCAGGTGTTATGAATAACAAAGCACCAAGAGATTCATTATTTGGTCAAAATCAGAGATCTGCCTAGACCACAAAGAGTTATGTGTGTGTGTATGCATATTTGTATATACATGTATATGTATATGTGTATATATGTATATGTTGTTTTTAAATGTATAAACAATAATGCAAGGATCCTTGTTTGAGGTGTTCACAAAAATAACAATGAACCAACTACTTGATTATCTGCCAAAAAAGAAGAAAAGATTAGGAATTAACAGTAAAGCATCAATTGGTTCATTATTTGATCAAGATCAAAGGAATTTTGCCTAGATCTCTAAATGTTTTATAAAAAAAAAAAAAAATGGAGCCAGCAAACTTTTTAAATATTTGGAGACAAAGCATTCAGAATTAGAAAATAATCTAAAGCATTTTAAAATAAGAATACATTGAAATAAAAACCAAAAAAGTTTTTAAAGTATTTATTAGTTGAAAAATGTAAGGCTTAAAGGGACCCACATGCAAAAATGTTTATGGTAGTTCTTTTTGTAGTGACAAGTAAGTAGAAACTGAGTGGATGCCCATCAATTGGAGAATGGCTGAATAAATTGTGGTATATGAATGTTATGGAATATTATTGTTCTGTAAGAAATGATCAGCAGGATGATTTCATAGAGGCCTGAAGAGACTTACATGAACTGATGCTGATGTGGTTAGTGGTAGTGAAGAGAGTTGAGGTGTAAGAATCCCCTTCTGGTCGGCTCAGGTTCAACATGAAAGAATTCAAAACTCAAAATATTAGTGGCAAAAAAGGAAGTTTTATTGTTGGCATTGCAGAGGTCAGCTTAGCTTCCAAGTGACAAGATCCTGGCAGAGAAATAAAGGTCCTATCACAGAAATCCTGGCAGAGATATAAAAAGGTGTTATCACTAAGAAGAGAATGTTTTCACAGAGGGCAAGAGTCCTGGCAGGCTATGCCAAGGAGAAAGAAGTTCCTTGACAAGGCATAATCCTGCTTCAGGCCTCTGCAAATTATGAGTTTAAAACTTAGTTTTTTATAAGAGATCAATTGAATGAAATTCCTTCAAAGTTGTCACTGCCCCCAGGCCTAGATTTCCAGTTGAATGAGACAACTTAAGTTCCAGGTACTTACTAGGGGTGGTCCTGGACTAATTTCCAGCTCAATAGAAGGTGCAGTTAGTCACCACCAAGATAACAGAATGAAGCTACTTTATCTTGATTCCCTGAGGCCGGCCTCTCCCAGAGGAGAGTTTCTCAAGAGTTCACTTCATGGCTTCCCTCCAGAGTCAGAAAACAGTTTCAGGGTTCCCCCCATCAATGCTAAGTGAAATGAAAAGAATCAGGAGATCATTGTACACAACAACAACAATATTATACGATGATCAATTTCCAACAATGAGATGATTGATACCAGTTCCAATGGACTTGTGATGAAGAAAGCCATCTACACCCAGAGAGAGGACTGTGGGAACTGAGTGTGATTCACAACAAAACACTCTCAATCTTTTTATTGTTGTTTGCTTGCATTTTGTTTTCTTACTCATTTTCTTTCCTTTTTGATCTGATTTTTCTTGTGCAGCAATTGTATAAATATGTTAACATATATTGGTTTTAACATATATATTTTTAACATGTATAACATATATTAGATTGCCTGCTATCTAGGGGAGGGAGTGGGGGAAAAGAGGGGAAAATTTGGAGCACAAGGCTATGCAAGAGTCAATGTTGAAAAATTATTATATGCATATATTTTGAAAATAAAAAACTTTAATAAAAAAAGAAAAAATATAAGGCTTAGAATTTAATCTCTTTTCAAAGTTTACAAAAATACAATCAAGACAAAAAAATTGATTGGCATATGACCTTTTTCTGCTTGCATTCTAAGTATGTAATATTCAGGTTGTGAGAATTGATTATCTTTACTTTCTACAATTTTATGTAATTTTGTTTTCATAATGCTTATGTTTCTTTAAACATAAGTTCTCCTGGAAGAATAAAAGGTCAAGAGCCTCAGGGAGAAAAGTAGCAAGGAAAAAGGTTGATCAGTACCAATCTCAAACTGTACTACAAAGTAATAATTATCAAAATGAAATGATTTTGATCTGGGTTGTGCTCTCTTTAAGAAACTAATCCTTTCGGATGGATTTATTCCTTTCTGATTCCCAGCCCCTCCTAGCTGATGCATTATCAATTCAAGAAGCTAGGACCTTTGATTCACAAATTTTGTTCAAAAGCACCCTTCTGAATTCCAATAGGAGATCTGGGCTCCCACAACCCCCACCCAGATCTGAGTCAACTTGGGACACCACCCACAGACCCCTTTGGCTAAATCTCTCATTATAAAACAGCCAAGCTGGAGTTCTCTCTTTGCAGAGGTTCCTAACATGGCAGCCTGAAGCCTAGCATGCCAAGGATCTCTGTCCATTGGAATCCTATTTCCGGTGCCCTTTTATCTCTACCTTCACCTTTTACTAACTAGACTTTAGCTTTATTTCCAAAACCCAAAATAAACCTCCTTTATTAATCTAGGTTTTTGGGCCTGTAAATTCCTTTCCAGGGGGACTCTGTGCTGTCACTGGACTGCATTTAACTATGTATCCTTGCACCGAACCAAAAGGGGTTCCCCCCTATCTAACTCTCATCAATTTGAAGCACTAGGGACCCAAAGTGTCTGTTCTACAAAAGACAAACATGAAAGTCATTGCTCTCAAAAAACTTACATCGAATTTGGGGAAGACAATGTGTACACATACAAGTACATATAGTATAGTAGTTCCAGCTAGGTGGTACTGGTCTCTGGTCCTATAATCAGGAAGACCTGAATTCAAATCCAACTTCAGTCACTTCCTAGTTATATGACCTTGCACAAGTGGCTTAATCTCTGCCTCCACAAAATGAGGGGCTTGAACTCAATGTCTTCTGAAGTCCATTTCAACTCTAAATCAAGGATCTGGTGATTAGAGACATGCACTGGAGAGAATCAGCTACACTTCTCTTGTTCAATAGATAGTCTCTTTGGGTTACTTTAAAGATTGCCTTCTATGATTCCTTAGGCCTCTGTTAAGTAGATTCATCATATTTCTCTCTAGTGTTCAGCAGACTTAGCTTATATTCTGCAGCTCTCTCAGCCTATTATGTTCCTTGTTCTTCAATAATTCTCAACAGGTGGTGTCTCAACAGGGGGAACTTTCCCAGAGCTCCTTTGTCTTCATTGGGATCCCAGAATCCAGATCCAATGTTGTACTAACCAAAAGATTCCTATCCAGATTCCAGTTTCCTCTACACATGATTCTGTCACCTTCTAACCACATTAAAATGTTCCCAACTATCAAAAAGATCTCACTTTATCTTCAGTTTCCCTAGGGCTCCTAAATTCCCTTCTCTCCTCAAAACTCCCATTTTCCTGTGATCTCTCCAAATATAATTCTGAACAGCTTCCCATTATACGTGTGTGTTTATATGCATACATTTCGCCTAAATGTGATTTATATCAGTATTAGGAATTCCTAGTATAGAAATTCTGTCTACCAGTGCCTATTAGTAACAATTCCTCTCTTGTTTCTAGTCCTAGAGAGGTGTCTGGGTCACTGCAAACTATCAATAACCAGGAAATCCTGGTGTAGAGGTGGTACTTGACCTGAATCTCAAAGGGAATGAAGATGTTTATTAGTTATGAGGAGTGAGTATATTCCAGGCATGATACATAGCCTATTCAAAGGGACAGTGATAGGAAATGAAATGCTATGTGTGAAGAACAGCAAGAAGACCAATTTGGAAAAATAATAGCAGGCATAAAGGATAGACATCTGTAATAAGGCTTGAAAGGGTAGTTGGAGAGAGATTTCAGAGAGCTTTAAAATCCAAACAGAGGAGTTTGTATTTGATCCAGAAGAGGCTATCAGGTTTGGCAATTAAAAGATTATGTGTGAGTATGTGTGTGTATAATTATAAATTACATTTAATGTAATTTAACAACTTAAATATTTTACTTATCAGTCTCAGCTTATATCATACCATTGCATGTGAAGCATTTTGCAAAACTTAAATTACTAGAAAATATTAGTTATTATAATCATCATCATCAATTATTTGAGAAGGCTCTGTTAATGCCTGAAATTTCTAACTAATCCTGAGAAGCTCCAAACCTTATGAGGCATGAGTAGCACAGAAAGCTAAAGAGAAAGCAAATGGTGAAAAGGAAAGGATTGGGAGGGGGGGATTTGGGGGCATAGAAAAGGCAATTAAAATACCTTGACCCAGGCTTCAAAGCACTCAGTTGGCACATCCAGCCTCAGTTATTTCATAACTGTGTGACTTTAGGAAAATCACTTGACTTCAATTTATCTTAATTTCCTCATCTGTAAAATGAGAATAATAAAAGCAGGTACTTAGAAGGATTGTTGTGAGGATAAAATGAAATATTTATAAAGTACTTAGTATAATACCTAGCACAGAGTTTCTAGCCTTGTCTAGAAAAAAAAAATTTCATCATAATTCAGTGGACAAAGAGAAGGTTTGGGACTCCAGCCCAAAGGGTCCTGACTTTTCCTAAATTTTTCTTCTCCTCAGCCTCTAAACTAAGGTAAAGTTGGGAGAGTAGGCAAAAGAGGGTCCAAGAGTCTATGAAAGCTCCAAGTAGACTCTGTCTGCCTCCATATAGTGTCCTATACTGAGCAGTGATTTCTTTCTGATTGTCTGAAAACCTTGGTCCATCTTACAGGTTAATTAACACTCAAACAAATACTCAAAAAAAACCACCCTCAAACAAAAATTGTACCATGGGACTGCTAACCCCAATCCCACTCCTTTACCCTCAAATCACTGATACTCCAAGGTGCTTAAAGTGCTTAGCATATAACTCCCACATTCCTTTCTCTTCTATGTCATACACCTGTTAAACCTGTCATTCTTTTGACAGGGCTTTATTTATAAAGATCAGAATTAAGGCATCATAAAATTATAGCATCTTAGAATTGGAAGAGATTGAAGGCCAAGTAGGTAATGCTATTTCTGAACAGGATTCCCCCTATACATAAAATCCTATACATAAAGCTAGAAGCGATTTTTGAAATCATAAAATTCAATCTTCTCATTTTACAGATGAGAAAACTGAGGTGAAGAGAGGTGACATGTTTAAGTTCATACAGCTAGTAGACACTTTGAACAGGAAGCAAACAGGTCTTCCTGTTAGAATTTTAACCACTCTGCCATGCTGCCGCTAACAAGAGATCAAGTAGCTCTTAGTGGTAGAGGATCTACTGCCAGTAGAAGTAGCCCATTTTACTTTTAATTGTTTGGAAATTTGTCCTTGAACTGAATTTAAATCTTCCTCTTTGCAGCTTCATTTGCCTTGTGACAGCAAGCAAAATAAGGGTATTTCCTTCTTCCACATGACAACCCTTCAAATATTGGGGAGCTATCATAGCTTCCCCAGGCTAAACATTTCCAGTTCATTTGATTGATCCTCATTCTCTTTGGTATCTGACTGGTTGTAGGACACAAACCTAGAACTTCTATGCTGATCATTCCCTGATGGCTAACTCTTTCCCTTCCTCCAATCCTAAAACTTCTCATTCATGGTTTTTGACTTCTGCTCCTGCTATACTATCTCCAAATCCTGGCAAGAGCCAGAAAACAGAAAAGGGTAATAACAAATTGTCACATATCCCAGGACATTAAGTAGCTAACAGCCTAAGATGCAGGGGTGGGGGAAGGGCTTCCCTCTCCATCCTCCTTTTTTCCTTCCCTCCCAAAAACAATGCTCAGAGTGACTGTCAGCCCAGGAATGTGGGCCGGGCTGGCTCTCTCAGAGCTGGGTCAAGTTAGAAATATTGCTAGGCTCTGAGCTAACAAGTTCAAACCAGTTTGGGGTTTAAACAACCACACAAGAAGGGTGGCGATTAAGGTTTTCCTTTTTCTCAACTCCACCCAAACCCAGATATACCAATTTCGTGAGAATGGAATGTGGTGGGCCCCTAATGTGACTCCAGGAAATAATAATCCCATCTTCAGGCTCCTAGGATAACCTTTCTAGTAATCATACTCTGGGCCTAATCTGTAGAATGTTCAGGTCATAGTATAGTAGGGAAAGCATGGAATTTAGAATAAAAAAATCTAGATTCAAATCTGACACAATATCTGTGACTTTCAGCATTTAAATTATTTAATTACTCTGAGCCTCAACTTCCTTATCTGTAAAATGAGGGAGTTTTATTAGATGATCCCCTTAAATACAGCTCCACAGTACTGATAGAGTACTCAACTTGGAATCAGGAAGATTTGAATTCCAATCTAAGCTGGGTGACCCTGGGCAAGTCACTTAAGCTCTAATGACCTTAGTTCCTCTTCTGTAAAATGGGGACACATTGGCGAAGGACATGGTAAACCACTTCATTCTAGAATCTTTGCCAAGAAAACCTGAGGACATAATCCACAGGTTCATGAACTAAACAACAAAAAGCTTATGTTTCTGAGAATCTTAATCACTTCCGATTCTGTGCTATACATAATGATATCTCTAATTCAGCTTCATTCAGAATTGATTATATTTAATAGTATAGTAGAAAGCAGTCAATTTGAAGTCAGAAGACTGGAACTAGAAATCCAGCTGTGTCAAATATTGCTTGTGTGACTGTTAGCAAATTACTGTCCCTTACTGTGCTTTCTACTCTTTTGTCTGCCCGAAAGAAGGGATTGAATTAGAAGACCCTATGACACTGCATTCAGTTCCACCTATATTTCCTGAATACTCAATGTGTTCCCAATATTGTGCTTGATGTTGGATACTACAGAAGCCACAAAGAGTAAGACATTGTTCCTATCCTCTAGTTAAAGATACAAACATATGAAATAACTATCTGACATGAAAAGTTTATAAGTATAAGCAAATGTTGAGGTGAACAAGATAATAAAGTGAAATGGGAATTCAAAGAAATGAGAGGCAAGAATAGCACTCAAGGACTTGCTCTGAGCTTTAAAGGAGGAGTAAGATTTGAATTAGAAGAAGAGGAAAGAGGAAGGCATCTCTCTAGGGAGGAACAGCATAAACAAAGATAGGAGGCAAAAATGAGCAATGGGGTGGAGAGTAAAAAGGCTGAAGAGCCCCAACTGGAGGAGGATACAGTGATGTCTGATGGTGAAGTGATGTAATTATAGTGTTGAACTTGGGGTCAAGAAAATGAGTTCAAATCCTGTCTCAGACTAGCTTGTTGATATTATAACAGTTGCTCATTAAAGGTCAATGGCAGCATGGGATAATGTCTTAACTTGCTCATGAATTAGATTACAGAGCTATTAAAAGTTATCAGCCTCACTCTATTTTCCAGAGCCATCAAAGTCCAATGACAATTCTTGAATGCTGTGTGGATGACCTTGGTAAGCTCTACCCACTGAGTAGCTATGTGACTGAGCAATTCTGTCTCAGTGCCCTTATCTATAAAATGTGGATGATAATTATAGCATCTCCCTTATGAAGTTGTTGAGAAGATCGAATGAGAAGAGAGAGAGAGGGAGAGATACATACATACATACTTAGATACATAGATCTATAGTACTCTGCAAATCTTAAAACACTATATAAATATTAACTATCATTGTTGATGTAGTTCAAGTTATGGGGCACCTTGATCTTGATATATGTGATAGAGAACTATAGGAAGTTTTTAAAAGGGGAAGAATGGTGAAAGTGATCTTTCTATGGCAGTGATGTGATTGATAGATCAATTGGAAAAAAAAAAAGATACTAGAAACTTTGATGCCATTTACCAGATTATTGTAGTCTGGGCATAAGGGGGTAAATGCTTGGATTATAGTGATAAAAATAATAGTATTTACAAAATGTTTAAAACTTGAAAAGCATTTTACAAATATTATCTGACTTGGTTTCACAACTTCACAGAAGTAGATGCTATTATTATCATCTCATTTTACAAACAAGAACACAGGCAAGCTGAGGTTAAGTTGCTCAGGGTCACACAATAGGATTTAGATTCAAGCCTTCTTGACTAGAAGCAGCACTTTATCCACTGGACCACCTAACTATCTTGAAAGAAGTGAGAGGGGAGAGGAAAGGACAATTAAAAAGAAAATTCCACAGTGCCTTACGCCCAATGTAGACTATAAGAAGACCAAAAAAAAAAAAAAAAAAAAAAGGCAAGCAAATAATTGGAACCAGCAAAGACTTGGGTTCACACTAATGATTATTCATAGGTGAAGTGAGAAGGAAAACCTAGCTACCAGGTGAAGAATACTGGGCTAAGAGATTTGAAAATATGTGAAAAGCAGCATGGGGACAAACAGAAATCTAAATTGGGCAAAGAGATCAGGCTTCCTCCCTAATAAAAGGTAGGAGAGAGATAGATAATTTTTCGGCCCCTCCCAACTCTAGATCCTATATAAACCTAAGAAGCCTATATAAACCTAAGAGCCAAAGAATTATATCATCTATTCAATTTACCAACATCTACTACTACCTTGATCTAAAGTCCACTCTACCCAAGAGGTCCACATTATCTTTAGTTGTAAGTTGCAGAAGCTTAGGGGTGTGTTCCTGTATTCATAGAAAGCAAGCAAAAGTGTCAGGGATGAGGCAGAATTAAATTTAATTATCAACAGAAAGTCGCTAGCTTTAAGGAAGGGGCTTTTTAGTAAGGCAGTCATTTGCTATAAATTTTATATCGGATTACTTGCTTCTAGGAAAGGGGGTGGGGGAAAGGGAAGGAAAAAAAATTTGGAACACAAGGTTTTGCAAAGAAATATTAAAAATTATCTATGCATATGTCTTAAAATAAACAGCTTTAATTAAAATGAAATAAAAACAAAATAAGAAAAAAATGTTAAAAGATGCTACTTAGAATCCAGAGAAGCCAAGAAAATGGGCTGAAGAAAAGGATAAAATATAAGTGGCAAAAACTAATACAAAAGAACTAGAGAGAATAGATAGGAAATAGTAGCAGAGAGAGGAATACAGAAACAGGAGAAGAGAGAGACAATTACAGAGACATAGAGAAGAACATGTATGAAGAATAGAAGTCTCGGGAGCATAGAGAAAAGGATACATATTTCCTTTTATAAATAATAAAAACAAAGCATAGGGACCACTGGTTCAAACTTTATTGAAATGCAGCATAGGATAATCATACAGAAAATCTCCCTCATATTTAATAGCTCTGTAACTCTGGGATAAGTCATTTAGTCTCTTTTAGCCTCAGTTTTCCCATCTGCAAAAGAGAAATAATAGCTCCTACTTAGTAGAATTGTTGAGGACCAAAGAGATAATGTACATATGAGATTAATGATATATGCAATAGAAAAAAAAATATTTAAAGTAAGAGAGTCTGGGAATCAATAAGACCTGAATTTAAGTCCTGCTGGCTAAATGACTCTGGGCATGTCCCATGACCTTCAATTGTCCATTTTTTCATCTGTGAAATGAGATGATAATAATAGCATCTACTTTTATCAGATTAAATCTTGGCTCTGCCAATTGTGTGTGACTTTGGGCAAGATGTTCTACCTTTCTAGGTCTCTTATCAAATTTTTTTTTCTTTTTCTTTTTCTGAGGCTGGGGTTAAGTGACTTGCCCAGGGTCACTCAGCTAGGAAGTGTCAAGTGTTTGAGACCAGATTTGAACTTCTGAATTCAGGGCTGGTACTCTATCCACTGCGCCACCTAGCTGCCCCTCCTATCAAATATTAAATGAGAGTGTTGGACTAGATGACCTCAAAAGTCCCTTCCATCTCTAGATCCACAATCCTATGTCAGCTACTATCATTATTATTCCAAGTCTGTCCTGATGCTCCTGGGGAAAATCCTGTGATATCATCCACATTCATTCTAATAATACTTCTAACATGATACTATTCAATATCTACGATCTCTGCCTCTGTTCCATATTAGTTGTCCACTGTCATGCCCCCATCTTTGACTTCATCATTCCTTGAAGCTGCTCTACTTCCAATGTTTAAAAACATGAAATTCCCTTCCCCTGACAACTTTCATGTCATACTCCTCTCCTACTCTCTCATTTCTATTGACTGGTCAAGACTTCCCATTCCATTATTGTTCTTTAAGAAACAATCAGCAGGATGATTTCAGAGAAGCCTGGAGAGACTTACAGGAACTGATGCAAAGTGAAATGAACAGAACTAGGAGATCACTGTACACAGCAACAGCAAGATTATATGATGATCAATTCTCAAGTTGACCATTTGATATTTCTTTCTTCTTGACACATTCTCTTCCCTGCAGGAGCTATGTGATGTAGTTATAAGAACACTAGACATAGTATCAGGAAGAATGGGATTCAAATCTCACTTCTAATACTAACTAACTATGTGATCCTGGGTAAGTCACTTTAACTCTCCAAGCATTATCTCCATCACCTGCAAAATAATCATTATGCTTGCCTCTCAGGATTATTGTGAGAATCAAATGAGGTGATGTTTATAAAGTGCTTTGCCAGACTTTAAGCATTATATACATATCTTCTATGACATGACTGGAATGAGGCTCAATATTTGTTTTTTACTTATCTCTCCTACTTAAAAACCTCAAAAGAAGGAAATATATACTGAATTACAGTAATCAGAGTTGAATTTATGAGATAAGAAGAAAGACTGTACATGGAAGGAAAAAAAAAAAAAGTTCACCTTATGATCCTTACCTCAACATATCTAAACAGGATATAGACTATGTAAGTGACTTTAAGGCTTGTGTCTCAAGGTTCAATTGTGAAATTATACAAACAAGATAACTATAATTTAATACTAAATATTAAAATGTCCATATCCTTTGACCAAAGATTTCCCTACTAGACAGATATTCCCAAAGATATTACTGACTTTTTAATGTCCCATAGACCCCAAAATATTTAAAATATCACTTTTAGTGATGTCAAAAAAAAAAGTAGAAACAAAATCAATATGCATCAAGTAGAGAGTGGCTAAGCAAACTATGCTACATGAAGGTAATGGAACAATCCTAAGTTGTAAGAAAGGATGAATATGATGAATGCAGAGAAACATGGAAAAACTTAGTGAACTGGTACAAAGTGAAGTAATCACAGCCAATAAAACAATATACAATGACAAAATACAATGTAAAATAATATACAATATACAATGTAAGTGGAAAGAATAACAAGCACAAAACACAAAAAATTAATGCTGCAAAATTATGAAGACTTGGTTTGCTTGCAAAGATGAGATATGAAAAGATATCTTCTCTCCCATTCCCACTGGAATGGAAGGTCTACAGATGTGAAATATTGATTTTTTTCTATGTATTAATTATATTTGTTGATTTTTTTCTCTCTTCCCCTTTTTTCATTAAAAAAAATTACTTGCTGTAGAAAATGGCTACTTGAGAGAGGGAGAAATATAGAGGGAAATTCAAATGACAAAAAACACAAGATATCCACAAAAGTTATTGCAAAAAGTTTTGCTATGAATATAAACATGGAAGTTTAAGAGTTTTGGTCCATGTCCTTTTTTGAGTAAATGTCCAGCTATAGAATCTTGAATCAAAGAGTATGGACATTTTAACATTGTATTGGCATAATTCCAAATTTAAGAGAATATCAAAGAATCAGGAAAAAGGAAAGAGGAAGAGCTAAGGTTAATATTCTGAAGACTAAGTCCCATTTTTTTTCCTATATATGAGTGGTCATCTTTTTTTTTTTTTTTTTTCAAAGATAGATAATACAGTAGGAAGTCATTCGGGTAGGAAGGGGGGAGCAAAAAAATAAAAAATTCACTAGTGATGGCTTCCTACCCAATCCAGAGGTAAGCAGAGAAGGAATAGTTTCCCTATAAGAATAGAAGGCTATGGAAAATATGTAAAAATAATAGAAAGACTATATTAGGACTGGCAGCTCTTACCCTAAAAGGAAGGAGTGAAAGGGTGTAATTAAAGAACATCCCCTTTGGGGGAAAGTTGTATATTTGTTTTCATCCCCACTTGATATTTTGATCCCAAATCTTGTGAAACTAGGAAAACTCATCCTTTGGGGATTTGGAGTACCTTAAATAATTCAGGATCATTGTCAGAATTACAGATAAAACCTTAAAGATCAGTTTATTCAATCCCCCTTACAATTTCAGATATAATTGAGGCACAGGGATAGAGCTTGCCTTCTTCTCTTCTTCTCTGGGTGGCTGAGCCACATTAAAGTGACCTGGCACTGTCACTGTTCTAAAATAAGGCCTCCCAGGGCCCTTTCCTCCATTTGTGAGGAGAAAACAAATTCTTCTTCCCCACCTCTCCACACATGAAGGGGAGTGAGGTAATAAAAAAAGACTGATGATGATTAAAATCCTCTTTTAAAGTTGGATTTCTAACCCATAGTCTTGGCTATCTATAATATTCTAATTCTAGAAAAATTTCTAGAAAATACTTGCTTCCTGTTTCCCTACTCCCTACAATTCAGAGTCTCTGTTTGTCAAGATCAAAATCCCTTATCTCTACCATCTCTTCTTGAACTTTCATCCTCATTCAAATTAACCTTAATCCTCCCTTGTCTTATTCTTTTATGCCTTCCCCTTCCACTCTGTCTCTGCATCTCTGCTCAATTAGTAATACATTCCCTTTCCTCTCAAGTCTCTTCCTACAACATTTTTTCTCTCTCAGTCAGCAAGCAAAATTGACTTCCTGTAATGCTCCCCATTCCTTGCAGGGCTAGCCAGCTATTCTTTCCCTTAAGGCCAAAGCGAGGGACTAGCCTGTTCCTTGCTCCTCAGCATCACTCCTGGACCATCCCTCCACCACCATCACTCAACAGTCTCTCCTTTCAAGTTCACTTCATTTATATCACTGCCAAGATCTTTGTGGTTGTATCTACCAACCTCCATCATCTATGTTCTTTCTTTCTCAAGGAGTGCAATATTCTTTCTATACCCAACCTATCTATCCTCACACTTGAGGACTTCTCCTTGATGCCCCTTTGAAGATTCTGGCCTCCATCACAATTTCTTCAGTGACCATGGCTTCCATCTTCACACCACCTCAGCTACCCATAAGGGTGGTCACAACTGATGATGCACCATTACTCTAACTCCATTCCCATGATCTTGTATTCTCAGTTCTCCTTTCTGACCAGTCTTCTTTGTCCTTCTACCACTCCCCACTTATAAACCTGTTCTTTATCCTGACAAGAATTACTCATCACTAGTTCTTCCATTACTTCCTATTCTCCATATCCCTCATTCATCCCCATTCTCATCTTTCTTCTGGACCCAACAATTAATCAGTTCAACAAGGTCTTATTCTTCACCCTTGAATCCCTTGTTTCCTATCCTTCTGTCATTCATGCCTTGTCAATATTCAACGGAGGGTTATTTCTCCAACCCCAACATCACCCCTCTCTTCACCTATCCTCAATTACTAAATGCCATTAGAATGAAATCATAAAACCATGGCAACTAGGCCCACTACAAATACAGACTATGTAATCTCAACTTCATCTTCATTTATTGATAACAATCTATTTCTTCTTCCCTGATTGGTTATCACTCCCACAAAGCTATTCAAAACAATCTCTCTTATCAAGCCTGCAAAGACACCTTTAACATTCTCTCAGTAGATAAATACAATTATTTTACTGAGAAAATAAAGACCATTCTTTATAGAAAAAATACAAATCGAAAATATTTCTCTTGAACCTCAGGTTATTATTTTACATCTTTCCTCCTTTTTAATAATAAACTGTCCGAAGATGTCACCGTTTCAACTTCCTCATTTCTCATTCATTCTTTAATCCCTTGAAATTTGGTTTCTCAAGTCACCATTCCACCATTCCATTCTCAAGTCAAAAAATTATTAGTGATCTCTTAAATACAAATTCTGTGGTTTTTTTCAGTCCTTACTCTGCTTAATCTTTTTGAATTTTACAAAACAGAAAGAAGAAAGAGTAGAAAAAGAAAAGAAAAAGAAAAAAATTGTATGTACATAGCAGAACATGAGAGGATTCAAAATATGAAACTATTTCCATTTCAAGAAAGTGTATGCAATAAGTACTATATATTGTATTAAGAACTGTCCATCTATAATCATACACATATAAACACACATGCACATATGTTCATATTTATTTTAGGTTGCTCCTACAAGGATTTGTGTTGGGTATTCTTCTCTATTTTTTCCTTTGCTTATTAACTGCCCCCTATGGATTATCATATACAATTTATTATCAACTTCATATAATTATAACTAGTCTTAATTTCTCTCTTGATTTCTATCCATTTCCATATCTCCATCTAGATGATTCCATCACCATCATCTCAAATCCAACCAAGCTAAAACTAAATTCATTAATTTCCTATATCCTTTCTTCCATTCTTCCCTATCTCTGTTTAGGGAATCATAATCTATCTATTCAGTTACTCAGTTTCACAATATTAGAATCCTCTTTGACTCTTCCCTATCTCCATATTTTATCAGTTCCCAAAGCCTATCAATTATTAAAGCTCCTACAACTATCCCCTTTTCTTCATTATGGTTTAAGTTCTAATGTTCATTTGCTGGATCATTGTAATAATGAATGAATAAAACACTTATTAAACCAATAGATCTCTCAATGAGTTCACATTTTAATAGGGCCAACAATGTATATGGAACATTTCTGGTACAAATCAGATGGAAAAGCACACAATTCTTAGAGTACAACAGCAGCGGAGCAAATGTTAATGCCTCTTCTTTAATATTATTATTTAATATCATTGTCCTCAAGTTTCAGGGTCATAGGCTGGTCCTATCAGGGTTTGAAGATGATGGCCAAGATGATGGCAATTGGTGGAAATGTCTAGCCCTTTCTCTGTAGGAGTTACTTCCCAAGGTGCCGGCTGTAAAGGCTAGATTGAAAGCAAAAGTAAAAGTCTCAGAATGGAGAGGGAGAAGTATAGCTACTCCCAGAATTCCTGTGCCTAAGTATCTGTTGGTGGCAATTGATCAGCAATTGCTGCTAGTCGTGATGAGAAAGGGGTGCTCCCTCTCCCACAATGATTTTTTTTCATTTATTGATGTTTGTAAGAGCTAAGTTAGAAGCAGATCTGGTGGTCTGGAGGGCAACTGCTCTTGGATTCAGGGTCCTGGACTGTCCTTATCAGTGTCCAAAGGAAAGTCTTGGTTGATGTGGGGGTAGTGACTTTCCTGGCACATGCTGCTTCCTGTTTCTCCCTTCAACTAGCCTTCTAAAGCCAAACTCTCTCTACTCCAATGTATTCTTCTCACAGCTGAGTAAGCTTCCTAAAATATAGGAATCTTACTAAGAAGCGATTTTGACTATGTGATTCTCATGCTTAAAAGTCAACAGTGGTTTTCCTTTGTAGCCTCAAGACTTGTACAAATCAGGTACTTATAAATACCCATTTTCGGTAACATCCACCTACAGCTAGTCAATGGCAGAGTACAATCAAACTCTGACTAAATTCATTCTTTTTCTACTATACAAGATCAGCTTCTGGTGTTTGCCAAGAGCCAAGAGACACATGGAAAGAAAGAAACAGAGGGAAATGCTATCTGATGAGCTTTGAGGTGAATTTGTAATCCTTCTTTGCCCATTAATGCACGGAGAGTCTGAAGTCTGCACTAATTCTTCTGTTGGCTGAAAGTCCAGCAACTTTCCCTCCATCTTATCACTTTGTCTCAGGGGCACCTCCTGCCTCAAGGTCAGTCTACTGAGTCAGATATACAGCTAATGAAAATAAAACTGCAGCAATCAGAGTGTGAAACAAGTATTTATCAGAGGCAGATTAAAAGGCTCAATAATCAGGCCAGGACTTTTTCCTCTACTTAGCAGCCACATGATCCTGAAAGAATAAATGAGAAAGAAGGATCTAGTCTCCTAGGCCCTCCCAGGTTTTCCTGTTTTCTTTTTTGCCGAAAGGAATCTGGGGATGAAGAGCCTGCCAAAATTTAATCCTATCAAAGAAGTTTTTGTTTCCCACACTAAACATTAGTCCATTGTTATTGTTCTTCTGGGAATATCAAGCTTGAGAAAGCTAGGATAAAGTATTAGACTGGGAATCAAGAAGATCTGAGTTCAAATCCTATCTCAGATGCTTACTAGCTAAGTGATCCTAGCTAAGTGAATCACTTAACTGTTGTTTGCTTCAGACTCCTCATCTGTCAAATGTGGATAATAATAAAACCTACCTTTGTTGCAAGAGTTAAATGTGACAAAATGTGAAGTGTTTTGCAAACCTTACAGCACTATATAAATGCTATTATTCTTATTGAGTACTATATTAGTCTCCAAAATTTTACTTTCCTGAACAAGAACTCAGTTGTTGACCACCTGGGAATCATTGAGCTATAAATCTGGTTACTTTTTTATTACTTAATTAAATTTTTGGCTTACATTTTAAGTTCTAAAGTGACTCTCTCCCTCCCTTCCCACCTCTACTAGAGAAAGCCATAATTTTATATATGTATGTGTGTGTATATATATATATATATATATGCACATGTGCATATGCACATATATGTACATATATGTATACAGAGACATATATTTGCATGTATATTATGCATGCTTCTGTTTATTAGTTGTTTCTCTGGAGATACATAGCATCTTCCTTCAGAGGTCCTTTATAGTTGATTTGAATATTTATAATATTAAGAATAGCTTAATCATTCACAATTATTCTTCAAACAATATTGTTCTTATTCATTTCACTCATTATTTCATGTAAGTCTTTCCTTGTTTGTTTTTAAATCAGCCTAGATAGCTTTTTTTTTCATTTTTAAATTGTTTCTTGTAAACAACATGTTGTTGTATCCTGTTTTTAATTTATTCTGCTATCCATTTCTGTTTTCTGGGTGAGTTCATTCCATTTACATTCAAAGTCATAGTTAGTATTTGTGTATTCTCCTCCTTCCTATTCTTCCTCACTGTTTATCCTTCTCTCCTCTTTTTACTCTTCTCTCTCCTCAGAGGTCTAATTTACTTCTGAGCACCATCTTCTTAATCCATAATACCTCTGAGTCTCCTTTATCCTATCTCCTCAGCCTTATATTTCTCTGTAAGTCAAAAAGACTTTTATGCCTTTCCACATGTACATATCATTCTTTCTTTAACCCAGTTCAGTTCTGATGAGAATAAGGTTCTAGCACTACCAACTCTTCTCTGTAAAAAGTTCTTCCATTCATACCTTATTTGTATGAGATAGCTGCTCCATTTCACTTTCCCCTACCCAATTTTATTCGTTAGGATCATCCCATCATATTCAACTCAATCCCAAGTTTTCTATTTTTGTATGCTATTTCAAGATATTTTAGTAATGATAATATTCCTAAGAGTTATAGATAACGTTTTCCCATATAACAAGTAAATAGTTTGACTTTGCTAAATCCTCTATAATTGATCTTTCATGTTTACCTTTTTATCTTTCTCTTGATTCTTATAGGCCAAATTTTCCTTTCTTTTTGAAAAATACATAATCATGCTGCACCAGAAAAAAAATCAGATTAAAAAGAAAACAAAAAGGGAACAAACAACAACAAAAAAGGTGAAAAAACTATGTAGTGATCCACATTCAGTCCTGACAGTCCTCTCTCTGGATGCACATGGCTTTCTCCATCACAAGTCTATTGGAACTGGCCTGAATCACCTCATTGTTGAAAAGAGCTCCACCATCAGAATTAATTGTCATATAATATTCTTGTTGCTTTGTGTTCCATTTTTCTTAACATCAGTTAACTTTTTCTTAACAACATCATGAATTTTTCATTCAGTCTGGAGTTGTTTTCAAGAATATCTTTAAGTCCTTTAATTCCTTAAATATTTTTTTTAGAGTTACTGTCAGTTTTGCTAGGTAAGTTCTTCTTGGTTACAAAACTAGCTCCTTTGTTCTTCATGATATCGTGTTCCATATCCTTGTGTTAGTCTGACTGAAGATCCACAATATTTAAATTATTTCTAGTTGCTTATAATATTTTCTCTTTGACTTTGGATCTTTGAAATTTGTTCCTTTAAGTTTATCTTGGGATCACTTTCAGGTTGTGACTAGTAGATTTTTTTTTCAATTTCTATTTTACCGTCTAGTTCTAAAATTTCAAGGCAATTTTCCTTAATAACTTCTTAAGTTATAGTTGCCAGATTTTTAAAAAAATCATAACTTTCAGATAGTCCAACAAGTCTTACATTATTTCTATTTAATCTGTTTTCTAGGTCAGTTATTTTTGTATTATTTTACATTTTCTTCTATGTTTTCCTTTTTTGAGTTTGTTTTAGTATTTCTTAATGTCTTATGAAGTCATTAGTTTCCCCTTGTCCAATCTAATTTTGTAAAACAGTTTTCTTTCATAAGTTTTTTCATTTCTTTTTTTAATTGAGTGGCTTTTTTTCATAATTTTCTTGCATTCATTTCCCCCGAATTTTTCCTCAATCTCGTTTTGATTTCTCAAGTTCTTCTAAAGCGCTTCCAAAAATCTCTGGGGAGTTATGACCATTTTACTTTTTTCAAAATTTTAAAAGTAGCTAGTTTTGGCTCTTGAGTTTGGACCCTGATTATTAACACTACAGTAGCTGTCTATGCTTGGGTTCTTTCTCTTTTTCTTACTCATTTTTAAATGCCTTATTTCTTGGCTGGTAGCTTTATATGAGTTGAGTTCTAATTTCAAGCTGTAGGGATCTCAGATTTTAGAAGAGTTTTTGTGCTATTGTTTTTTAAGATCTGAGAGCTGAGCTCTTGGTTCTTCTAATATTCTACAATCCTAACCCGCTGCTCCTCTGGCTCACTTCTTAGTCTATGAGTGATTTCAGATATTCCTCTCTGCCCCTGCGCTGATACCAGAATCCTCAGCAACACTCTCTACAAATGCTTTTACTCTTTGAGGTCCCTTGTGCCTGTAAGCTTAAGCTGATTCCTCTGCCCAGAAACACCAAGGACTATGCTCTCCTATAAGTGACCACAGCCATAGAACCCCTAATCCTCTGTGACCACAATCACAAGTATGTACTCACTCTTCCTCACCCATAGTCACAATCTAGGACTGTGACTAGTCAACATACCAGATCAGCTGTCTGATCCCTACACTATGCATAGGGTTGAAGTTCTTGAAATTGAGGTTGCTGCCTACACAGCTGCCTGACAGGACTTGTTGTTTATTGATTTGGAAGTATTTGAACTTCAGTCAAGCCAGACTACGAACCCTGGAGATCAGTCTTTCCCAATATCTTCCGAAGTTGTCTTAGGCTGGACAATTGCTTTACCCCAACTTTTAATTATTTCTGCCCATCCAAAGTTCACTTTGAGACATTCATTATTTTAAATTATTTTTGGAGAAATTTGGGAGAGTCAGATAATTTCCTGCTTTGTTTTGCCATCTTCCCAGAATCTTCTAGTCTGATTGTTTTTTTGCAAGTAGATTTTCATTTGGAAAGTCCTGGGATCTAGTCAGTTAAGCAACAAATCTGTGGCCATTGGTTAGAGAGAGGGTGTTTTGTCCTAAGAATAGGAATTTCTGTAGGCAGGTACTTTCTTATTAGGAAATATAGAAATGAAGGCTTGGAATACAGCTTTCCAGCTTCCTTCCACAATCTAGCTCAAAAACCATCTCTTCCAGGCACTCTCATGAGCAATACCACCCAATACCAACCATTCAAGGCTGCCTTAGCAGTAGCCAGATAGTGAGACCCCAGGTATTCCAGGAGTACCGATAGTCAAGACACCTAGGTTTGAGTCCAGGCTCTGGCATTGCTTAGTTCTATGATTTTGGCTAAGTTACTTCTTGGATTCACTTTCTTCTTCCTGTGAAATAAGTAATTTTTCAGGCCAAGTCAACAAGCATTTATTAACCAGCCTACTATGTAATAAACACTGGCATATAAAAAAGGTGAAATGGTTCCTTCCTCTAAGGAACTCCCATTTTAATGGGGGAAACAAAATGAAATCAGCTCCATAAAAAAATGTAATTTCAGAGAGAAGGCACTAACTAAAAAGGGACTGAGTGTGTGGGATACTAGCGACCACAAAAACAATAAAAAAACTCTAGAGGTAAGCAAAAACAAAAAGGGAAACTCCTAAGGGACAAGGTGTTGTCAGTAAAGAAGTACAAAGCACAAACTGCAAAACACAAGATTAAATAGGCCAGAAGCACCCCCTCCCAATACTTTAAACATGGAAGTCTATCCCAGAAACAAAACAATATTAGTAAATAATAAATTTTTAATTTAAATTTCTCTAGAGAACTTCTATACAAGTTACCTAAATTCCCCAAATCAACATAACCTTTAAAAGTACTTAAATCCTAATCTCTTAATTAGTGATAGGAAACAAGAGGGAAAACTTCATCCAAGGCAATGGAACACCTGCAGCTTTTTAGCTGTAGCTCGACTTGTTATTGCAAAGTTTCAAGTCACAATTAGGCCATAGTTCATTCCCATGAGAAGTCTTCACTAGATTATCCCATACATGAAAAAAGACTTTCTAAATAAGGAAGGATTTTATGTGAAACTTCAAAAAAGTCAGGTTGGCCTGAATGAGCTCTAAAGTACTTTTAGCCTAACCAATAAATGGTCCTAATTGTGTGTTCAATTCCTTGGTTTTGTGGTATGTATTTTTGTTCCTTTATTCTATTACCTTCACTGGACCAGGGACCATTTGAGGGCAGGATTCTGTTTGTCATCAAAGTCATCTCCTTTTTCCTTTGGTTCTCTGGGACCTCCACCCTTTGTACACAGTTTAATCAATGTTTATTATCTGTTGACTGTAGATCTTGGGTTGCTAAGGTTGTTGCTGAAATTGTTATTAGAAGTGTCACTGAAGCAGGCAATGACAGGAAAAGGGAAAGAAGGAGCAGCAGGAGGAGTACTAGGAGGAAGAAGAGAAAAAGGAGGAAAAAGACAATAAAGAACAGAGGGAGGGGAGAAGGAGGAGGAAAAATAAAAGAAGAAAGGGGAGAAGGAAGAGACAGAGGAGGAGAAAAAAGAGGAGGAGGAAAGGAAAAAGGAAGAACAAACTCTACCAACCAAAAGCAAGGAGATGATACTCTCTCATAAGCTTATCCTGCCAAGCTGCAGATCCCCATAAAGAGCTGGTCTGCCTAGTCATTTGGGAAATAACCCGATCTCTTCTAAGGGAACCAGGAGGGATCATAGAATTTCATATTTAGAAAGAGAGCCAGCCCTTCCTTTAATACTTCTAGTAATGGATAGATACAGTTATTAAGAAATTCCTTTCTTTTACCCAGATTTGCTTCTTTGCAGCACACTTTCCTCATTATCCCTAGGTCTGCTCATCAGTGTTAAGCAAAGCAAATTCCACATGATGGCTTTTTAAACACTTGAATACAGCTGGGGTATTTCTGAATCTTCTCTTTTGCAAGTTGAGTATCTGCAGTTCCTTCCTAGAGGCAATGTCCTTATCAGTGTCCTTCTAGGATTGACCATAATACTCCAAGTATATTCTGCCTCTAATGTTGGATCCTGCGTTTTTAACACAGCCCACAGAAACATTAGCTTTCTTTCTCTGGTTGCCACATTGCATAGTTGCTGAAACTCTCAGGTTTTTTGAGACAAATTACTACCTCACCACACCCCTCCAGTTTTGTGTTTGTAGAGTTACTTATTTTAATGCAAATATAAAGCTTTATATTCATCTCTATTAAATTCATTTTTATGAGAGTCAGGTCAATCTAAACCCATAAAAATTCTTAGTTTATAATCTATTGTGCTAGCTATTCCTGTCTGTTTTGTGCCATCTTTGCAAGTGATAAAATCTCCTCTATGCCTTAATGGAAACCATTTTTTAAAAATGGTAAACAGTAGAGAGCCATGATCAGCTTAGATTCAAGAGGCAGTCCACTAGCCCAGGTTCCTTCCATGTTGACACTTCTGAGACTATAACTGCATTATACCTTACATCTTTCCATCCTCCTCTCAAGAAAAGCAAGAGACATTTTGTCAAAGGCATAGCTAAAATTGAGGTAAAAATTATCTCTCTGGAATTAATTTATCTACCAGTTTAGTAACTTGTTGAAAAATGAAAGGAGGTTAGTCTTGCATGAGCCACTCTTGATAAAGAGACATTAGTGCTTTGTAACTACTGCTTCCTTTTCTAGATGCTCATTAACCAAAGACGGGGTAGAGGGGGGTAGGGGATCATAGGGTCATAAGATTTAAAATTGAAAGGCTCTTGAGAAATGATCAAGTACAAAGAAGTCCTCATCACTAGCCACTTGTTCACAGTAATAAACAAGCTTTTGACCCAATACCACGTGGTCAAATGCAAGTGAACAAGGAACAAAGAAACTAGGGCCAAGTAGCCATTACCTTTGGATAATGATTCCCCTAACTACAGTGTTATTGATACACTGTTGAAATATCTGCCCTGTGAAAGAGATGGCCTTTGCAAAGGTAGGTGGAGGATGAAGTGTTCCATTCTGAGTAGATGCCTTTAGGTGCTACCTAAACATGTTTCCTTCTAGCCTGCTATAGCACCAACATCCTTCTATTCAGGACTGGAATTCCTATTGCTCATCCTGACCCTAACACTCCATTTCCATTGGCTCATTAGGAAGATAGATGCTAGAGAGATGGATGGATGGATAGATAAGTACATAGATGACATAATTATTAAGCATTTAAGATGTTTCATGCATTGTGCTAAGCACTAGGGATACAAATACAACACAGTCCCTAGCTTCATGAAGCTTACATTCTAAAATTGGAAGACAACATATAAAGGGGAGGTGGATGGGAAGAAGTGGAGGAAAGGGGGGGAAAGAGAGAATCTGTTCATGGACAGGGTATGGAGGAAGGCTGTTGTTAAAGCCTATACCCTTGCAAGTCATAAGAAAACCTCGCCAAGAAATGAGAGACCCAGTGTTGGTTGGAGTTCACATTATAGATATGGAAAAATAGATGGAGAGGGTGGTCTGATTAGAAAAGACATGATATCGAACAGACTGAAAAAGTCCAGAATATTCTCAGGACGTGGTAAGAACAATATCTTAGCCCTATCCCCATGCAGGTTAGCTTAGTTTTTTCTTAAGAGGCATAGAAACATTCCTCAATACTTGGCTGGCTCTGGGGATTAAGGGTTCAGATTGTTGATGTCACTTTCTCATTACCCAAGTACAAACGCATTTAGGAGGACATGGGAAAAGATGGTCTCAGAGGTTTGGCTGGTGGATCATGATAAGTAATCCAGCTAAGGGAGGGTCCCTCAGCTGATTCAATTTGAGGTATCCTTAATACCTGTCTTTGCTAGACATCCTTCATTTGTTATGGATGAGTAAATCTTTTTGAACCATCCAGTGACCTACAAATATGTTATTTCATCTCCATAGCAAACCTAAACTACAGAGGATTGGTTTGATTCAGACTCAGCCCGGGCACAAGTTCATCTATGATTAAAACAATGGAAATAATTTATCTAGAAAGGATATGGGAAGAGCATTTCTGTTGTCCCTCTTGTTGAAGACTAGCACATTTTCTTCTGTGTCTAAAAGGCAGGGTAGAATTTGACATTTGCCTTTAACTCTTGCTGTTGTGTTGTTTTTTGTTTGGTTTTTTTTTTCTGGAAATCTTAAGAAGAGATGGAGGTTCTAGGTTCTAGGCAAATTTCACTTCTATTCTCCCATTACCTTCTAGTCAGCCACTTCAGTGGGATCTATCCTGCACTCATTCTCCCACACTCCTTCCCAGGTGTACAGCCAGACTATGACATCACCCTTCCCCCACTGCTCCTGGTTAAAGGAGCCAGGAGCTTTTCTGATCACCTTGTTCACTGGGATACAAGATCAAAGACTTCTGGAGTTGAAAGAGACCTTGAAAAGATATCTTGTCGACATCTTGGCCTCAGGGTTGGATGGTTCTTGGGCCCACCCCATGTACACAGGATAAGGCATTATTAGTGATTCAGAGCTATTTGTCAATAAGACCAAGGTCACAGTTCATGCTGGGTCAGGCTTGAGGGAGACTGACATATTAGTCAGACAGTACACACCTAGAAGCAATAGAGCTAAGGAAAATATGAAGCAGTGAGACTGAACCAAATGAAAATGGGGCTAATTCTTTGATTTTTCCAACTTTCGTTGGAAAGAAAAGATTTCCCTTATTCCCAGTTTTCCTGGAAATTCCTTTAAGAGAAATAACCCCCCTTTCATTCCACCCCTACTCTATCTGTTTAGGATTAGTGAAGGGCAGCTATGTGTAGTGATGGAGACATATGGCATTATTCTTTTTTCTGTTCAAATAAATCTCAGAATATCTATAAAAAGTTGTATTCTCTGAGTGCAACCCCTCCTTCCTTTCCTGAGATGTGGAAGGCAGAAGTTGGACTTTTGTCCTTGCCACTGAGCCTCCAGAGGAATGTAAGAGTACAACACTCTCTTTGTCTTTGAGGAAGAGACATTTATGGGACAGACTGTCTCCCAGAGTGAGAGATTCCAAGAATTTCAAAGCCATATGGTTTAGAAGAAAAAAGCACTTAGCTTGGAATCACATGACCGAGTGGAATCTTACTACTTATTTATCTATATGATCTTGCATAAGTTACTTGTCTGAACTCAGTTTCCTCATCTATACAATGAGGGAATAAAACTGAATGATCTCTATGGTTCTTTCCAATCCAAAATCCTAGAATTCTATGGCCTCTCAGAGTAGGATCACTGCACTCAAAATATCTTAGAAGCCATCGAGAGCACCCCCTTCATTTTCCATGTGAGGAAACTGAGGTTTATAAAAGTCAAATGATATGCATAAGGTAACACACTAATTAAATTTACAGACCACAGGGCAGGAATGAGCCATTAAGGGCCTGGCTAGCAAATCCTTTCATAGGAGTGAGCACTGGCCTCCACTCAACTCTGCACCTATGCTAAAGGTAGAAAAAGCACCCTATGCTAAGACTTGGGAGGGAAACTATACCTCTCAGTTCCAAGAAGCACTTAACCAGTCATTCATTCCTATCCAGCCCACATGACTTCCACCTATAAACACAACAGAAGGAGTATGGTGTAGCTGCCTACTCCTAGCTGATACTTGGGGATCCAGTTTATATCCAAGATGCCTGATTAATAAAGACAATTATTAAACTGTCATGGAAATAATCATAGATTAATAAACTGATTAGGCATGTGATGGGAAAAATAAAATCTTGTGTGGGCTGACTGCTATACAAAAGCGACAGGACCAGCTAATAAAATACACACACAGAGTTATTCCAGTAAAACCCAAATCCACTGGGTCTGAGTATTGTTGCTGAAATGAGCCTTCTGTTTATAGAAGTTCTTGTGGAACTGAGTTCATCCAGATGGTCGGGGAGAAAGGCACATCTATTAAAAAATATAGTCACACATACACTTGCATAAAACAGAAGCAGAAGGAAAAAGGACTCCCTGAGCACATCAGAGACAGTAATTTCAAATCCAACCACACCCGAGAGGTAAAAGTGCAGTAGGATCTTAGCTAGAGATGCGGCAGAAATGTTAAAGAACTTGTGCTTAGGAACAGGGCTCAGACTGATTAAGCTAAAATATACTCACACTCCACCCAATAGGAGAACCAACAGTTTGATTTTTCTCCATCTTCATACTATGAACATTTCTGAAATCCAATTATACTAGTCCCAGGACCAGATCCCATACAGGCTTGAGGGATCAGGGTCTAGACCAGCACTGTGATTTAATGAATTTATGATCCTACAGCCTATCAAATAAGACAGAAAGTTACTAATTCTAAGGACTGCTTTCCTTCTTATTGAGAAGATCTGGATACTCCATCAGGTCAAGGTTGTGAATAAGATGGTCACATTTCAAGTGAGGAACCTAAATGGTTCATGCTTAGCTTTCTCCAACCAAGTCCATGGCAAAATGTTATTTATAAGCAGCTTTTCCTTTATCCACTTAATTTTCCCTTTTCCTCCTCCCTAAAAATCTCAAAGATGGATTATTTGTGCCTGACCTTTGGTAGGAGCCTTCCAAGCTCCTCTGATGAAGCTATGGACCGATTAGTCACAGTTGGACACACTAAACACTGACCTACACAACGTGATGTCATTTAGGTCCTCTTCAAGACAGACAATTTATCTGGAATATTCAAGGAATGTAATGTTTTTCTTAATGGCATTACCATGTTTTCCACACATGGATGAACAATCTCCCAAGACCAATCCATGTAACAATAATGTACATGACACTACGAATTATACTAAATGAAATTTAATCTTTGCTTTTTCGAAGTGGTCTTCTTGATCTTCCAGTGCCGTGACTGTCTCAGGATAATAAAATAATAACAGCTTGTATTTATATAGTACTTAACACATAACAAAGCACTCTTATTTACATAGGTCAGCTTGCTCATACCTCACAACAACCCTGTGAGGTAGGTAGTACAAATATTTTAATCCCAGGTTTATAGAGAAGGAAAATAAGCCTCAGAGGTTAAAAGGACTTACTCAAGATCACACATTTAAGTAGTTTCTATGATCCCCAGCTAGTAGAGGCAACATTGTATAGCAGAAGGGTCCTCTTTGAGAACAAAGGACAACAACCAACCACCCAAGTAGAAGGCACATAGCTAAGAGGTCTGATCACATGTCTGCCACAGTGCCATCTTGGTTAGATTATTTCCCCTCTTCAGGGCTCAGCTATTCTTACATGTCTTGGCTCTAAAGTCCTTTGTATGCCCTGTATTTTCATCCTCATCCCCATATTCCTGATAAGTGTCCCAGAAAGCCTTTGATGGGGGTGTGAGTACCCTGACAAATTCAAAAGGTTCCTCTGGCGAGACAGGTGGGACTACACTGCTGTCTCTGTTTCCCAAAGGTGCTGGCACAAGCCCTCTAGGGGCTGGGGGATGGGGATGATTGTAAATGCTCCCAAGAGAGCAATTGATGGCTCTAAAGAAAACCTGGACCAAAAAAGTATTTAATACCAGAGCAAGAGGGATGCTACTGGCAGGCCTGGGACAGCCCGGTTTCCCCAAGTGCAGTGTGACATCCTCTTGGTACATGAAGTAGTTGAGATATCAGAGAACTTGACTATCCTTGGTCATGAACTCTTCCAAAAGAGGGGGCAGTGTGTAAGCAGAAGAGGGAGAAGAGCAGGATGGTAAGAAGCATCTCAGGGAAGTAAGTGACTTGCCCATGGTAGGGAAAAAGCATGATCAGAGAGTGACTTCATGGCAATAAACCATATTCTGGGGAGGTGACAGTGGGAAAGGTGGTGAGAGATGGATGTCTGGCCTCTCGGCTTGTCCCCGTGCCTCCCCATATATGCTTGGACTTATCTTAGGGTCTCAGGTAAAGGGAGAAAATGTATAATACTCCTCACCACTAAGCCCTATTTTAGGAATGGAGTCAAGCTTTTGTAACTCAGTGCCCAGATCCTAGTAAAACCACATTTATCTACTCTGTTTGCAAGCTCTTTTAAAAATACTTTAAAAGGAAATTAATTTCAAAGCTATTTTCATGAACATAATCTCATTTTAGAGACAGTATGGTAGGGAGCTGCCTCAGACAGGAACAGTTGACACATACTGCCTGAGTGACCCTGGAAAATGAACCACTCTGCTCCTAAGTTGCAGAGAAGGTAGAATGTGCTGATCTGCATTAGTCCTGGGAGTTTCCTCTAAATCCTCTAAATAAAATCATTGACCCAGTCCCTTTCTTAACATCTTATTTGATCTTCTTACCAACCTTGATCACCTTTCTATATTTTTCCTCCCCATCCAGCTGGGCATTAACAAGTGAAAAACATACTTCTTCAATATCAGAATCCTGAGAAATTATTACATCTATTGTAATATAAATATCTCCAATGATATATACAGATATATATATATATATATATATATATATATATATATATATATATATATATATATATATATATATATATATATATATATATATATATATATATATATATATATATAAAATGTATCCTAAAAGTCTTAATGCAGTTTCAAACTTTAACAAGCTTAAAACTTAATAAATTTAAATAAAAGATTAAAAGTTAATAAATTCATACTAGCACTAAGACTTTTGGGACACTGTATTAACAGTACCGTCTCAGATTGTTGTAGCGCATGTGCACACATGCAACCCTCTAGAAAGATGAGAGCATCCAAACAAAGACTTCTTTCACACTGGGGTCACTGCAGAACCAGGAGTCCTTGGAGAGTATCTGTCGCTCCAAACCCAACAGCCAGGGCTACTCCTTTAGTAAGCCCAGTTTCTTTAAGGCTTCCCTTCTGTGCTCATCGGGAATGCCTTTGGGGGTGATCTTAACACTGACACAGGGGGGCCGGGGCAGTTTGTCTCGGCTCTGTACCGGATAGGAGAAGCGTGGGGAGTTCCGTTCTTGCTCCAAGTCTGCCAGCTTGCCTACTTGGATGTTAGCAAAGTCTTTCCCACCACCCAGCGAGGCTGGCCGAGGTCTGGAGTTGCGTAGGACATTCGGGGACAGCCTGTCCAGTAAGGGGACCTTGCCCAGAGAGGCACTGGTTGGGGGTGGATTGTCCTTTTCAGCCAAGAGGTAACTGCTCAGTCCCACCCCTGAGCGCTCCAAGGTGTTAGACTTGAAGTTCATCTGCCGAAGGCCAGGGACCAAGCCCTCCTTGAGTGCTAGTCTGGAGTCCGGTCTCGATTGAGTTGGGGGGCTGCTGCTGACTTTTGTGGGCTGGGGGATGGGGATGGGTGTGGATGAAGAACCTGTTGCCTTAGCTGAAGAAGGGGCAGAAGAGACAACTTGGGACGGACCTGGAGCCAGGACTCGACCAGTTGAAACTGGAGCAGGTGCCCAGATTGAAGCAGAAGCAGGAGCAGAAGCAGGGCCTGGAACTGAACCCCGGGCAGGAGCAGGAGCTCGGACCACAGTAGGAGCGGGAACTGGTGCAGGGGCAGGAGCAGGGGCAGGCATGGAAGCATGAGCTGGGGATTGCTTCGCCTTGCGAACGCTGCTAGACTTGGCCAAATGAAGGTTAGGTTCATCCCCATGGTCTTGGGGCAGCCCCAGCTTCTCCAGTGCCTCTCGCCTGGCTCGTCTCTGTTCCTGAAGCGCAGAGGATACAGAAGCCACAGACTCAGTAGTGAAGTCTCTGGGGGCAGCGGGAGAACGATGAGAGAAGCGGTTTGGAGTGTCACTATGGAAGTTACTCCGGCTGGTCTTCAGTTTAATGTTGGGGGGAAGTTTCCTGGATTTTGGAGCTGTTGGGGGAGCAACTTTAGTACTCTTATCATCTCCTACAGGGAGAGGGAAGTCTTCAGATCCCAAGTTTTCTGAGGACAAGGGCCCAGGCTGCCTTGTGTGCCCTTCCAAGGTCTTCTCACTGGTTCCGTGGGACATAGTTTTCAAAAATGCTTCTTTCTCTAGGATGTCAAGTGTTGGATGGGGCCAGGGCAAGTTGTCTTGACCTGGCTTTCTCTTCTCTTTAAGGGACAGGATCCCTCCAGTATCTTGCTCCTGCTGAGTGTCCCGGAAAGCCTCTGGTGGGGGTATGAGCACCTTGTCCAATTCAGAAGGTTCCCCTGGGGAGACAGGTGAGGCTACACTATTGCCTCTGTTTCCCAAAGGTGTTGACACAAGCCCTCTAGGGATATGGCCTTCAGACTGACTAGGACGGCAGGTGGAGCTCTCTCGAAGGCTCTGGTCTCTACTAATGTGGATATTCCGGGGAAGGCTGTGGGAGCCCAACTTAAGCCCCAGATCCTGGGCCTGTCGAAGACGGGTTAGACTGGATTGAATGTCTCTCTTCTGCTCTGATCCCTCCTGAAACAGTCTTTTCTCTAGGGAGCCTGCAGTGGTGAGGGAAGAGAGAGAAAGGATGTAAGAGAAGAGGCAAACAAAAATGAGAATTTTGCTAGAGAGGGAACAAACATTCCCAACAGTCCCTGTATTGAACATTGAACTCCAAATAAATGCCAGATCACTTTTCACTTTCTTGTTTAAAGTGTCAGGTATTTTTCTCTTTGCAGTAATATGATCCAGATTAGAAGATCTTCTTAAAAAAAAAAAAAAAACATAAGCTTTTTTCCAATTAATATATTTTTCTTTCAACTTTGTAACAAATATGTATACTATATCCAATGGGTTAATTTTATGCAGAGGAAGAAAGAAATTCCAGATCAGTCTCTTGGCTATGGGGAAGCTCTCCCATTATGATGAACTGAGGATAAGAGAGAGGGAAGATTCCATCTTGTTACTCTACAGTTTCAGATAATTTATATTCTTCTGGGATAAAGAGGTGTTTTATTCTAGATATCTGAAGAGCTATGCAAAGGCACAGCTTAAAACTCAAGGGACTGACACAGCCTCTCCTCTCCTTACAAACTGGGAATGAACCTAAATCAGTCAAAAAAAGAAGTCTCATGACTGTGGCTACAGTTTTAAGTTCAGCTAATACATACAGCAGCCATATTCCCTTAAACCTTAGTACCTGTCAGAGAAGTAGCTTTGATCCCTCCCAGAAAACTATACTTGTTGCATGTTGTTCTGTACTAGGGACATAAGTATTCTATTGCCCACAAATGCATCAGCTATGCCCCCAAACTTACTCATATTGTCAAAGCATCTCCCACAACAGATGCTATAAAGGTAGAGCATTAATTCTGCTTGCCCCTTCCTTCCCTGCTTCATTTCTCCCATAGCTTCATGTTCTGGGCTCCTGAGATTAGCTTAGCTAGACTGATACCCAGATTTTATCCAAACTGATAGTTTCCCCAGTACCTCCTATTCACCCTTCTTCATTCCTCTCTCTTTCATGGGCTTAGTTTCTTGAAGATTTCCTCATGAGCAGGGCAAATACAAGCCAATGTTTTCCCTCTTCTTGGCCCACCCAGTCCAGCAAGGGAGAAGAACAGGGAGAAAGAGGAAAAGGAGGAGAGAGATATATAGAGAGAGAGAAACAGGGGGGGGGGAGAGAGAGAGAGAGAGAGAGAGAGAGAGAGAGAGAGAGAGAGAGAGAGAGAGAGAGAGAGAGAGAGAGAGAGAGAGAGAGAGAAACAGGGAGGGAGGAAGAGAGAGAGAGAGAAACAGGGAGGGAGGGAGGAAGAAAGAGAGAGAGACAAAAAGAGACAGAGAGAGACAGAGACAGAGAGAGAGAGAGAGAGAGAGACAGAGACAGAGACAGAGACAGAGACAGAGAGAGAGAGAGAGAGAGAGAGAGAGAGAGAGAGAGAGAGACACTGATTTTCTAAAATGGCCTTACAAAGAGTTTGTGGATTGACTTTGGTTCTCTGCCCACCTCCCTCCCCTTCTTTTAACCCTAGTGGCATTCTGTGTGTACCTCTCTGGGATACTCCATTTATTTCATAGACAGGTCTTAACCCCCAATATGCTTCTTGAGGGCATTTATTCCTAGTATGGTACTTCTACATATAACATGTACTTCACAAATATTTTTTGAACTGAGAACCAGACAGAGTTCAAACCATTGAAAATGGTTAGTGAGATGTGTTGACTTTTAAAAGGTACCCCACTTCCTTACCCTGGAGCACAGGTGGTGTCTTTGGGTCCTGGGGTGTGGCTGGTTCTGACTGGTCAGTAGAGAGGCCACTGTCAACCTCCTTGTCTAAGGAGCCAATAGTCTCTTCCAAGAACAGCAAACACTCTTTCTCTTCTGCAGATAGGAAGTCGTAGCTGCCGTCACTCTGCAAACCACCGAGGAATAATTGACAAGGTCAGTTTAGGAAAAGAGGGAGCAATATGACAATTAGCTCTGCAGAAACTGGTGGGGACCAAGCGCCACCCTGCCCTGTTCCCTCTGTGGAAGGAATGCTGAAGAGCCGGAAACAGAACCACAGTAACTCTCTACCAACCTGGACCAACCCGCTCAGGCTGTTCTCTCAACCCTTGGGCACCAGGAAAAGAAGAACCAGAAAAATAATTCCCCATGATACTGTGATCTAACAAACACATAGGTATTGTTATTTCCTACCTCCACATCTTTGCTCATCTCATTACCTATATCTAGAATGCTTATCCTTCCCTACTTCTCATCACTTGTTGGATTTCTATTCCTTTAAAGCCCAATTCATATGTTCCCCTTCTCCTTGAATTTGTCCTGAACTCTCTTCTCCCTCCCTCCCTTCTATACTATACCAATCCCCTTAAACCTCAAATAAAATTGCTTTTCAATTCTACTGCATATATAAAATATTGAATATGAAAGTTATCATTATATGTTACATAAGCCCCTTCTAGACTATAAGCTTCCCCAGTCTGGTGCTCTGCACACAGATGACTAATAATTTTTGTAAAATAAACACAAATGACCTTCAGAATTCTGGGGTTTAGTAGTTAACATGAAAGACTGGAAGTCAGAAGAAAAGGATTTTAATCCTCTTTATTTTATTTCAGGGAAATCTTTTACATTCTATATTTTCTACAGCAATAAATGGAAAGATTTGGGCTTGTATAGTGACTTTCCCATTGTTAAGTACTTTCTCAAGGACTTTTAAAATATTCAAAAGAGAAAATAAGGTTCAAATGGAATAAAAAAAATCTGGGCAAATTGTACACATATGTACATATAGATAAATGCATAATATCCCCTCTTCCCACATACCTAACATTGTGGGGGGGGGGGAGTTAAAAAACAAGATGTAGATTAGAATAGATTTGTAATTTTATTTTCTGGCTTTCATATAAGTAAATATTCATATTTGTTGATGTGTATCTAATTTATAATATATATATTTTAAATACTTTTATTTTATTTTATTCTTACCAAGGACAGTATAAGGACAGAGATAAACTATAGATAACTTTTGATTATCCGTGATGATAAGGATAGGGATGGTGAGTACAATGGTCTATTATAGATTACTTTAAAATTATTTTTGTCTCTGAAATTCATTAACCCAAGGATTTGGAAGCAGCTAGTGAAGCAATGAATAAGAGAGGCAGACCTAGACAATTATTAGCTAGGTAATTCCAGGCAAGGCATTTGGTCTCTTGTTTGCCTCAGTTTCCTCAACTATAAAAATGGGAATAATAATAGCACCTACCTCCTAGGGTTATTGTGAGTATCAAATAAAATATTTGTTTAAAAAAAAAAAAACACTTAGTACAGAGTCTGGCACACAGGCCTGAGGCCCTCTACAAATACTTATTCACAAACATTTCCCCTTCCTCTAGAAAAATGGACCTCCTGAAGTTTGGCTGAGACAATAAGGATGTGTTTCTGAAACACTCACCAACTAATGACAGAGGAAGATAAGAATTCAGATAAGAGCTCAATGGAAGGGGAAGCTGGATAATGTAGCTCAGTATTTTACTTGTGTTTGACTTTCCATGACCCCATTCAGGGTTTTCTTGGCAGAGATACTGGAATGGTTTGCAATTTTCTTCACCAGTTCATTTTTCAGATGAGGAAACTGAGACAAACAGGGTTAAGTCATCTGCCTAGGGTCACACAGCTAGTGTTTGAGACCAGATTGGAACTCAAGTCTTTAAATCCAACTTCAGACACTATTTGTATGATCCTAGGCGGATCACTTAACCTATGTCTGCTTTAGTTTTCTCATTTAGAAAATAAGGGTTCTCAGGGTTTTTGAAATGAAACATTTCTAAAGTACTTTGCAAACTATACAGCACTCTTATTCTCTTCTCCCACTAAATCCTGAAGAGATCTGAAAACTACAGAGCTGGGTGTCCCAGAGGCCAGATTCCAATAATCCTCTCCAGGGTTCTTCACCTATTTACCTGCCTCTCAAATATTAAAGAAAGAAAATGGAAATCCAAAGAATTTGCTAACACTATTGGTTGCTCCTACATCTTTTGATGGGTAGATAGAAAGGTTAGTGTTAGCACTCAGAATGAGCTGCTGGGTTATATAAAAACAATGGGTAGGCCATAACCACTCCAGTCTCCATAACTTCATTCAGCAACCAAGAGCAAGAAGTACAAATAGACAATATTTAAGATTATCTGCTCTGTGTGTGTCTGTCTATCTGGATGTGTGTGTGTGTGTGTGTGTGTGTGTGTGTGTATGCATGTGCTATTTTTTCCCCTAATATATTATACAGACAAAATTGAACTAGAAAGTTAACCTCATTTTTCTTCTCTACAATATGAAGGTATTGAAACAGATGGTCTCTCCAGTCCCTTCTAACATTAAGATTAAATAATTTCTTTCAAACATATTTTAAAATACAAAATATACAAAATAGCAGTGTCCATATAAGGATATAGTCATTAAGTTTACTTTCACTTCCCCCTTTGACCTGCTTGAGCTTTTATTTAGAGGGTTACTGAGAATTTGAACACTGTGGGTAATTTCAGTCATGTCTGATTCTTAATGACCCTATTTGAGGTTTTCTTGGCAAAGATACTGGAGTAATTTTGCCATTTTCTTCTCTAACTCATTTTATAGATTTGTAAATTGAGGCAAATAGGCTTATGTGACTTGTCCAGGGTTCCACAGCTAATAAGTGTTTAGGGCTGGATCTGAACTCAAGTCTTCTTGACTCCAGGCCCAATGCTCTCTATCCACTGAACCACCCAGCTGCCTACTATTTACAGCTAGAGATATTGAAAAGTAATTCTTTTGAAGGACAGAAAATCCTAAGATGGAAGGAAGGTGAAGAGGTCATGTCATCTATGCTTCCAGAACTCCACTATCTCTGGAAAAAGGACAGAGATTCTTGAGGAATGAAATCTGGCAACTTTGCTTGGCCACTCATTTTTCCATTTGGCCAGGTTTTTTCTTTCTTTTCTACCTTTTCTGTTAGGAAGTTCTTCCCAAGGTTTTATCTAAATTCTTCAGACTACAAAGAAACAAAACTTTCACTCTCCGGTGCTCCAGATGCTCTCCTAGAAAGCTTTGCAGTGGTGGTCTTTATTTTGGGGAATTCACCAGGCAGGTGCACCTGCGCTTCTGAAAGCTGAACTCAAGTTTCCACAGAATGGGAGAGCCTCAAGAAAGCAAGCAGAATGATGTTGCAAGAACCCAGAGTTTAGGGCAGAATCTTTAGGAGATCCTAATCTTGTGCAGAAAGTACTTGACTGGAAGTCAGCAAATCTGCCTTCTAACCCCAATTCTAACTCTTTCTAGCTATATGATTTTGGGTAGGTTCCTTAACCTCAATTCTTCATGTATGAAAAGGTTGGTCTAGGCCTAGGTGGTATAATGGATTGAGTGTTGGACTTGAGGTCAGGGAGTCACAACTTTGAATCCTGCCTTAGACAATTACTAGCTGTGTGGCCCTGGACAAATAACTTATCTGCCTCATGTTTGTTAGCTGTAAAATGGGAATAATCATTGTATCTATCTCATGGGGGTATGTGTGCATCATATGAAATAACATAGTTAAAGATTTTGCAAATCTCAAAGGACTATTGCTTCATATAATAATATTTCTGATGACTGTTATTGTTACAATTATATCCCTAAAGTCTGTAAAATTCTGGTGTTTTCTACTAAATGTTTCCTCTCCCACTGCTAAATGAAAGGGAGGAAAACAAAAGCCTCCATCATTTACCCCAATCTATCCCACTTCCCTCTAAAGCTGTCCTGCCCAGTTGTTTGTTTCTGTTTTGCCAGATAAGAGGCGAACTAAAGAATAAAGCATGGTGACGTGACTCATTGCCCAGCAGAGAACACCAAAGGAAAAAGCAGAGGGCAAGGGTGAGGATGACAGGCCAGCAGCAGGAACAGTTCCAGGGCAGCCATGCAGACATGGGGTTGGGGGATCCAAGGCGGGGGGGGGAAGGGGAGGCCGTACGTACAAGTCCCGAGTGAGTGGAGTTGGTGCTCGTCATGCTGTCACAGCTGCCAACGCGGGTCACGGGTTCCGTGCCGGGGCCCCCTGGCCACAGTTCCCTTTCAGGCATCACCCGAAACAAGACACAGCAGGCGGCAAAAGGGGCTCCCAGAGGGGGAGCGAAGGGAAGCGGAGAATGTCCCAGGCCTGGCCTGAAAAGAGAAGAATTACAGCCACTTTGAACGGAGACCTCTGCCCCCGTGCCTTGGCCACGTGGCACGGCTCCTGGAGTCACCAAGCAAAGAGTTAGAAGGGGACCCACAAGAGGAACTTGGAAATTTGCCTCTGAGAAAGGAGGAGGCACTGGTAGAAAGGCAGACCTAGTCAAAACCATACAAGTCAAGAACTGGAAAGATACCTCCGAAGTTACTTAAATTACCCAGGACTCAGATAGGAGTTCCTTGAGGAGCAGGCCTGAGAAGTGATCATCTCACCTCTGCTCCAAGGACATTTCCTCCAAAATAGCCCCTTCACTTCAGGCCAAGTTTTCCCTTATAGATATATGTATATATATATATATATATATATATATATATATATATATATATATATATATATATATATATATATATATATATATATATATATATATATATATATATATATATATATATATATATATATATATATATATATATATATATATATATATATATATATATACATATATATATAAAAGTAAAAATCTGGCTCTCCATAGCTTTTATTTGTTGTGATCTGCCAAGCAGAATATATACTATAGCCCTTCATGTATATGAAGATAGCTATCAATCAGTCTTACTCCACATACTCCTCAAAAATCTTCCTTCTCAGGGCATAAAAAAGAAAAGGTTTTGTTACTTTAATTGCATTTACTGTGATTCATTTCTTCCTATCAGAAAGCTTGACGTAAATTCCTTTTGTTACAAATCAAAAGTCCAAAATAAAAAATACAAGGAACAAAATTTTGATTGAGAATGTAATTCTAAGCCAAAGCAACAGGAATAAGGGAATAGGAAAGAAAAATGCTGCTAAATAAGAGTCTGCTAAGTTTAAAGAATATGTATAAGATAGACCACATCTTTTGCACTGCCCTTGCCTTTGGAGCTTCAGTAGATTTTAAACACAAACTTTTTGCTTGTGTTGCTCCATCCCTTATTTTCACTTTGCCCAACAGACACTAATTGTGTGACTCTGAGTGGTTTTCCTCATCAGTGGAGCAGAAATAATAGCATCTACCTCATAGGGTTGCCATGAGAACTAAAGACATTTAACGTGCATAAAAAACACTTTTCAAACCTCAAAGCACCATATAAATGTGAACTATTATCATCATTATTATTGTATTAGAGCTAATATGGCACCTTTCTTTTCAAAGGAATTCCTTTCACATAGGCAAATAATGAAGGGAACTTTGAGAGGACTGAGCTAAAAACAGAGGTTAAATGATCTCTTCAATGTCATACAGCCACATTGGAGACGGGATTGGGGTAACTCCCAGTTCAGTGCTTTAACTCCTGACTATAATGGACTAAAGGACATAAAATACCATACCTATTAGTTCTCTTTTCCAGCACCCACCGAAATCCTTAGTAAATTTCCCAGCAAAATAGATTCTACTTGAAAGCTCAGGACTTGCAAGAGGGGAGGGTATGTCTGTGAAGTTCAGTTGCCAGTGCCAAAGTCAAGTTTGGGCTAAGCAAAGTGAGTCAGCCTACAAGTCATACAGAGCTGGTAAGCACAAGGCCCTGTCCTGCCTGAGAGGAGGTATTCCAAGAGGTGGGGCAGGGTGGGGTGAAGAGCACTAGGCTAGGCATCTCTTTGGCACACGAGGTTCCTGGACTTGTCAGGGTGGGGGCACAGGGCGGGCAGACCTCAGGTATCAACGAAAAAGTCCAAGGCTAATACTGCACTGAGGAGGAGTTGAAACTGGAATGGAAAGGTGTCAACATGGATCACCACCTGGAGAATTCGTCAAGCTGGCAGCCATGTGGTTTAGGGAAATAGGAACATGAAAGGAGCAGCAGGAGGAGATGGCATTCAGCAGCAAAGCTGGCCACACCTTTGAGACACAAAAGTTAAACATGAAGCTAAAAAGCCCCCTACCCTTTCCCAAAAATCAAGTCAGCCTCCCCCACGGAAAGGATTTTAAACTCATTGTCAAAGCTGTCAGTGTTCCTTTCTCTCTTCTAATGACCTAGTATGTACTTAGATGTTTATATAATGAATCTCCCTTATCCCTTTACCCATAGGATATAAGCATTTAGAGGAAAAAAGTTGGTTCATTTTGGTTTTTGTATCACTAGCACAGTGCTTTTCATATACATTTGTTGTTGTTCAGGCATTTTTCAGTTGTGTACTCTTTTGACCCCCTTTAGGGTTTTCCTGGTAGAAATGTGAGCAGTTTTCTCATTTGACAAATGAGAAATATGAGCGTTTTTTCACATCTCATTTGACAAATGAGAAAATTGAGTCAAACGGGTTAAGTGACTTGGCCAGGGTCACACAGCTAGTGAGTGTCTGAAGCTGTATTTGAACCCAGGGAAAGAAGTCTTCCTGACCTAGACCCAACACTGTATCCTCTGTGTTCCCTAGCTGCCCTTTCATATATAGGAGTATATACTTAATAAAAGCATGTTGAATTATTTTTAAACAAAAAGCATAATTAAATATGGTGGTATTTGGAGTGGGACTTAAGAGATCATCTATGCAATCCCTTTACTCTATATAGAAACTAATGTGAACTCAAGATGAATGAACTAAGTGTTCTATTCAAGATATCACAGGTAGTGAGGAAATCTGACTCCAAATCTAAGACTTTTCACTATAATGGACTGTCTCTAGAAAAGTACTTATTGTAAGCACTTAGTAAATGCCTGTGGAGAAAATTCCAAGATGTCCACTCTAACATCTCCTCAACTGAACTGTCAGGAGGTTCTTACTAGTTAGAAACCTGGATCCTTCCTGATAGCAAGATTATCTTTCCCTGGGTTCAAATACAGCTTCAGACACTCACTAGCTGTGTGACCCTGGCCAAGTCACTTAACCCGTTTGACTCAATTTTCTCATTTGTCTTAGGTCTTTTGGAATATATTAAATAAAGGTGGTTCAGTGGACAGAGTACCAGGCCTGAAGTCATCAAGAATAACAATAATAACACTTTAAGCTGTTGTCCCTGGGGACAAGTCACTTCATTCAGTTTGCCTCAGTTTTTTCATCTGTCAAAGGAACTGGAGAAGGAAATGAGAACTATTCCAGTGTCTTTGTCAAGAAAACCAGGAAAAATGGAGTCACAAAGAGCCAGACATGACTAAACAAGTGAACAACAACAACACAAATAAATAAATAAAACAGAACAAATGTAGCTCAGTGGATTGAGTAACTAGCTACACTTGGTCTCAAAATCTTTTATAGTGGCAACATAAGCAGTGTAGAGCAGGCTTATGAAGTTAAGAGCAGCAGCATTATTCCATCTTGAGCAAGTCACATTTCTTCATTTTACAGATATGGAAACTGAGGCACAAAGAACTGGCTAGGCTAGATGACCTCCTAATGTCTCTTCCATTGTAACATTTAATAATTGTGTGACTTTGGTTACTTATTAGTATTTGACAGCATTCCTTAAATTAAGATTGAGGATTTCTAGGGAGAAATCTACAACAATATATGAAAGATTAAAAGGTCTTTTCAACTATTCCTCCACTACCCCCATTTTGAGCATGACACAAACCCAGACAGAGGGCCTTCTCTCATCAGATACAAAAAGCACTACACTAAGGTCATTTAATCAATCAATATGCATTTATTAAGTGGTTATTATGTATCAGACATTATGCTAAATATTGGGGTTACAAATAAGAATAAAAAGATAAAAGGTGGAGGGCATCTAAGTGGTTCAGTGGATTGAGCACCAGCCCTAAAGTCAGGGCAAGTCACATAACTCCAATTACTTCAGCAAAAGAAAAAAAAATGTGTATATATATATATATATATATATATATATGTTTATATATATAATTATGAGGGATGGGAAAGGCTTCCTATAGAAGGTACAATTTTAGATGAAACTTGAACAAATCAAGGAAAGCCAGGAAACAATGAATGCAGAAGAAGGGCATGCCCAACATGAGGGACATCCAGTGAAAATGCTGGAGTGGAAGATGCAGTATCTTATATTGAGGACAGGATTCATTGTTTCTATTTTGTCCCCTAAAATTTAATCAGTTGGGGTCAACTCGAAGCTTCCACAGAGGTACCTTTCTCAAAATTGACCTTTTCTCAATATTTCCTTTGTTGGTGCCATACCAGTGATGTCAAAAACCCTCAGACAAAAAAAAAGTCCCCTCTGCTTTTAGAGTCCCAATCCTGGGAAAGATCCATGAATACAACCTGGTCTCAGTTCCTTGCCTCAAGTCAAATTTACATCTATGGAGGGGGAAGGGGGTTCTCAAAAAGCAAACCAGAAGATTACCAAGTAACCACTTTCACTGAGGTCATATTCTTTCCCTTACTCCCAATGTTCCACATCTGCCAAAAGGATGAACTTAAACCTGATTGAACTAAGGTCTTTCTAATCAATCCTCCTCCATTCCTGTGACATTGAGAAGGCTTCCTCTTTCCCCTCTGACCTATCTTGGCTGAGGTGCCATATTTCTGCTGGAAGGATTTATAATCCTGAAACTAGGGGATTGGCTCACAGGAATTCTCGAAACTGGAGGCATTCTTGCTTGATAAGGGGCTCAAGAAACAGTTTAAACACTTCTAATGAAAAAAATCTCAAGTTGAGCAAGCAGGTGGTAGTTTTAATCTCTTAATGTCCTGGTTGACTTAGAGAGGAGCAAGTTTTTGTTTTGTTTTAGTTTGCTTTGCTTTTGTTTTTGATATTTGGAGTGGAGTGTTGGGGTTGGGGTCTGACTGTACCTATGATTTCATATATAGAACACCTGGTGAGGATGAGGAACTTCTTCTACCAAAAAGGCACACATGCTTTCTCTTTAGCTTATGGCTATAGAGAGCTGTCTAGAATATGAAAGGCTGACTTGCCCAGGGTCAAGCTGCCAGCATGTGGCAGCAGCTGATCTTGAACCCAGAAATTCCTGACCCTGAGACTAGCACTCTGTCAACCACTAGGCTGTATTGCTTATAGGGTTAAAAGCTCTATAGAATCTGTAACCATCTCAAAGGAACATTAAATATTAACCACTGTACTTGTACCTGCCAAGGCTTAAGGGAGAGTCAATAAATATTTGGCATGTGGAACACAGATATCTCAAGAAGGGAATGGAGAAATGGCTCCATTCCAGTCCCAGGACTTTAGAGGACAGAAGCTCTTCATCCTTCTCATTCCTTTTCTCATGGCTGCCTTCAAATTCCATTTAAATTCCTGCCTTTTTCAGGAAGCCCTCTTTGCTTCCAGAAAAATACTGATTCATTGACTTTTCTATAATATACTATATAACCATGGTATTAGCTATTCATCAACTTCCTCTTCACCACCACCACAACCTTATCCTCCTAATTTAACTCCAAGAGACAAGACACTCTCCCAGTCATCAAGAACAGCTTTCTAGGTACTCAAATGTCTCTATTATTCTATTTTCTGTTTCCCAGAAATGGGCTCCAGGGAAGGAAATTTTGTATAGCCCAAATAATCAGGGAAAGGGTGAATATATACTTGTGTTTGATTATGCATTTGAGTGTGTAGGTTTGTGTGTTTAAGCAAAGTCATAACCTACATTTAAAATCCATGGGAGAGGAGAAGAAGGGGGAGGAAGAGGATAGGCAGAGAGAGCAGGAGGGATTTCTTGTTAGATAGAGACACCTTTGTCAGACACTACACATTGTTATTGTTTGTGATCAGTCTCCTGCCAAGTATGAAGGGTAATTCAAGGGTGGAACCTTACAGGCAGGTGAATGAGTAGGGGCTACCTGCCCAGGGTGGTGAGAGCGTACAATGGAACTGAAGGGAGTGTCCAAGGCACAATCACCTTAAAAGCCCAAGGTTGTTGTCTCCCCATACCCCCTGATGACAGACACCTAGAGAAGCAAGGGAACTTTTATAACATACATGCTACACAATTGGAGACCTCAGCCTTTAAATCCAGCTTTGTATATTGAAATGTTTTGCACATAACTTCTAGCTAGAAAATTGAGAATAGATGAATAGACAGAAAGACAAATAAAAAAATCAAACCTGGCTGAGCCTGGCTGAGCTTCTACCTCAAATACCACCCTACTGCAGCTGCCAGAGTAATACTTTGTCCCCTCCCCTCCCAAAGAGCTTCAGGGTCCTAGGGATCCAGTAAGTTTCTATCTTATCATTATCTTAGACTGCTGAGCCAAAGCACTGAACCTGAACAAGTCTAGATTTGCATTTATGGGAAGGGGTGACAGTCATTACATTTTTTTTTTCCCCCCAGAGTTCCTTCTCAGGCTAGTACATTCTACTACTACCAGAGTGCTAGTACACTCTACTACCACTCCCAAATCAATGTATACCCTCACTACAAACTCACATGCCACTTACAGTACCCAAAGAGCTTCAGATCTGAACCACACCCACTTACATGCACACACTCATCTCTCCGGCACCTCTTGTTAAAATAAACATGACCCCAGAAAGTGAGAAAGAAGGAGTAGAACCCCGAGTTAAATATCTTTCACGGTTTACCCTAGAGGGGATACTTCTGTCTGTGAGAAGAATAAAGATTCTTTTTCATGATCACTGTCTTATTTTAACTGCTCATAAAATGAAGTTTCAATACCTGCTCATTGCAACTTTTACAAAAAGTTTGCTTGTTTCACCTAAGCCCTGACACAGAAACAATCAGAAGGTATACGGCCTGCCCCAGATCCCCAAAACAAGTCTTAGTGTTTAGGAATAAGCATCCTACCCCAATTCCAGGCCCCAAATTCAGAAAAATAAGGCAGAGAACCTTTGACTTCCCATTCTGAGTCTGTCTAGTAAAAAGAGACACGAGGAATTTAGAAGCCCAGACTTCCCACACCTATAAAGCCTCTTCTAGCAACTGAGTAAACAAGAATTCATTAGTGATAAACTCACCTTTACTGGGTGGAAGGGCTAAAGAGTAGAAAAGAATAGAATAGCCCTTTTATCCCAAAGGGCAAAGATGGAGACAGAGAATAATTTCCCTGCCTCCTACAGTTTCCTTCTCCTTTTTGACCTCTTCCTGACTTACCTGGACAGGTAAATACTTCATCTGTCCTGCCTTACTCCACCCCGCCTCTGACTTTTAGCCAATCCCAATCTCTCCTTCCAAGTTCTCATTCCAGCTGTTTCCCTGGGGAGGGCAAGAGAAGGATGAAGGCAGGGCGGGCTTTCACAGGATTGACCAATCATCTCATTACCAAACCCTTTTCAAAACCAATTAGGGAACTCTTGGAAGAAGAAAGGCTAGAAGGAGGAGCACCATTAGACTGATAATTGTAGCACTAAACTGAGTGCAAGGGAAATTGCCTTTATTTAAAAGGGAGCTTGATTGTTGATAAGTTATCTGTTATTTACTCATCTTCCCATCTGTAATGGAGAAAAGGTGAAAAGAGGTAATTTGGGCAACCTCTTCTTCCACACTAAAGACTACAATTTCATCTGGTACTGTGGGCATTGCAGTAGTACGAATTTTCCCTACTAGGCATTTTCCCCTGCATCTCCAACCTCTTCCCTCTCACCTCCCTTTCCCCAATCCACACTTAGCTCAGAGATGCCTTAATTTTTTCCTCCCCCAGGATCTCAGCATTCTAATTTATTGTCAAGGTTTATCCCCTTGTTTTCATCTCAAGATCCCTAGACATCACTTTCCATATTCACTCCCTTTACTCCAGTTTGCAATAATGAGGCAACCTTTCTCACCAAGGCCAACTTTCCCCCTCCTCTAGTTTTCTTGTCTTTATCCCCTATTTTCAAACTTTCCCTATTTTCCTCTTCCCTGCTGACCACAAACAAACCCAAGTCCCACCTCACTATTCTAAAAAACAAAAAAACAACCTTTATTAAACCCTATCAAGTTATCTTTCTGTATTTCCCTTCCCAGAAAAACCTATGTGAACTCACTTTCTAAACCTTTGTAATCTGGCTTCTGACATTAACATTCATCTGAAACAAATGTGTCCAATGTCACTTATTTGTCATATTGTTACTCAACTGCCAAATTGATGGTCTCTTCTTAGTTCACTAAACACTCCTTTCTCTTCCCTGAGGGTTGATTACTATTATTATTATTATTTTCTTGTTCTTATACCTATCTGACTACCCCTCATTCTACTTTGTTGGCTATTACACATTTCATGCCCCTCTATATGTGCAATGTTCCCCCAAGATCTTGTATATAGCCTTCTCTTTCCATTCTCTCTGGTGAGAGGATTTATCAGTTTTCATGAATTTAATGATTACAACTGGGCAGATGACTCCCAAATCTATAACTTTAGCACAAGTCTCTTTTTTATTAAAGCTTTTTATTTTCAAAACATGCACGAATAATTTTTTCAATATTGACCCTTACAAAACCTTGTCTTTCACATTTTCCCCTCCTTCCCCCCGCCCCCTTTTCTAGATGGCAAGTAATCCATTATATGTTAAACATGTTAAAATATGTGTTAAATCCAATATATGTATACATATTCATACATAATCTTGCTGTGCAAGAAAAATCTGACCAAAAAGGAAAAAATGAAAAGAAAGAAAACAAAATGCAACAAACAACAACAAAAAGAATGAAAATGCTACATTGTGTTCCATATTCAGTTCCCACAGTCCTCTCTCTGGATGTGGATGGCTCTTTTCATCACAAGATCATTGGAACTGGCCTCAATCATCTTATTGTTGGAAAGAGTCACATCCACCAGAATTGATCATCATATAATCTTGTTGTTGCTGTGTATAACAATCTCCTGGTCCTGCTCATTTCACTCAGCATCAGTTCATGTAAGTCTTTCCAGGCCTCTCTAAAATCATCCTGTTTAGCACTAGTCTCTACCCTGAACTCCATTTCCATAAAACCAACTGAATGTCCCATAACTGTGTCAAACTCCTCATGTTTAGAACAGAACTTGTTATTATGCCCTCCAATTCTGCTACTCTTCTGCATTTTTTTATTTATGTTAAGGGGACCAGCATCCCCAATTTACAATCTCACTGTTATCCTCACCTCTTCATTCTCACCTCACTTGGCCAGTTACTTCCACACCTCCTCTGGCATCTGTTACCTTCTCAGATCCCCCATCACTTCTTGTCTCAACTATTGCAGTGGCCTTCTGATTCTCCAGCACCGTCTCCCACTCCAATACAGCATCCTCCACACAGCTGCCAGTATATATTTTTCTTAAGTATAGATCTGACCACAGTCTCTCCTACTTAATAAACTCTAGGTCCTTCCTCTTGCCTCATGATCAAATAAATATAAGCTTCTCTTTCTGACCTTTAAAGGTTTTGTGTGTGTTTGTGTATGTGTGTGTGTTGTGTAACAAAATACAAAATCTCTCCTCACTTCTATAGCACAGAATACTTTTTCAATATGCATCTCAAAGAAGTGTTCTACATACACCTCATCTTGATCTACCTCAATTGCTAGTGCTTTTCCTCCCCAAACAACCTCATAATGCACACACACACACACACACACACACACACACACACACACACACACACACACACACACATATATACTGTTTCCTCCTATAAAATTTAGACTCCTTGGGGCAGATTCATTTTGGCTTCATATCCTTATCACTTAACACAGTGCCTAGCACATAGTACAGAAAGTGCTTAATATGTGCTTATTGATAGACTTTGCCCAAAGTTGAGACCTTGAATTAGACTCTTTGTTTAGTTAAGAGTCATCCCTATCCCCATTCCTTCCCCTAAAGTGAATGAAAGCTAACTCCTCCTCCTCCAAGAGATTCAAAGGATCATAGCATTAGAGCTACAAGAGATCAAGAAGTTATCTAATCAACCTGTAATTTTGCAGGTTAGTAAACTAAGACCCATAGAGGTTCAAAGTGACTTGTCCAAGATTATACTTCTAATGACAGAAGTAAGATTTGAACACAGGTCCTCTGATTACAGAATACCTGCTCTAATAGATTGAAAATATTCATGAGAAGGTGTCTATGGCTTTGAATTACCTTATTTATCTGCATAGGTCTCTAGACATGGATGGGTCTAAGGGGAGAGAGCAGTTCGAGCACCTTATTATTTGGATCCCTTTTAGGCATCTATGGTTTGTAGCAATGAATAGAATGGATAAAAGCAAAGTGGGCTGGCAACCAGTTTAGCAACTCACTTGTCTCCTATTGTGGATTAATTCTTGGCATCAGAATAAACCAGTCTAGGGGAGCCAGAAAACTTACCCATCCAGCTCTGGGACTTGAAGTCTACTGTTCCCAGGAATGTGGGAGCCATAAAATGTTCCTTTAAGTTTGTAAGTCACACTTGCCAGATTATCCAAAGGCTGATTCAACCTGGCTGTAGGTTAGTAGATTTAGAGTTGGGAAGGACCTTAGAGGTCATTTAACCAAGCAACTTCTGTAAACAAGAAAATTGAGGTTTTTATAAAAGAAGAAACTTTTGGAAAAATGAAACGATTTGGCCAAGAATTGCACATGCCATAAGTGATAAAGCTGAGTTCCTGATTCCAAATCCAAAACTTTTTCTACTCTAACACTGTCTTTTGCTTCTTTTCCTCCTATTTTTTGTTTGCTTTGTACCATTTACTCCTTGTTTCTTCCTAAAAGTACTCCTTTGCTGTTTCATCATGGCATGCAGGAGACCTTTGTATCTTGAAAAGCTTGTCTATGAACCATGAGCTCTGGCTTTGTTGATGGCTCATTGGATCCATGGATGATGGACCTGTTATCTAACTATTAGTGAAGCATACCCATACCTCACTAGTACTAGTCAGAGAATCTCATTCATTAACAGGTTAGTCTCAGGGTGACAAAATTTTCAATCCCAGAAACTTTTAATACAATCTACATGGAGGGGTTTCAGGCTTTCTTAGTGGAGAGAATATACATATTAATCAAATCATTGATCATTAAGGGGAAATATGGTGTGTAGAGGTGGTAAACTTGAAGCCAGAGGATCTCATACAACCTATAAAACTCCTAAGTATGGCACAAATCAAATCAAAATACAATTTGAAAATTTTTAACAAAACAAATAAAAATATAACATGGGTAATGTGAATTTATGGTTTTCTTATTCAATATGTGAGAGGCAGTGATATTTGAATTTGAAGTATAGTGGATTAGGTGCTACATTTGGAATTAAGAAACTTGGGTTTAAATACTATCTAAGATATTATGTGTGTGACCATGGAAAAATTACTCAGTTTCTCAGATTTTTAATTTCCATGCATATAAAATAGGAAGAAAAATACTTTTCCAGAGTTTTTGTAAGGAAAGTGCTTTGCAGATCTTAAAGGGCTATATAAATGTGAGTTATCAGTGGAGAACATGTCAAAGTATCCCCTGGATGTTGGGAAGTCAGGGAACTCAAACCAATATATTTTAGGGATTGTGGATGAATTGAAACCAGTGGAATCCAGAAACAACTACTAGATTTTATTATAGCCACAAGAGTTATATTTATCCCATATCCAGTCCTTGACAGATGGAAGTTTTATCTCCTTTCTATGTGGTGAAGGGTCAGTGATGTGGCCAAAGGAATTAGGATGAATGAGTAAAGAGGAGGAGTACTCATGGGGTGATGTATGTACGTGCTTTCAAAAGTATCTGGACAATAAAAATGACTGAGCACTTGAGATATTCTTCCTGATGAGGATTCCTAAGACATAGTAACTATGATGTCATAATACCAACGAAACAGGAAGGGCATTTCCAACCCAGACATTGATTGAAACTCTTTAATGGCTATAACATCCTCAGAACTGAAGTGGATCTAGCTCTTCATTGGTTTGTGTGTGTGTGTATGTGTGTAATAAGCAACCCTTGCTGAATAACAAATTGAGTTAAACATTAACTGAAGTGATAGGTCTAGTTCCTATGTATTAAGAAGTGAGGTAATCTCAAAGGGTAGATGAGGCCATTCATTCCATAAAATCTGCTAACATTAAAAATAATATTATGGCTCCATCTAGTGACCTAGATTTTCCATTCTTCCCCCCCCCCCCATTTTGTCAACTAGATTGACTTGCTAATTTTTTGTAACATATAGAAGTATGAAATATGCTCCATTATAATATTATCTATTAAAAATGAGAACTATGATGACAGTGTTGCAAAAGCCCATCTATTTAACATCAATATTCTTTCAGCAACCTTATATGATAATGAATGATAATAAAGCAAAACCTCAGAAGAATGAAAAATAGAGATATATAGAGCAATGGGGAAATCCAGGTGGTGTAGTGTGGATGGCATCAAGCCTGGAGTCAGGAAGACCTGAGTTCAAATTCAGCCTCAGACATAGCTGTATCACCCTGGACAAGTCACTTAATCTCTGTCTGTCTTGATCCCCTAAAGAAGGAAATGGCAAACTACTATCTTTGCACACAAAATTCCAAATAGGGTCATGGAGTGTCAGACACAACTGAACAACATTTACAACAAAGAACAATGCAAAAAGGAAAGTTGACATAAGTAGGCTGCTAAATATTTTAACATTACTATTTATGTGAAAAGTGTTGTTGATATACACACAAACTACTTCAGAAAATATAATCTATATTTGAAGACTGTCATCCTATTCTTCTTGGAACACTTAGAAAGCTGGTTATATCTCTCTCTTGTCTTTTTTCATTGCTATGACCCCGTTCTACCTTTTGGTGATTTAAATTAGTTGACACAAATGACAATTTTAGCTTCTCTTAGAGATACTTTATCTCCCAATTCAGGGCTTTTTACTGGTTAAGCCTATGACTGGAACTCTCTTCCTTCCCATCTCTCTCCTAACTTTACTGGATTTCTTGAAGTATCAGTTAAATATCCTTTCTACATGAAGGTTGTTAGTCCTTCATAATGCCTTCCCTTTGAGATTACTTCCAATTTATTTGCTATAGCTTTTTTTGTACATAGCTTGTTTTGTATCTAATTTGCATGTTGTCTTCTCTACTATACTGAGTTCCTTGAGAAAAGGGATTGGTTTTTGGTTTTGCCTTTCATTCTATCTCTGACACAGCACAGTGACTGGCATATATGGTAACTGATTAATTAATATTGGCTTGACAATTTGGCTTGAAGCTAATGATCAGAAGTTCCTCCCTCTCTTCCATAAGGACATCAAATTATTAAACTCTTATGATACCTAATGTCTGAACCAAAATGCCATATATATGGTCCCTCCATTACTCACACTCAATTAACATCCCATATATCTCTCTAGTTTTTCAGAGGATCCAACTATTTCCTAAATGACTTAAGAAACACTAAGAAAGATTGTTAGCACTACTGTCTATCTACCCAGGTTACTTATACCTTCGGAAGCTAATACTTAATGTGCAACAAGAAAATGGTATTTACACACATATATTGTATCTAGGTTATATTGTAACACATGTAAAATGTATGGGATTACCTGTCATTGGGGGGAGGGAGTGGAGGGAGGGAGGGGATAATTTGGAAAAATGAATACAAAATAAAAAAAAAAGAAAGAAACACTAAGAAAGGAAACATTTATGGCTTTAGCCAGGAAAGATGTAAAAGTTGTCTTTCTTTATAAGTATTCTTTGTTTTATAAATATAGAAGCATTCCAATAATCCAGCTAACAGTTTTGAGAGTCTCAAATTACTTTGATGCTTCCAACTTTATAGGCAATATATTTTCTTTTTAAAAAAATATACCTTCTTCATTGTTTAAATTTAGACTCCATTATTTTACTTGATAAGAGTGCTATAATATCTTTGGAATGGAAGGCTACAGTGACATATAAGCAGTAAAGTGAATAATCAATTTAAAAATTGGTCGAGGCTATACTCACACATTTGGGTCATTAAGCATATTTGAACCCTGATTGGAACCTCTTCCCTTGCCTACAGTAATAAGCAATTATGGCATAATAGAAACAGCACTGAAAATTTAGGGCCAGTTTCCTTGTTTGTTTGATCAAGGTATTGGACATTCTAATCTTTATAGTTCCTCCTAGTTCTAAATCTAGGACAGTAATATTTTTATGTGCCTTATAATGCCAATGTAATTGAGCTATTTTAATATAAAATATAGGTGAGGCACATAGTTGGCTAGCAACAATAGAAACACGTCTAACTAGTCAGAAAATTTGTAAATTGTACCTATTCAATTTCAAATAGTAAAATCATATTGGGAAAGAAGTTAGAGAACTAGTTTCTCTTCTCACTAAAGAAATCGGTTCTAGAATATTCATAAAAGGTTGTAATTGAGCCTGTGTTTGAGTCCTTACAGTTATCTATAATTGTATATAACTCTTTATCTCACAGGAAGATTGTCTATTTCATTGGTGGTAATTTTATTTATTAGAAGGTTCTTTGTTTAGCTGAAATTAGCCTCCTTGTAACTTCCAGAATAAGTCTATTACCACGCAACAGTTCTTTATGGATATATTACTTTCAATATGGGAGGAGAGATGTTAGTTTTGGAAATGACATATATATGTATATATACATTCATATATATATATACAAATTTAAATGTGTATATGTGTTTGTGTATGTTTGCATCTCTAGACCTGAGTTCAAATCTTTTTGCTCTTTATAACCTATGTGACCTCACTTAATGATTCTTAGAGTCTCAGTTTCCATATCTTTAAAATATAAGTGCTAGACCAGCTGACTTCTTATGGTCTTATCTAAAACATTATCTCTGATTCTGTGACTATTTTATTAAATTGCTTGCTCAGCAAAGAGCTTCTGAAGTCATTTCCCTACTGGCCCCCCCCAAAAAATGTTAAGGATAATCACTTCATAGTTTACCCCCACCAAAACTGGACAAAAAGTTCTTATTAATAATTGAATCATTTTTAGTTGCTAATAATATGCAAGAACTCTGTGCTGAAATGCTTTGACCACTTATTAGGGAATGACTTTTGGCTTGCTATATTTCTGCTAGTTGTCAAAACATCTCGAGTCTAAATCTTTATTTGAGAAATATATTTTTTTCTCAGTTGGCCACTTCCCTTTTTTATCCTACATCTATTAATTTTGTTTGTGCAAATGCCATGCAATTTCATGTAATCAAAACTATTTATTATGGTTTTTGTAATCGTCTCAACGGTTGTTTGGTTAAAAAAAATGTATCTCCTCTACCCCACATCCATCAAATTGGTAAAGTTGACCAAAAGGAAAAATAACAAATGTTGGAAAAACTGAAAGAAAACAGGTATGAATGCATTGTGGGTGGAGTTATGACTTGGTCTAAGCAATTCTAGAAAGCTATGTCATATTGTGATAAAAAACTAGAAATCAAGGGGTTCCTATTATGCTTGGTAGATGAATGTAATTAAATACTGTTGAATAGGAGAAACAACAAAAGGGATAGTTTCAGAGAAACCTGGGAGAGTTGTATGAATTTATGTAGTATGAATTCACCAAGAGAATGTTTTTGCTGTTATAATAATAATAAAATTATTAAAACAAACATCTTTGGAAGACAAATACTCTGATAAATGCAATGATCAATTATGATTCCAGAGGACCTGTGATGAAGGATGCTACCTATCTCCTGACAGAGATGGATTCAAGATTTAGAATGAAATACACACTTTTGGACATAATATGAAAATTTGCTTTGCTGGACTATACATATTGATTACAAAGATGTTGTCCTTGTGTTTTGTTCTGTTTTGTTCTCCCCCTCCCCCAAGGGAAAATGAAAAGAAGGAAAAAAAATAATGTTTAGCTAAAAAATGTAATTGAAAAAAATTTAAATGATTTCCTACTTGTCTGATAAAAGTATACAATCTGTCTCCTATTTTATATGATATTTAATATTTGGTTATGTATTCATTTTGGATTTATTATGAAATATGATATAAAGTGTTGGTCTAAGCTTAATCTCTTCCAGACTATTTTACAGTTTTCCCAGAAATTCTCATCAAATAAGGAGTACCTTCCTAAATAATTTATCTTTTCATCCTTCTTGAACATTGGTTATTGAATTTCACAATTTCTCATTCTCCTTTATCTGAGTCTCTTCCATTATTTATCAAGTAAATGATTGGTACTTTGTAATATGGTTTGTGATTTGGAAATGCTGTTTTTCAGTTCATTGCTACTTTTAAAAATAATTCTTTTCATATTCTAGATCTTTTGCTTTTCAAAATTTAGTTTATGATTTTATTGAGTTCTATAAAGTATCCTTGTGGTAGTTTAATAAGCTTCACGTAAAACTGTAACAGTACTACTTGTAACTGTAACAAACTACCTTTGATAGTAGTCATTTTAATTATATTGGCACCGCCCTAACTAACATGGGTATTGAATATTCCTGTAAGGGTTTAAGTGGGTCTTTGTTTCTTTAGGGACAGCTAAGTGGTTCAGTGAATAAAGGGCCAGGTCTGGAGTCAGGAAAACTCATCTTCCTGAATTCAAATCTGGCCTTAGACACCTACTAACTGTGAGACCTTGTGGAAGTCATTTAACCATTTGCCTGGGCTCCTCATTTGTAAATTGAGCTGGAGAAGGCAATGGGAAACCACTATCTTTGTCAAGAAAACCCCAAATAGGCCATGAAGAGTCAGATACAACTAAACAATAAATTGTTTCTTTAAGGATTGTTTTGTAATTTATACAAGTATGACTTGTATTGCCACATATTTTGTGCATTTTGTAGTTATCTTGATTGGGATTTCCTTTTGGATTTTGTTGTGTTATAGAAATGTTGATTTTGTGGGTTTATTTTGTGGTCTGCAACTTCGCTGTAGCTATTTTCTAAAGTTTTTTTTGCTGATTCCCTAGGACTTTCTAAATAAATCATCATGCCATCATGAAATAAGGATAGTTTTATTTCCTCTTTGACTACTTTTATACTTTTAACATCCTTCTTTTGTATTATTGCTATAAATGAACATTTCTAGAATTAAATAAAATATTAGCAGAGAGTGGGTATTCTCATTTATTCCTGTGATTATTGGGAAACTTGTAGTGTATCCCCATAGGGTGCTTATTTTTGACTTTAGATACCTTTTGTGGTGTTAAAAAGTACACCTTTACATTTTGTGATTGCTGTGTTTTGTCAAAGGTTATTTTTTTCATGTATTGAGATGATCATGGATTTGAATATTTTTGTTACTGTTGATTTCATTACGTTTAACAATCATCTTTGAGTAAATTCTATTAGTCATAAGGAACGATTTGTTGAATAAATTGATGTAGTTCATTTGATTAAAAAAAAAACCTTCAGAAATTCTTGGTGCTTCTTTCACTCAAATCATCAGTTAACTTGGTATGATAAAAACAAAATAAACAAAACCACACAAACCTACAGGTCTCAATGGATGTTTATGAAAAGCCCCCAAACCTTTCTTTAGGTTCGGAAAGTGTCTATTCATCTTTTGTTTTCTTAAGGAACACATTTATTATCTCTTCTCTCATTGGACTGGATAAAGCAATTATGGGTGGTAAAAGGGCCAAAAGGGACTCCTACTATCATTTAGCCTAGCACCTTCATTTTATAAATGCAAAAGATAACGTTTAGGAAAGTGATGTTACTTATCTAAGTCCTCATGGGTTAGTAACAGAAAGGTTATATCCTGGAAAAAGGAGAAGAAATATAGACAGTTGGAAAAAGCTGCTATTTGCTATGAAGTAGATACAGAAATCTCAGGTTTCAAAGAGCCTCAGAGGCCATAGAATCCCCTCTATGACATGGCCAATAAGGGGTTATCCAGTCTTTCTCAGAAGAAACAAAGTAAAAGGGAACCACTAGCTTCTGAGGCAAACTTTTCATTCAATGTTTAGATAACCCTAATTGTTAAGAAAATTTTCCTTTTATCATGCCAAAACCTGTTTCTCATCAATGCCTACTAGTTACTATTAATTCTGCTGTCACCTGGTAAAACAAATTTAATCCCTTCAATAGACATTTTAATGCTTAAAGATACATAAAATGTTATGCTCAATTCTTCTGCAGGTTCCATATTTTTTTAAAAACCAAAATCTTCTCCAGTGCCCTCATCATCATGATCACAGTCCTCTGAATCCCTGGTTTTACAAATGTGACCCCCAAATCAGAAATATGGTACTCTAGGCAGTCTGATCAAGAGAGGTACATCAAGACCATTAAATTCTTGGTTTTGGATGCCAATGCTCTTATATAACATAACCTAAAATCACATTAACTTTTTTCATTCATTGCTAACTTCATTCTGAGCTGTGGCATTCTTGATATTCACTATACTTATTGTGCCATATCTTTGCAAGCATACTGTTGACTGTCCTTGCTTATATTATTTATACATGTCTTTTCTTTTTAATAATATTTTATTTTTTCTCAATTACATGTCAAGACAATTTTTAAGCATTCATTTTTACAATACTTTGAGTTCCAAATTTTTCTCTATTCCCTTTCCTCTTCTGATAATGGTTAGCAATTTGATAGAGGATATAAACATATGTCTTTTCAAAATAAAAGTTGGGGGAGTAATTTTTGCATCCAGAGTATACATGTAAATCTACTGGGCAGTTACTACTCAACAAAATTGCTTCCCTTTATATCTTCAGAATTGCACTCTTGAGAGCTTCTCATTCCTCTTGGGCTAGATTCACCCAAAGAATTTTAGTGGAATCTTTCCTGTATTAGGCTATGGACTCTGAAGCATAATATACCAAAACATGGAGTGCATTTCAGAATATCTATAGGTTTTCCTCTCTTTCATTAACATAAATTCCAAAAACTGAATGTTCAGTTTTTTTTAAGGTTCCCATCTTTTTGTCTATATTGCTTTGGAAATCACAGGTCTATGCCCTATTCTCTATCCCTATGACAACTTTATAATTATTGAGGTAGGAAGAGATGGATTAATCAATCTATCTGTAAATGAGAACATTAAGGTGGGCCAATTCCTGATTAAGTCTAATGTTCAGAACCAGTATAAAATTAGTTGACTATCTTCCCATGTAACAACCAAATGTTTTCATCTTCAGACTGATTCACGTCCCTGTGCTTTCATGACATTTTAGACCTATAAGTTTCTTAAAGAAACAAGAAATCAGTAGTCCCCATCCCTCCATGATCACTTTCAGATGACAAAATATTAAGAGTGACCAAAGTGTCAAATGCCCTCTAGTTTTAAATAAAAGAGAAAGAAGTCAGGAAAACAGTTACTCAAAATTCCACCAGATAAATACATTTTGGTAGAATACATACAATTCATAGGTAAAAGCTATGGTATATTGACTTTTGATTAAAAGAAAACCAAATAAACAAACAAACAAAAAAACCCCAAAACCAAACAGAAAACCAGATTGTTGGTTTAGGTGAAGCAGCTGTATGGTAACAAAAAAAAAAAAAAAAAAAAAAAAAAAAATTAATAAAACACTTTTTAAATTGACAAACACTCCAATTCAGATTGTTTAATTTATTCTTTCATAACAAGTCACTACATACATACATACATACAGCTTTCAGTTATTAAAATCATACAAGTTGATAAATAAAATCAAAGCATTTTGGCAACATCAAAATTACATAAAGGTTATATGATGATACAAGACATTTTCCTGGTAGCAGCATATTAAAGATCTTTGTGGTGAAAACAACCTGAATTAGCCAAGTCAAAACAAGAGACAAAATTATCGATCTTCCAAAGGAAAATAATTTTAATCTAAGAAAATTCAAGCATACAAAATTGACTCCTGGTTTAAATTTTTCTACTACTCTTTTAGGTCATGTTCTAAAGTAGTGGCATGTAGCAATCTTTCCTAGCCAATTCCATCCATTTTGTTTCTTAAGCCTCCACTTCTACCAGCTCTAATCTGAAAGCTATATGACAGGAAATGTACATATTTGACTATTTATTTTTGGTAAATACTGTTTCCTAAGTATATTTCCTAACAAGAGTCAAGGCTGAATTAAATTACTAGAAAAATTACCCTTCTCCTTCCTTCAAAGTCACCATTATACTTTAGCTAAATATATGGAATTTCCTATAAGATACTATATGGCACAGAAGTAAATTAGAAAAATAATAAGATTTGGGCTACTTTTATGGAGCTCATGAGCTACAAAATAAAATGCATATGCTGTACCCATTATAAAGTTTCATATAATATTAAAAGAAATACTATATCCTAAGATTTCCTTAAATTTAACTTGGTATTGGAAGCTATAGCCTATTATTCCTATCACTCAACTGTATGTCTTTACCTTTCCTTAACCCATATATGGTATGATTTTGCCTTTTGAAAAAGGGAAGAAACATAAAAAGCCATCATGATAAATACTCAGATGTAATTTTATGCTTTAACTGAAAATTTTTCCACATATGAATCTTTTTCTTTCTTTTTTCTTTTTAAACTAGAAACCAACCACTGACAGAATTGAGTAGTACCACCCAAAAGTTATTGCTCTCCTGATGGCCTGAAATACTAGCATTATTTGATAAGTATTAGGAATTCATTTATCCCAGACCAGATTTTCTTTTGTTTTGATAGCACTCATCTTTGTCTTTCTCCAATGACTCCTTCTAAAAAAATTGCTAGAATAAGCTAAGCTTTAAATTTACATTAAGATCTTAATTAGCACCCACACAAATAACAATCAATGCAATATTTTAAAAATTAAATGCTGATGATATGGTAAACAAAAACAGTGAGACCTTGTTTATTAAGAGGAGGGGAAAATCTTTTTAACAAATGTGTTGTTTAACCTACTAAAATTTGTGTGTAAGGGATAAAGAGCAATCCTCTAAGCTAGGAGGACTCCAGTTTAATTCTTTCCTGACATACTGATTATGTGACCTTGGACAAGTTATTAAACTTAAGCTCCTAGAATGCTTTAGAACCATAAATTAGAGATTCATTGATAAAGAAAAGCAATTCCTTACATTGATGAAATCAAAGTCCTAGACAAAAATAAATACATAAATAAACTCCAACAACTAAAAAGTCCTAAATCCTGCTTCACAATCAAGAGATCTGCAAGCTTTGTAAACTGGATGCTTAAAAATTATTGCCAAAGTACTATTTGCAGCAATTAGATAATTCAGCATCTCATTCTCTATCTTTAACTTCAAGTCCCAAATTTCATAGCTTATTCAAATTAATATTTGCTTCTCTTTTATTATTAGGTATTAAAAGACACAACATCTAATAAATAAAATGAAACTTTCAAGTTCATTAATACCCGAATCCCTCCCTCCCGTATCCCCTCACACAAAAGACCTTATTACTTAGATTTAAAAAAAGAATAAAGATTTTAATAACCCATTCTCTTTAGAACAGATGCCTCAGCTGTCTGCACTGCAAGAATAAATTTGAATACTGTACTGTAAAAAGATACATGAACAATCACATTATAGTAGTGTATTAAGAAACATTTTGAATGCTAGGGCACAGCATGCTCCTAATTGCTACTGAAATGGAATGTTAACACAATAATAGAATGTTGAATTACTGAAATACAATAGGTACAATTGGTAGGATAAAAGAGCTAATTATCAGTAGCTCAACACATACATTTATTGGTTTTAGTAAGGATCTTGGAGGGTGCTATATATAACATGTAAACTTTGTTTAACAAGTCTTAAAGTGCTGCAAATAATTACCAGGTGTAATTCTCAATATATGAAAACTGCTCATGAAGGCCACATGATTAGTTATAAAAAATTTCTCATCTCACTTCAACTTGTATCTTTCCTCATTATGATTAATTAGAAGGATTTAAAAAAAAGTTTAGTGCAGCCATGCAGTAAATTTAAGGAAAACTTTGAAATAAACATGCTAGCCAGGTGAACTTGTCAAATCTCATATTCCAGGCTCTACAAAACATGAAGGACAGTTATTATGTATAGTGAGGTATACATAAACATATTGAAGGCATACAAAGTGAGACAGCTGGGTTACATGGAAAGAACAATGAATTTGGAATCAAGATTTTGGAGTTTGAATCAAGTCTTTACTACTTGCTACATGTGTGACCTTTATAAGGTTAAAAAGCCTTTTAATTCTTATCTGTAAAATGAGGGAGTTGGACTAAGTGATATCTAAGATTGCCTTTGAACATTAAATGCTCTGATCTCTATGATCCTTTGAGAGAAAGTAATGTCACTTGCTCCCTAGAAAAAGGGCAGGTGACTGCCTGTTGCAAGGTTTTGGGCCCCCAGTGGGCTCCTATCACAGAGATATACAGCCATACTGATTTTCACCAAAGCCATTAAGCTGAAATCAGTGAAAAGAAAATTCTAAATCAAGGCAACATGAATTAAAATTTCAATACTATCCTTCCAATAACTCTAATTTTTCACTGAGGAAGAAATCATTTCTCCAGGAATCAAGTAGTATCCTAACAGGGGTTAATACTAATTATCATCTTCAAATAATATTAGACAATAATTTTGACAAAATTGTGATAATGAAAGAGTAACATCAAGGCAGAACTGTAGCTAATCACTGGAGTCAAAAGCAAAGTAAATGAGGATAGTTATTCCCTCCAAGCTTCTAATGCTAAAGGCCTTCTAATTCAATCTGGAAATTGAGTGAATGGGGCAATGCTGTTGAGTTCAAGTGCAAACATAACAGAACAAAATTTCTTCTAAATTCCTTTAAAGTAGCTAAATCAAAAGATTTTCAAGGTTTTCCAACACTCAAGTTTATTCAGACTAAGAGGTCAATTTAGTCAAGTATCAGAATACTCACAAAATTTAAAATTTAAAATACTATACAAGCTTGATTTTAGAGCAAAAATTTAGGGACTTAAAATTTATATTATTAGAAGTGGTATGAAGTAGAAATAGTACTTCATCATGAATTTTCTAGATATGCGATGCCACTCAAGTCACAACAGTGTTAATTTTGGCAAATGATTAACAATGAAAACCCTAACAATTCTGAGTATCAGTCCCCAATTTATATGATTGGATAGCCTAAACAGGAGATTTAAAAGTTCAAAATATGAAAGCAAAGTTCCCTGAATAAATATTTGACACTTGGTATGAAAAAAGTAATAACATGTAAACAAAACCACTTGAATTTAATTTCTGTGCAATATCAGCAAGAAATTCTTTTGCTTTCCATTTTGTTAATATAATCTATTGTCCATATAATACAGAATCAAAATTCAGAGTGACTGGAATTTATACTAAGGCAGAGCATCAACCTGTCTCAGGCTAAATTTAAAAGGTCTTGAGGCAAATGCATTAGGCCTGACATCTGATCTCATCAGAGAGCAAATAGTACGGTTTCTGACAAAACTGATGCACAATTGTATAAGAAACCTCAATTTGAAGAATGAATGTTGATGATATAATTCTAAATTCCTTGGTTACAACAACATTTATTACTCTAATCAGGTTTCTTAGACAACTAAAATGAAATTGAGAAATAATCATCAACACAAGTAGGAAGACAAACAGGTGTAAGTTTCACACCATTTTCACTTACAAACACTATAATTCACCAGTGCTGTTTTTGTTTTTAAGGCTCAGTAAAACAAAAAAAAAAAAAAAACACTTTTAAGACTTACTACTCTTAAGAGCAACTTATACCTTGAAAAGAGTTATGCAAACAAAAGGTACTCAATTATTAAGAGAATTCAAGCACACTTTGTTAATTATTCCTCAAATAAAGTTTAACTTTTCCTAAATTTCCCACTAAAATGTAAGCACTATTGGAACAGGAGTGCCTAACACAGTATTTTGCACATATTAGATGCTTAAATGTTTGTTAAATTGTTCACAATGTCAACTTTAAACCTTCACCCTAAGAACTTAAAAAGTATTTCTCTAATCCATAAGATTAACCCAAAAAATGTGCTTAAAATATTAGTTAAAATATTCAATTAGTTTGTCAGACCCTCAACTACACCCAAATAGATCAAGATTATTACGACAAGAACTTCAAAAACATTAAACCTCAGGAGGTTTTGTTATATTCGTTTTAACATCCCTGATCATAAGTAGAATTATGAAAGAGGTAGTAAACAACTTTACCTAGGAGATCTTATATGGAAGTGCTGTTTCTGAGAGGGTGCCTATCTGATTTAGTCCAACAAGCAAAAGGGTACACAACTAATGTGGAGAACAAGGAAAACTCTAAGATAGCCCAGTAAGACAAGAATTTGGTAATATTTTTATGTTTCAGAGAGAAGAGTACTTTTTTTCCCTCCAAAACAACCTAATCACCATCACTCTAAGTACCTTAAGATTGTTCAAAGGGCAAAATGAGAAATAAGATGGAAATTTTAAAATTCTTGTCTGCAGAAATTAGACCTGGCTTAAGGACATCATTTTTTAGTGGTGATAAGGCTAGCAATAATTCAACATTTGTAGGCCTATATGTTTAATATGAAAACAAAAACTACTTAAGTGAGGAATAATCATCACAATAAGAATTCAAACTTTACCAGGTCACTACAGCTTAAAAAAAATTCAAAAGATATAGTATGAATAAAAAGCAGAATTTAAACACACACACACAAGATAAAAAACAAACCAAACATCTTTTGCAAAAGTTTGAGTACTCAAATTTCAAAGAAATTCAATTAAAAGAATGTTGGTTTTTTTTTTTTTAAGCTATGCTTAATTTAAAAATCTTATCCAATAAATTATTAGCTAATAAAAATTAAGTTAAAACAAGAATACTGGTCTTTTAAAGCTTCGGTCAGCTCCTTCACCATAGTTCTGAATTTAGGCACCTTATCCTCTACATTCTACTTTTATATACTATAAATCTTAAACAGGGCACTATTAAATGCAGTATTTGCGATAACACTCATAGGAAGTAGTTACCATCCCTGTAGAAACTGCTTGTGTAAAGTATTTATACCTTGTACCTGCATGCAAGTATTTGCATGAAAAATCTAACTTTCAGCATAAAATCAGGTTGACCACCCTGCACATCATTTAAGGAATTGTTCCATAACTGGAGTCATAATTTAGAAATGAGTTTTATGTTTTCAAAACTCCGTGTTATTCAAAGGTCTAAGCTGCTCTAGACACTGTTATGTGTATATGCAGTGGTGTCACATGAAGCCTTCCACATTACCCCTAAATGTGCCAGGTGTATTCTTCCATCAGTTAATGCTGCTCAGTGCTAGCTTGTATAAATAACTCTCTTCAGGCTAGTGTCAGGGCACCACTTACTGTCACACCTGGCAGGAAGAGAGCATGTATCACCACTGTAGACACAGATCTGTAAACTTGCACACTAATTTTAATCTTAACAAGGAATTCTAGTGTCTTCATTGTCTTAAGTAAAAAGGGTGTTTCAAGCATTATGTCCTTTTGTCTTTTAGGTTCACAGAGAGCTTATTGGAAAACCCAGAACCTTCTGGATGACTGAGGTAGTAGACAATGCCTCCTCCTGCATAGATCACACCTCTCCAAAGTTGGTATGGCCAGTCTCCTTGGCATGTTCCCTTGCTTCTGCTTGTCCAGTTAACCCCTTTTGGCACACCATGCATCTCAGGGTGAATCGGTTTACATCAGTAAACTGCCTCTTTTTTCTAGCTTCATCTGCCAATTCCAATGCTTGTGCAAGAACAATGTCATCATTGGAGGAAAAGATGGTCAAAGGAGGGCTGTCTGGGTCAGGGAAGTTTCGCTGAAGTGGATCATAGTGGATGCCATCATAAATTAGTAGTACCCTTTTGGGGTAACCAGCATCTTCCCCAAAGCGGTCAATTCTGACTGTCTGAGTGTCCACTACACAAATTTCGCATTGATAAAACTTTGACAAAATGGATATTTCAATAGCCCCTCCCCAAGTGTCATCCCTTCTAATCCAGTCACAGTACTCTTGATTTGTTTTTCCCAATAATGCCTCACAGTAGAATTCTGGATCACTTGCTACTATTTCTGCTATAAGATTTCGCATCTCAGGGGCACAAGCTGGATCTAAAACTCCCCCTTCTACTACATAGTACACACTGGTGAAAAGGCAGGAGTTATCTGCTGGGACCACAGTTCTGGTAAGCACAGGCAAAACTTCCCTGAATGAAGTATGAGCACCATGTTTTGTAACTGCAGAAGATGAAGTCTTATGCTTGGTTTTGTCCTCTTCAATGATCAGGGTATCACCTGTTAAAAATAAAGCACATCCAGAACTACAGAGGAATGTTTAGATGAAATATGGCTGACTAGCCAGTCTGTAAATTACAAATAGGAATTAAAGCATGTTCCTGATAAAACAGTTATGTAAAAAGCAGCTAACAAGCATTCATTCCTTTCTGTAGCTTCTTTAACTTTGTTTTGTTTTAATTTATATTGTCTCCCAACTTAACCAGGGGAATCTGATTGCAACTCTACACCATTCATGGCTTAAATACTCTTATCTAAAAGCAAAAAGTTTCTGACAGGATCTACAATTTCATTAGTGGGTGAGGCAACTAGGTGGCAAAGTTGATAAAGCATCTGGCTTAGAGTCAAGAAAACCAGAATTCAAATTCAGCCTCAGACTACTTCTAGTCTGTGACTAGTCACAGTGACTCCATTTTGCCTCAGTTTCTTCATCTGTAAAACGGGGATAACAATAGCACTCTAATTTCCACAGTTTTTGTGAAGTTCAAATGATTTAATAATTGTACGTACAGCTCCTGACACAATATTATATAAATATTAGTTATCATTTTGTATTACCTCAGTGGATGCAGATTAACAACTCCTCTGAAATTCAAGAGTTATTCTACAGGAGTTGCTGCAACCAAAAATTTTGCCAGCCTGAATTCAACTTAGATATAAATATGCCTTTCCAAATTGAGTGGTCCTCACAACTACAAGTCAGTTAGTCTATTCTGGGGGCAACATTCAAAACCTTTCCAGCCTGCTAAAACCTGTCAGAAACTGTATTTCGATAACAGACTTTTTAAGAATCTTTGATGAGGTAGCAGAGTAGGAAGCCTCTAAGGTCCCTTCTAAGTCAGAATCTGTTATTCTACAACTTACTTAAAATTAAATTAAATTTAATATTAAAAAAACAGGAAAGCAAAAAAAAAAAAAAGTATATATTCTTAATGTAGGCCACTAGGGGGTGCGTAGAAAAGCAAGATATGGACCACTCTGTTTATATTTATAGAGTTTTTGACAGCCCAGCGATAAGGTGCTAATTAGAGAAGTTGCTCTTCAAGTTTCAGTTGTCAACAGAAATAATTGCTCCCAGTTAGAGCGGAAGAAGGCTATTTAATAGAGGGTTAAAAGGCTTTTATATTTAAACTTAGAATAACCTAGCGCTCTTAAGTTTGGATTTAGAAAATGACTTAAAATTTGGACTTTTTTTGGCAGAGGGAAGCACTCGCTCTCTCAACCAGCCCTCTCCTCCCCCTGCCCATCTTCCCGTTTCTGGGGTGGGAGTCACAAACTGGCCAGGAGAGGGAGAACTTGGGGACCCTGTCCACGAAATGCTCCATTGAAGAACAAGGGAGCAGCAAGAAGCTGATCCAGCCCGCACAATTCTGGGGAGGAAAGAATGAATGGGTGCGCTCCCGCGGCCGCCAACGTTCAGTGGGCAGCTCGGAGGGGATGGGCAGTTCTGCTCGGCGTCCGTGGAACACCTGGTCGAGCCCTCAGCTTCCTTACCTGTCAAATGGGCCACATGCATCCCGCAGGCCGCACTAGAGACAGCCGCGGGTCCTGGGGAGCATCCCCGGTTCTCTCTCGAGCTCGGGGCCTGGGACAGCCCAGGTGTCCCCGCGCCCCGGCCCGCCAGGACGCCGAGCCCCATCCTCCCCACTCCCTCCTCCCCTATGGGGAACCCCAGCGGCCCACAGCCCGGCCCCTTACCCGACTGGATGGGAAGGTCCCCCAGCACGGTCTCCCCGTTGCTGAGGTCCAGGCACTCGGGAGGAAAGCCGACGAGGATCCGCTGCCCGCCGGGGGCGATCCCGGTAAGGGCGGCTATTTGACCCTCGAGCTCCCGCACGCGGGACCGGCTCGAGAGGCCCTGCAGGATGTGGGTGCCATTCTTGGCCTTGCAGCGGAGCCGCCACATCGCGCCTACCCGCCCGCCGGACACCTCCCGGGGCCTGCCTGGGACACCGCCGGAGGGAGGGAGACGCCGCCGCCGGGGCAACCGGCCGGCGGATGGAAACTAAAATGGTCGCCCCCTGGCCGGGATAAACATCGCGAGAAGTCGCCACGCCCCCTTTCCCCGCCCTCCACAGGGGCATGTCCTCGCGAGACTTCCGCCGGCCTGGTCAGAACTCTCTAGGACGGTCTTAAAGGGGCAACACCCTTTTTTCTCCCACGCTCTTGCTTCTAAACCCTCCAGCATGCTAGGATGCTCCACTTGTTGGATGTCAGCGTGGCTCACGAAGACATCCGGTCTGTCAGCCTGCAGCAAAGATTAGGATCTCCTAGGTGGGGCGGCCGGAGGACACCTCACTTAATGGATTGGAATGGCCCTTCGCATTTACTAAGAGGTTAGAAATGGACCATAACCACACCGGACACTGACCGAGCAGGAACGAAAAGAATCTGAAGGCAGAGAACAAAGGGAGGGCTGAACGACCGAGGATCCCTAATTAGAGACTGTTGTGTATCCCAAATACTGACTCATCCCCTCTAAGTGGACCAAAGGATTCCCTAAATTCAAAGAAGAGTAAACAACACGAGGTAACTTGTCACATCCAAAGGGAACCCGTGGGAAGTCAGCTTCAGTCCCGGAAGCCCAGGTGCAACTTGCAAAGAACAAAAGCATACATTTCAGTATATTGTATATTGTAATATACAATTACACACATGATAACATAATAGAATATATATGTGTATATCATAATAAGGTATCTCTGATATCTGTTTATGTATATGTATGCTAGACATTGCCTACCTGTTTGAGTATTTCCTTGGACCATGAAATATATCAAGTAATAATTTATTATAACATCACATTATAGAAAAAACATTGTCGTATTACAATAATATAATATTTATAGTCTGTTACAATGTGTATATGTTATATAATAATTTATGTAATTTGAAATCCGGCCTGTCCCATTTCACAGGTGAGAAACTGTGGTTATAGAAATAAAATCACTTGTCTATAACCATACAGTTACTAAGTATCAGAGGCAAAATTTAAAATCTAATCTCCCAGACTTTCAGTTCAATGTGATTAATTACATACTTGGCATTTTAATCAAACAACAAGCATTTTTAAAGTTCCTACTATATATAGAAAGCTCTGGATTAGGTGCTAGAAACATAAAACCAAGAGGGAGACAGTTCTGTTGAGCGGAGACATATTCATAAGGAATGTTCATAAGGAAATACTGTGTCATTACAGAATAAATACATAGTAACTGGGTGGGTGACAATAGCATTGGAGTAACAAGGAAGGGCATGTGAGATATAGTAATTGAGGAAACTAATTACAAGAGGGTGAGAGAGTGGAGAATGTGTTTCAAGAATTGGGCAGAGTGCAAAGGCAGAGTAACAAAAGATCTGTGAGCAACAGCAGGCATTTAACAAATAGTAAATCGCAGAGCCAGGATTCTCAGTAAGGTTGCCTAATGCTTCCACTGCTGCTTTCAGTGCTTCCTGTAGTTACTACATATACTAGTAGGTATTTTCATTCAAAAAGTTAAAACAAAAAAAACAAAAAAAACATGTACTAGATGCAAGAACCAGACACCAAAGATATGAAAAATGTGAAATTATAGCCCTCCTCGGTAGGGGGAGGGCAAACAGGGCAAAACAAATAAATATGTTACAAAAGGAAATGTGAGGGAAGGAAAAACCCAGACCTAATGCTTTAAGAACTCCCTTTAGTTGAAGTCCACAGTTCTTCCCGTGGACCTATAGGGGATCCACAGCAGCAAAACTCTGAATTAAAGGTGAGTCTATCATGAATACTATTTGATTCTGGGTGTATCCGTATATTATAGTGACTATGTCTACAAAATATATGACATTTACAATACTAGCAATAAGCTGTTTTCTTAAGGCTCACAAACATATCCTGGAGAGAAAGCCTCTCCACTTCCTAGCATTATGGATAACACTTTTACATTCTCCTCAGTTTTTGAGATCTTGATCCTATCTGGTTAAAACACTTTATCCAGTTTCCAGATACCAATTGAAAGCTAAGGATTCAGAGTTCTTATTGTTCAAAATTACAATTGGTTTATCGCTAGTCTTTTGTGCAAGCTTGCCCCTGGCAAAAGTCAGTGGAGAAGGTAGAAGATAGAAAGTCAAACAAGAAAATTGGATATTTTAGGGGACACATGGGATCTTTGATTCTGGGATGCTAGGGGAACCGGCCATAAACTCTCTTAAATGCGAGACTCCAGCACAAGAAGGAAACATTTCAAGGACATCTTAGTAAAATGAAGACCCATCCTATGCTTATGTGATCTCGTCTTCCCCAAACCGCAATTTAACATGTAGATACTTTTTTTTGATTGAGTTCCACTGGGACAAGGAATAAAAGAGTTAATATCAGACCACACCCTCAGAGGACATCTGTTTAATTTATTTCATTAAGTAGTGGGCTGGTTTAGTGTTCTCGCGAGGTTTAAAAAAAAGAACCATTGCCTTTTTCTTTAGCTCCAGCCCCGGGGTTGCCCGGCAACGGGGTAACCAATCCTCCGCCCTGCTAGGTAACCTGAGGGCATATGATCCGTCCTCTTCGCATCCCCTCCTCCTGTCTAGCGTTGGCGTCATCATTTCCAGCTAAAGCCCAGCCCCCTGAGACTCTGCGGACTCAGATTGGCCAACTGTAGGTTCCAGGTGAAGGCGCGCGCAAGGGGTGGGGTCACGAAGTGGGCGTGACTAAGCAGGCAGTTGATTTGAATGTGATTTGCATGCCCAGCCCCTGCCCGCGGTTCAGTTGGGTTCCCGAGGTACTAGCTGGTCCTAGAGTGGTATCACAAGGTGAGGAGTTGCTGCGCAGCGCCTAGGATGGATGGGCCTGGAATCAGGCGGAATAAGAGGAGGTTTATGCATTAGGGTAAAAACCTGGAGGATAATAAATCTGATAGCCCTGGTCCCGGTGCGTTGCAGGTTGCGAGGAATATTTAGATGCCGGCAACCCTGGAAGTCCGTGAGGGTGTAAAAAGGGAGGGGAGCCTTGAAGGCCGTGCCGGGACTGTGAAAGCGTCTTAAAGACTGGCTGTCTAGTTGCGGGGGTGGGGGGAAGCAGGTAGGGAGGAGTCTGCAGTCAGCAGGAATCAACACCCCGTTTCTGGTGAAGGATCAACCTTTGTCTTGCTGTGTGGTATTGGGTGGTGGTAGTGACCAATTATCTGTGGGCCTCAGTTTACACTCAGAATCTAGAAATTATTCCTTGCCCAAGGAGTATTGGTGGTGTGAAAGGCTTGGGTTGAACGTAATGTTAGGGACGCAGGGGGACTAGTAGCGTGTTGAAGCTGTCTGGGCTTCCTGTTACCCTCTCTTTTCCTCTTACGGACCGGCTTCCTGCTCACAGAGACTTTCCCACTTCCAGTTTTATCAAGACCATTCAGTGAGGCTATATTTGATGCTTTGGATTTCTTACTTGTTAGTTGCCGAGCTCTTGTTTTTCCTTTTTGAGTAAGATTGGGGGGAGGAAAGGGGGCGCCGAGGAGGGCGGAGAGGGGGTGTGTCTTACTCCTTCCCTTTCTTTATCTAGCTCCTTTCTTTTCTCCTCAGAAGTTCCCCAGGGCTTCGAGTCACTGAACTGCCATGTCTGGGAATCCGGTGTCAACCCCAGAACAGAACAGTCATGAAAACAAGACTACTACTAATCTTAGGCAGTCAGAGAAGAAGTGCTGTGAGTATTGAGGAATAATGGCATTCTGGTCGACAATCCTTTCTCCTCGAAATGCCCTGTAAGGCAGGTAGTTTATTAACCTTTTCAAAAATAAATAAATAAATAATAAGAATAAGAATCAGAAAGCTTAAGAATCATAGTCATAGTAAATATCAGAGCTGGGGTTTGGCTAGATCCCAAAATTCAAGTCCAGTTATCTTTCCATGAGTGATCCCCACTTGGGGAGGAAAATGTGCTTATAATGAATAGTTAGTGTTATTCTTACTCTAATCCTACAAGTTTATTCAATTGCAATTTCACCCTTTGTTATATCTTTCATGTACATATTTCACCATTTTTCACTCTTATAGCCTCTACCTTAGGGCTCTTATTAGCCCTCTTTTTGGGCTATTACTATAGCCTTAACGGCTCTCAAGTTTTTCATTCCAACTGATCTTTAGCTCCTAAAATCTAAATCTTCTAATCTGAAATCTAATATCTTCTAAAGGATAAATGTGTTTATGTCCCCCTACTAAGTAAACTCCAGGGAATCTCGTGTTAAATCCATGATAATATTAAATCCTCCGGCATTAAATTAAATCTTTACAACCTGGCCCCTTCCTACTTTTCCCATTTTTTTTCTGTACTTTAGTTACTTGTACATATGCTATGAGCTAGCCAATTCTGACCAATTTGCTATTTTTTAAACACACCATCTCCTAGTTAGTCATCTCTCTTGCCTAATACCTTCCGTTTGTCCATTGTCTTTTAATTCCTGGTTTCATCAAGAATTAGCTCAAATCCTAGCTTCTTCAAGAAGCCTTTTCAGTCCTTTCTTCTTTCCATCTGGTAATACTATCCCCTGAAAGTATCTTCTGTCTAGTCTGCATATATTTTGAATATACCTATCAAATGTCTTCTCTATTAGAATTTGAGCTTGATTTCAAGGATCAATTTTGCCTTTCTTTCATATCTAACATAGCACAATGCTTTGGTTCATAATAAGTACTTAACTTGTCTGACTTAAAGTCTTCTATACCTCCTAGTTTTCATAGATGAATTTTCTGGTTATGAAACAAAGAGGCTGTTTATCTCTGGGGTCCTTCTGCAATGGTAGGTCATAGGTTCATAGGATCAACCACCTCTGAGATTTAGTGGCTACATAAATATGGGCACATGACTTATTACCTTTGAGTCAGTTTCCTCATCTGCAAAATGGGATAATACCTGTAGTATTTACCTCACAGTGTTGTGAGGCTTAAATGAGATAACATGTGTAAAGTCTTTGCAAACTTTTAAGGTGTTATGTAAATGTCAATGATACTTATTATCCTTATTTTCCATTATCCTTAGGAGAGGCCAATGAGCTATAGTGGGTAGACTGGGATCAAATCTTGCCCTTGACTTAAACCAGCTGTGTGAACCTGGGCAAGTCATTAAACTTCAATGGAAGTTACAAAATCCTGTTCTGAATCATTCATTCCAATCAGCATATATTTATTAAATACCTATTATGTGCCAGGCCCATGTTTCCACATGGGGAATTCTACACATAAGAGAAATCACAGCTCTTCCAAAAAAGGGGGGGGAGAGTGGGATTTAAGGTTGGAAGAACCAATTTTTTTTGTGGTTGAGTCACTTCAGTCATATCTTCATGATCCCATGGGGTTTTCTTGGCAAAGATATTGAAGTGTTTTGCCGTGTCCTTCTCCAGCTTATTTTACAGATGAGGAAACTGAGACAAATCAGGTTAAGTGAGTTGCTCAGAGTCACATAGCTACATAAATATAAGAAGCCAGAATTAAATTCTGTCTTTCTGACTGTGGACCCAGCAATATATCCACTCTATTACTAGCTACCCTGAACAGACCCTTAGAGATCATCTCATAATGCCTTCACTTTACAGATGAAAAAACTGACATTGGGAGGCATCTGTTGACAGGTCTCATATTCACAAAGTAGGCCATAATCTTCTGAGTATCTTTCAATCCTTCCCCTCTTCTTCTGGTATGGAGTTAAGGGGAAGGAATACTTATCACTATTTCCCGCTTAGCAAGTTAATTATCTGAAGTATTTTATCTGAGCAAATAACAATATGTTCCCATTAAAGAGGATGAGCCAGAAAGGGTGAGGAAATTTATTAGGCTAAAATTTGGTACAATCCCTCCCTTCTTTTCCCCCTTACTGGAAACATTGTAACAAGGAAGTACCTTACTCTATTTGCATCCTTTGTTCCAAACCCACATCTTTATGGGATCACCCTTGATTTTAGCCAGTCTCAGGGATCCTCCAGTGAGTAGGACACTGGATTTGGACCTGGATTCAAGTTTTACTAGCTGTGTGATCATGGACAAGTCACTCTAGCTCTTAGTGCTTCCGTGCCCTTATTTCTAAAATGAACAGGTTGAACTTGACCTTAAAGGCCATGATCCTATGAAGGTGCTTCCTTGTTTCACCTGTCTGTAGGCTTAACTCTTGTTAATTGCATATTTACTGACTGCTGGCTTTCAGAGGAGCCAGTGAATCAAGCACTTTGAAGTCTGAGAAGTTGGAAATGCAGATGGTGGATGGAAAGTATGGGAAAGCAACATAGCAGAATTTCTGTTTCTTCTTTCTATCCCCTTCCCTCCCTGTCTGCTTTCATTAATTGGCCTCAAAATTTTTATAGCTGATCCCCAAAGGCTGTCTTCACACAGTGTGTTTCTCAGCACTGTCCATCATGCCAATGTTTGACTGAAACCCTATTCCCCCTGGAACTCAGATAAAGTCTGATAACTCTTACCTGTGAATTACTCCACCTCTCACTACCCAGAAGTATGCCAGCTCATTCCTTTCTCACTCCACTAGTTATTAATAGCAGATAAAAGCAGGAGCTAGACATGGGGGAGGGAGGGATGTTTGATGTTCAAAACTGTTTCTGGAGCCTCGACCTTGACATCATGCCTTTGATAAAGGTCTCGTGATTAATGATGATAATATCACTTCCCTGAGCTCTCATGAAGCTCTTTAGAGTTGTATAGCAACAAAAGCAGCTGAGGTTGGCTCATCTCTTCAGGGCCACTCACTCCTCTTTGCCAGGACATCAAGCTGGGCATGTGGCATAAAATGCACCTATAGAAATTATGCTATCCTACTTCTGTGGGTACCTTTCTAAAAGGTTTTATGTGGGAAATGAATTTTTGTAAATTTATTGCAAATATTCTAGAACTTACTATTTAAAGGAATGCTATAGGATTTCAGTTTGCCAAATGATTTGTTTCCCTTGGCAATCACCTTTTGATATTTGACATTTCTGTTTGCTGACCTATAGCTGTATGTGGAAGGCAATCAATAAACATTTATCTATTAGTTAAGCACTGTGCCAAGACAAAAAAAAGAAAGTTTTTGCCCTTTAACAGGACTTTATTTTATATAAAGGAAGACAATATATACAAATAAGTTGAATTTGGGAGTGAGGGCCTGGTATCTGGGGGGATACAGAAAAGTGCATCATGGAAAGAACATTCTAAGTGACTTTAGGTTGCTGCTGATTTCCTTCTTTGGGCTTCAGTTTCTTTATCTGTCAAATGGGGACATTGGACCAGATAATTTCTTGGATCAGTTTAAAGAATCAAGTAGGTGAAGTCTGATTAATGTATATTGGCTTTCTAGAAGTTGAAGTATGCACTCATACTCCTAAGAAAACTGAATTTTTGTTGGGATTTTCTGATCCTGGTACCATGAGGACCTTTTAGCTTTCCCAAGAAAAGTCTTCTTTTTTCCTTCCTTCCTTCCTTCCTTCCTTCCTTCCTTCCTTCCTTCCTTCCTTCCTTCCTTCCTTCCTTCCTTCCTTCCTTCCTTCCTTCCTTCCTTCCTTCCTTCCTTCCTTCCTTCCTTCCTTCCTTCCTTCCTTCCTTCCTTCCTTCCTTCTTCTCTCTTATTCTTTCTATTTTTCTCCTTTCTTTCCTTTTTTTTTTTCTCTTCTCCAAGTAGTATCCTCTTTATGCTAATCTTCCTGCTCAAATCTTTCCCTTTCCCTGCCCTTCTTTCTCTATTACAGTTGCCTGGAAAATTTGATTTTGTGTCCTTGAGAAACTTCCCTCAGATTTTTCAGTTCTAAAAAGAAGAGAAAGACCTGTCCTTCCTTATTCCTGGCCTTGCTCCTCTCCCTTGACCTTTCCCCTCCCTCTTCCTAACTTTTTTTTAATCTCCCCCTTCCCATGAAAGTACCTGCTGCTGGACTGTCCTAAAGTACAGTGAACTGTCTTGTGTCAACTGCCTCATATTTGAGTTCCCATCCCCCAGGGTTGAAATCGGAGTCAACCATTGTCTTAAGGCGAAAATTAAGCTGAGAGAGCATTTGCAGGCTCTTTTTCTTTTCCTTGCTACTTCTCTGCATGTTGTAAAAGGGTCCCATGACTCTTTCTTGTTCACACCCTCAGCCAGTTTATTAATAGCTCATCTATTATCCCCTTGCTACCTAATTACCCCTGTGTAGGTCAATTCGGACTCTGGAAAGGTGACAGGGAGAAGAGGGGTGAGAAGGCCTAAGGGCAGCAAGATGAATCCTCAGAACTCAGAACTGTATCCTCAGAACTCAGAACTGTATCCTCAGAACTCTTTCTCATATTGGGGAGCTCAGAAGAGGGGTTCCCTAAGTTTTTTCCTAGAACCCCTTACATAGCTCAGTTTGGCCCAAACAAGAACAAGGTGCAATTATTATTTGGGCTCTTGCTTAGGGAAAGGGTCTTCAGGTTATTGGTGGGAGTTCTGATTAGAGGTTGGGTACTTTAGTGACTAGTGACAAGACTTGGATTCTAGTCAGAACTCTCTCCCTGACAGAATAGCTCTGGGACTCAGTTTTCCCATTTATAAAACAGAAGTTGCTCTACTCCTATTTCTCATTAGGGAAGTTATGAAACAATGTTTAGGTTGAGAAATCTGCTTCAACAGCCTCTTTGATGGGGGTAAGAAGGAAAGAGGGAGAATTTTTCTGCAGTTTTTAGACGTTTTAGTTAAGAATTAGATTGGATGAAGAGGGAACTGGAATCATTTGATGTGATGCCTGCAGGCCCTTGGAATTTAATGTGTTAGAGATAGGACAAAGTGTTCTAAGTTGTAGCTGTGACTGTCTGAATGGATGAGGAAGGAAACATAGTTTGTTTCTGCAGTCTGTCAGTCCTGAGTGACAAATTTTAGGTGGGAGCAAGTGCTGTTTTCATCGGCCATTAGCAAGCTCAGTTTGGTTCGGTAAACACTGAGCAGCTGTGTTCCCCAGAGTTTCAGAGCAACCCCCAAGCTCTGTTGATTCAAGACCCTGGAGAGGGGAACAGGACCTTTGGGGGAAGTGCCTAATGGGCTATGAAGTGTGGCTGAAGTTGGTCTAGGACAAAGAAGTATCCTGGGTAATGAGCTGAGCAGTGGAGAACTGGAGAATATTCACAGCCCCTTAGCTGGAGAAAGTGAAGACTCAGGGGTTTAGCCACTTAAATCTGAGAATAGCCATCTGTTTGGGACCATTGAGCAGGGAACCAGCCATGCTCTGCTGAGAATAGAAAATTGGTTACCATAGCCAGGAGATCCCAAATAGGAGTTAGACAAAAGAAGTTAGGAATTGGGGAAAAAATAAGAGATAGGAAATAAAATCATTTTTCCTTCATCATGCATTTATCCTTGAGGGGCATCATTCCCTTATCACTATGTGAGAGCAGGCAGTGATTTCTCTAGTTGGGAAATAGAGGTAGCAAGTTGTAGTAGGCACAGTGCTGAGCTTCGAAGAGGGGAAGACTTGGTTTTAAATTCTACTCCTGACATTTACTGGCTTTGTGACTGTCATTTAACTTGATTTGACTCAACAAACTCCTTGGGACCTGACTTACCAGCAGCTTCCATGCCTTTCACTTATGCAAGATATCTATCTGTTCAGACTTCATCTGCTTCTCTCTTTTCCAAAATACTTTTCTCATTTTTTCAACAAAAAGGAAAAAATGTTGTCAATCCAGTGTCAGCAATTGTACTATATCAGTTTTCCAAATCTTCAGGATGGAAGGATTTTAGAGCTGGCAGTCACCCTAGAGATCACAGAATATAAAAACTGCTAATTTTACAAATGAAAGTATTCATTACATAATAAAGATACAAATGAAGAAGTCCAGGTTGGGAAGCAATTTGCCTAAGGCCACATACCTAGTAAATAGTAGGGTCTGATTTTGAGTCCAGGTCCTAATTCTACGCTTTTTCTATTCTTGTTACATATTATTTACAGATTTGCTATCTAGTGTAGGAAAAAAAAAGGTTTTTAGAGGGAAAAATCATTCTTCCTGTTTGATTATTTAAAACAGTATCTAATTTAATATCCTTCCCTTTAAAAAATAAAATATTTATGTTTTAGTTCTCCAGGCTCACTTCAAACATAGATTAGAAAAATAATAAACATTTGTAGGAGAAGCACAGTTGTAGGTAGGAAGGCAGCACTTCAGTTCCTGGGAGAGGAATCTTCCTAAGAATGAGACCAAAGGTCTTTTCCTTACTAACCACCCCTTCCTAATTCCACTTCTTCCTTAGCTTTTGCCCTCCTTACTAGCCAGAGTATCTACACTAAGGCAATTTATAAAATCAGCCCTTGGAAGAGGATTCTAGCTTTGGTTTTTGGTCCAGCACAGACTATCAGAAGATGCTTTAGGAGACTGGGGCCACTTCTAGTGAAAGCAGCAAAAAAGATTGTCTTTTGTTTAAATATCGGAGGAACAGAGGTTCCTGCCTGCTTCTGTTTTTGATTTCCCTCAAGATCCTAGGCGCACAATGCTCTTTACTCCTCTGGGCCTTCTTTTGCTATCATTTTGATAGGAGGAGAAATTGCTGTTATCCACTACCCTACCCTCTTCCGCATAATTATGATTACTTTGTATTTATTCTGTTTATATTTTGCTTTTCTTATTTTTGTACATGATTTCTCTTTGTAGTAGAATAAGCCTCTTGAAAACAGACTTTTTGTTTCTGTATTCCTAAGGCAAAAAGGTTTTTTTTGTTTGTTTGTTTGTTTGTTTTGATACTCTGATGAAGTTTATCCTTAGGATATTTTTTTTCCTTTTAAAAATTATATTTTTCCAATTACATGTAAAAACAATTTTAAACATTTTTTAAATTTGGAATCCCAAATTTCTCTCTCTTTTTCCTTTTCTCCTCCATTGAGAAGGCAAGCAATTTGATATAGGTTTTACATTATAGTAGTACAAAACACATATTTATATTAGTATGTTGTAAAAAGAAAACAAACCAAAAACCCACAAAGAAAAATAAAGATAATTTTTAAAAATATGCTTTGATCTGTATTAGATTCCATTAATTCTTTCTCTGGAGGTGGATAACATTTTTTATCCTAAGTCCTTTGGAATTGTCTTGGAACTTTGGATTGCTAAGAATAGTTAAATCATTCACAATTGAACAACATTACAATATTGCTGTTACTGTGTACATATTGTCTTGGACTCTGCATCAGTTTATGAAAGTCTTTCCAGGTTTTTCTGAAAGCATCCTGTTCATCAATTTTTTTTAAACAGCACAATAGCATTCCATCATAATCATATACCATAATTTGTCTAACTATTCATTCCCCAATTATTGGACTTCCTGTCAATTTTCAATTCTTTGCCATCACAAAAAGAGCTTCTAAAATAGTTTTATACATATAATTCCTTTTTCTCTTTTCCAACTCTTTGGGATACAGATCTAGTAATGGTATTGCTGGAACAAAGGATATGAATAATTTTATAACCCTTTGGGCACAGTTCCAAATTATTCACCAAAATGTTTAGATCAGTTCATAATTATGCTAATAATGCTTTAGTGTCCCAATTTTCCCACATCATCTTCAACATTCATCATTTTTCTTTTCTTTCATACCATCCAATCTGATAGATATGAGGTGGTACCTCAGAGTTGTTTTCATTTTCATTTCTCTAATGAATAGGAATTTAGAGTATTTTTCATATGACTACACATAATTTGATTTATTCTGAAAACTGTTCATATTCTTTGATCATTTATCAATTGGGCAATGGCTTAAATTTTTATAAATTTGATTTAGTTCTCTATATATTTGAAAAATTAAGCCTTTGTCATAAAAACATGCTGTAAATTTCTTTTCACAGTTAAGATTACTAAATATTTTTCTCCATCTTATTTTCTCCTTCTCTTTTTATCCTTTTACCTTGCCCTTCTCAAAAGTTTTTGCTTCCCCTGACTTTAGTCCCTTAATCCCCTCCCTTCTATTGGCATCTTTTTTTTTCTTATTCTCTTCCACTCCTTCTTCCCTGTCAGTCAAGATAGATTTCTATATCTGATTGATACCCTCTTTGAGCTAATTCCTATGAGAATAAGGTTCAAACACTGTCCTGCCACCTCATTACCATTTTCTCCTCCACAGTAAAAGTTCTTTTGTACCTCTTTTATGTGAGATAATTTACCCCATTCTACTTTTCCCTAACTCTTTCCCTCAGTACATCCCTCCTTGTAACCCCTTAATTTTATTTTTTAGGTATCATTCCATCACAGTCAATGTATACTTGTGCTCTGTAATTGCTCTAATGATGACAAAGTTCTTAGGAGTTACAAGTATCATCTTCCCATATATTAATGGAAACAGTTACTTTATTGAATCCCTCATGATTTCTCTTTTCTGCTGACCTTTTTATGTTTCTCTCAAGTTTTACATTTGAAAATCAAATTTTCTCATTAAGTTCCGATCTTTTCATCAGGAAGACTTGAAAATCTTCTTTTTCATTATATATGCATTTCTTCTCCTGAAAGATTATACTCACTTTTGCTGTGTAGGTGATTCTTGGTAGTAATCCTAAATCTCTTGCCAGGCAGAATATCATATTCCAAGTCTTCCATGCCTTTAGTGCAGAAGCTCCTAAATCTTGTATTTCTCTGTCTGTGATGCCACAATATTTAAATTGTTTCTTTCTAGCTGCTATCAATATTTTCTTCTTGATCTGGAAGCACTGTAATTTGGTTTATATAATCTTCCTGTGAGTTTTCATTTTGGTATCTCTTTCAGGAGGCAATCAGTGGATTCTTTTAGTTTTTATCAACTTCTGGTTCTACAATATCAGAGTAGGTTTCCTGGTTAATTTCTTGAGATATGATGTCTAGGCTCTCTCGTTTTTTGTTTTTTTTTTCATCATGGCTTTCAAAAAGTCAGATGATTCTAAAAGTATCTTTCATGGATCTCTTTTTCAGGTCAGGTGTTTTTCCAATGAGATATTTCACATGATCTCTCTCTTTTTTTCATACTTTTGATTTTGTTTTAGTAATTCTTAATGTCTCAACGGAGTCACTAGCTTCCAGTTACCCAATACTAATTTTTAAGAAACTATTTTCTTCAGTGAGATTTTGTATCTCATTTTCCATGTGGCCAATTTTGCTTTTTAAGGAGTTCTTCCCTTAAATAGAGTTGTATGCTTCTTAATACCATTTAGCCTATTCTATTTCCTTAAACTATTTTCTTCAGGTTTTTTTTTGTCTCACTAAGATTTTGACTCTTTTTTCATGATTTTCTTGAATCTCTCCCATTTCTTTTCCCATTTTTTCCTCTACCTCTTATTTTATTTTTAAAAAATTCCTTTTGAACTCTTCCAGGAATTCTTTTGGGGCCTGAGACAAATTTATATTTTTTCATTGAGGCTTTGGATGTAGCTGTTTTGATTTCATTGTCTTCTTTTGAGTTTGTGTTTTGATCTTCCCTGTAACTATAATAAAATTCTAAGGTCAGGTTCTTTTTTGTTGTTGTTTGTTTATTTTTTAACCTATTTCTTGACTTTTAACTTCTTTTTAAGTTTGGGCTCTGCTCCTAGGGTTAAGGGGACATTATTCCAAGCTTCAGATTTTTTGTGTTACTGTTTTCAAAGCTAGTTCTGGGAGTCTATGAGTTTTCAGCTCTTCCACACTTGTCTGATTTGAGGAGAGATGTTATCACTGTTCTCTTGGCCTGTGCTCTGGTTTCTGAACAACCATAAATACTCTTTTTCACCCTGAAACTAATGTCCAGTACAGTAATGCTCTCCTTTTACCCTGATACTGCAATACAGAATTGTAGCTGGTCAATGCAACAGAGACCTACACTCGGTGCCAGCAAAGGGTCTCTGACAGTTGTCTGATCCCTTTACTATTTGTGGGTTGAGAGTTCTGGAAGCTACTACCAATTCAATCACCAGAAAGGCCTGCCCTGGACTAAGCTTTAATCTTACTCAAGTGAGACAGATTTTTCTTACTAACTTAAGTTGTTTTGTGATGGAAAATTATCCTTTTGTCAGTTCTGGCACTCCAGAATTGGTTTTGAGATGTCATCCTAAAAGTTGTTTGCAGTAGAATTTAGAGGAACTCAGGTAAATCTCTGGGCCTTTATTTCATCATTTTGGCTCCTGCCTCCAAGATGTTTTTAAATTCATAAAATAAAACAGGATTACAAAGAAACCAACCACATTGAATATAGTTATCACTTATCACTGATTGTTTTTAAGTTCGTGGAACTTCTTGAAATTTATCCCCAGGTTAAAAACCTCTATCTCTGCAGTTAGTAAAGTATCTGATAATTAACCAATATTTCTTGACAAAAAAGTCTTAAGATGATGACAAAATAAGTCTACAAATCCTTTGAAAATCAGGAGGGATTATTGTTGTGACTAATAAAAATTGTGAGTACTTCCATAGTGTCCTGTTTTGCCTTCATTTTCACCACTAAATCAGACCCAATTGATGCCCCAGTGCCTTTTCTTACCTTCATCTCTGTCATGTGTCATCCTCAATACTAAACAGAAAATAGACACTTTACCACAACCTAGATCCCTTGGGGGCTCAGAGCTATTAACTTCAGAGGCCAATTTATAGGCTTGAGAGCTAGAAGGGACCTTATAGACCAATCTCTTATTTCACAGCTTCAACAAAACATTTTGAGTTCAGCATTTATTAAGCATCTACTGCATAAGTTCTGTGCAAAGCATTAATAATACAAAGAGAAAACCAAAGTAGTTTAAAATTATACAGATGAGAAAACTGAAACACAAGGCCAAATGATTTAAGCAGAATCATTCATACCAAGAATTAATAACAGCAACAAGAACTAACATGTATATCGCTCTTACTATGTACTAAGCACTGTGTTAAACTCTTTACAATTATCATACCACTGCATCCTCACAACTACCTGGAAAGGAGAAGCTATTTTTTTTATCCCCATTTGATGAGTGAGAAAACTGAGGCAAACAGATATTTAAGTAACTTGCCCAGGGTCACACAGTTAGGAAGTGTTTGGGGCTGGATTGGAGCTCAGGTTTTCCTGACTCCTTACAGGATACTTGACCTACTTTGTCTTCTTGCCCAAACAGAACCAGGATTAGGGCATCAAACCTAGCATTCTTGTTATTTTACTATATTGCCTTCTTTAGGTTCTCTGTGGTAGCTTGGGCTGATTTTCTGTGATCCTTAATTCATGGGCAGTCTTGTCTTTATTTATCATGAGAGGGTAGGAGCATTGAGGAAAATAGTTAATGATTTTTCAGTACTAGGATTCCCTTTCCCTCTTCTTACAGCATGGGCCTCCTATATGACGAACTCCCCAACACTTATTGTAATGATTGGCCTGCCAGCCAGGGGCAAGACCTATGTATCCAAGAAACTCACCCGATACCTCAACTGGATTGGGGTACCCACCAAAGGTAGGTGCAGCTTAGTCTGTAGGGATAGTACCCTAGGAAGGAAGACGAATAGGGAGAAATGGGGCTTTTGGGCACTCTTGATCCTTTGATTAGGGGATTTAGCAGTATCTTGGGCTTGGGAATTCAGCTTCCATGTACCCCAATTTCTATAGCAGGCAATACCAGTATTCCATAAGTTTGGCATCTTGTTATCCTTCCCTGTTCCACAGCAAATTTAAAACTATTTTCTGAACAAATTGAAGGATGGGATAATGGTAAAGGGGGAAAAACATCTCTGTTCCCAGACTTGGAACAGACTCTAGGAGGACAGAATTGGAGGCTAAAGTTAGGGCAGTGTTTCTAGTCCTGATCTTAAAATTTGGGTAGATTAGCCTCATATAATGAATGACTGATTTCTAACCCATTTCTAATCTTGTTGACATTAGAGGTACTGTGATATTTAAGGGCTAAAGGGTAGAAGTTTTTCCCACAGTTTTTAATCTCGGGGTATATCGACGTGAAGCAGTCAAATCATATAAATCCTACGACTTCTTCCGGCATGACAATGAAGAGGCCATGAAGATTCGAAAGTAAGTCTCCTCTATGAGATATGGCTATAGGCATGGCTTACCCACAAAGGATTGAGCCACAGAGAGAAATGAGCAGGGCAGATCTTAGGGATTTCCAAAGGAAATGCTAGACACCCAGAGACTTTGAGGATAAAGAAGTAAAGCTAACGAAGCCTCTGACATTAAAGTCTAACCATTCCTGCCTTCTTGATAGCTGGCCCCAAAGAGAGGTCTTAGACTCTGATCAGAAGGGGAGGGTTCAGAAGATCTCAGGGTGGGAGGGGAAGCTATGAATATGAATCAGAACATATAGGAAAGGTGAGAGGAACAGAATGAGCAAAGTTGTACGTCTCCCTGATCCAAATTTGCCATTTTCCTATTGTCAGGACAACTGACTCACCCATTCTCTCCATTTGCAGACAGTGTGCCTTGGTAGCTCTAGAAGATGTTAAGGCGTATTTCACTTATGAATGTGGTCAGATTGCGGTAAGTTTTGCCTATCATCTTCCACCCTCTTACCAACCTAGTTCATCTCCCTTCTCCCTTCACTCCATCTCAAGTTTCCACTGAGGTAACAGGTAGACCCTTTCCCTATTATGCCTTTTCTCCTCCAATCTACACCATGTGCTTTCTTTCCCAGGTATTTGATGCTACCAATACTACCCGGGAGAGAAGGGACCTGATCTTGAACTTTGCCAAGGAGAATGCCTTTAAGGTTGGGTTTGGCTCCTGATGCCAGGGTGGTGGGGCTGGAGGTGATCATGAATGGAATTAAATGTTTAGGATTTTTCCCTTGGGTCTGGTCCCCAATCCTTGAGTGCTTTTGTTTCAGATCCTTTCTCAGACTCATGGCCTGTGTGCCTGAGACCCTGGGAATCTGGAGAGAGACAAAGAGACAGACAGAGACAGAGAGACAAATGCAGAGGTAAACAGACACACACAGAGACAGAGATTAAGAGACAGAGAAAGATAAACAGAGATACAGAGGGAAAGACTCCAGAGAGAGAGAGAGATACTCTGTCTCCAGAGACAGAGACAAAGAGATACAGAACAAGGAGACAGAGAGACAGTGACAGACAGATTCATAGAGAGACAGAAACAGAGAAACAGAGACAGACATACATACACATAAGAGACAGAGACAACCGAAACAAAGGTAGATATACACAGAGACAGAGAGACAAAGAAAGATAAACAGAGACCACACACACACACACACAAACACACACACCATTGTTGAAGGCCATTCTCTTCAATGGACACAGTGTCCCTTTCACACTGCTTAACCACTGCTCTACCTTCGTAGGTCTTCTTCGTGGAATCTGTCTGTGACGATCCTGATGTGATTGCAGCCAACATTCTGGTGGGTAACAAGCACCCCATTCCTTTGGCCACATTGAATCCTTTAGGGGTCAAAGAGCCTTTCTGGTTAATAATGAGAAGAAACCAAGACTTAATACTGCAAGTAATCGCTGCTCTCTAGTTTCCAGTTTTGAGGAATGTCATTGTGTTATTTCTTACTAATTTCCCCTGGGAATCAAGGACAAGTCTGGGTAGAAAAAAGGGGAAACATAGAAGAGGAAACTGGCATGCAGAGCTGGAAAGAGACAGAGCCTGAGGGCCAAAGCATCTCATCTTCGCTGTCTGAAATCCTGGCCCACAGATATGAGTCATGTCTAGAGGCTCAGATTCTGGCATTTCTGGCAAGGAGCTAATTTAGGGATGCCACCTGCCAGGTAATTATTATATCCCAATCTATAGGTTCACGTATATGATAAACTTGATTCCCAGTGGAGTAAAGAGACGCCTGTTATTGGGACATACAGGAAGCAGAGCATAGTGGATAGAGAACTCAAGGAAGACCATGGCTCAAATCCCATCTCAGACACTTAGGGGCTATGTTACTCTAAAAGTTTCTTCCCCTCTGTGAGCTTTAGTTTTACTTATCTGTAAAGTGGAGATGAGAGTAGCATTTATTTTACAAGGTGGTTGGGAGGGTCCTATAGAATCTTATCTATCAGATGCTTTGTTTTGGACTTTTAAAAGTGCCACATAGATATGACACCATTGTCATCATCGTCATGATTAATTATGTAATTATTAATAATAATAATCATTATTCTTACTATTAGTAGAGCAAGAGAAGATTGATTTGATTCCCTGAAGTTCCACTGCCCCCTTTTTCCCCCACCATACTTTTCCAAAAAAAGGCAAAAATTGCTGAGGCCCAGGAAGTTAAACTCCTGCCAGTCCCCAAGTTAGTGGTGATCATGTGATTCTCCCTAGTTAATGCTCTCATCCCTGTTAACAGATAGGTTGAGAGTAGGGGCATTATTGGGCTTAAAGCAAGATTGGCTTAGATTTACTAGCAGAGGCAAGTAAAGGGAAGAGAGGATAGGAGAGGGGGAATATCAGGAGAAAGCTTAGGTGTGACTGGGATCCCACTAGTCTTGTTCTTCTAGGAAGTGAAAGTCTCAAGCCCAGACTACCCAGAAAGGAACAGGGAGAATGTGATGGAGGACTTCTTGAAGAGAATTGAGTGCTACAAAGTCACCTATCGGCCCCTTGACCCTGACCACTATGACAAGTGAGTTTTGAGTCCTTGTTCACACAGTAATTTTTTGGGGGGTGGGATGGGGATTGTGGAAGGAGGTGCATAGGATCACACATTTCTCAAAGTCTTTTAGCAAAGCTGCAACTCCTATGGTTCTGAGATTCTATAATTTTTTACCTATAGTATACATATCATTTGAGAGGGCAAAGAGATATTGAGCCTCAGTGGCTTATATGAAGGGTAAATAATGAAGATTTTTCTGATAGTTTCCATTCCATTCCAAAAGTTAGCTTTTGTTTGGAAGAGAATGAGGAAGTGGGGGGAAGGAACAGAGAGAAGGGAAAGGTGATAAACATTTATTACTATGTGGCAGGTATTGTGTTAAGTGTTTCACAAATATAATTTAATTCTTACAACAACTTTGTAAACAACTCTGTAAGGGAGTAAGATTAATTTTATCCCCATTTCACAACTGAGGGAATTGAGACAGATTGAGGTTAAGTGACTTGCCCGAGATTAAACAGCTAATAAGTGTCTGAAGCTGAATTTGAACTCAGTTTTCCTTACTCCAGGCCCAGCATTCTGCACTCTGGAACCTTCTAGGGCCTTTCTTTGATAGTATAGTGTAACGTGCTCTCCTGGCAGTTACAATTACTAGTCTGTCCTAGACCCACCAGAGCACCTTTGACCACTGTCCTTTGCAGTGTGAGCTCTACCCGGCTCGCCTCCTCTGAGGCCTTCTAAGGTCTCTGGCCACAATCTCTTGAATCTATAGCTTAATAACCGGTAGCGCACTCAAGAACAGCCACGTGTAATCTTAAAAGCCTTTATTATACCTACTCCCATAATGCCCTAACTGATGCCCTGACTTGTTGGTTCCCGAGTGAACACCTGGTCAGAAGACCCATGTGTTCACTACCAAAATCCTTACCTCTTTCGGCTACCCATCTTGGCTTGGCCACCCAGGCTAGGAGCCAGGGTGAACAGCACGAGGTTAAAGAGGGCGGTTGCTGCCTGCAGTGGGCTTACATAGGGCCTGTGAGGTCACACACACAGCCAATCAGCGAGAGAGTCACCCATTACGAAGCTATCTCAATATGGCCAGGATCCCGCCCAAGGGCAGTCCTAATATCCACAGAAATTATTTCCGGGCCTCAATCTCCCGATGCACTGTGTCCGCCCATTTAAGGGGCCCTTACAATTCCCTTTCTCTTGTTTTGCGGGAACCGCACATCTCACCAAGCTAAACTTTTAGCACCAGCTATAGTTCACTTGATCCATGAGATGACAGTGTTATGCCCAAGGAGGTACAAAGCAGCAGATCAGTAAACAGAAGTATGACAATAAGAACCAGGCTCAACAGTGGCCCAAATGTTCAACCCATTCATCAAAGTCATACTCGAGATAATAAGCCAAAGAGGTTGGATGCCAATGAGGTAGGATGTCAACACTGAGGTGGGAAGTCAACAAGGTAAAACATCACAATTCTAGTTAACAAATATCAGTAGGTAGGTTGTCACAATTCTAGTTACATTTATCACAGTTCTAGACCAATTCTAGTTTCTTACAATTTTCTGTTGCACTTTTCACACTCCTAGAACAATTCTAGTTTATCACAATTCTCAAGTGCACTTTTCACACTCCTAGAACAATTCTAGCTTATCACAATTCTCTATTGCACTTTTCACAATCCTAGAGCAATTCTAGTTTCTCACAATTCTCTATTACACTTTTCACAATTCTAGAGCAATTCTAGCTTATCACAATTCTCTATTGCACTTTTCACAATTCTAGAACAATTCTAGTTTCACAGGTGCACATAAGCAGTCATGTCCAGTAACATTGTCTCAATAACAATGGCAGGTGGGTGTGTTGGTTTTTCACCCACTAATTTAAAAGCATAGTCCTTCAATAGAAAGCATAGGGCAAAGCCTCTTCCCAGGCCACCATATGGCAAGTGGCCACAGGAGAAGCAAGCAGGCCCATTGTCCATTTACAGTCTTTATATTGCGTATCACCCAAAACAGTCCATTTCAGCTGCAACACTGGAACTGTCTGGTGTCTCTGGTCACGGTCAGGAGGGGCATCGCTGCCATCAGCGTCTGAAGGGCTGCGGACATCTGGCTGGTCTCTCTGGACTGTTGTCTGGTCCTTCTCTTGGATCCCCAGGTTACAAATGTCTCTGGTGGGGATGAACTCTGCTGCTGGATCTGCACCTAGGAAGGAATGTCCCCGGGGCCCAACTTGGGCCTTTCCAAATGCCATCCAGGCCTTTCCACATCACAGTGGAAACAAAGTTGTTGTCAAAAAGATTAACAAGTCAGACAAAAGTCAGTCTGTCACTTAGCTGCACTTTCTGTGTATGCCCGAAGTGCATTGCTAAGGTAAAATGCAAAGAATTTAAAAATGTAAAACCAAAATAATTTAAAAGTGTAAAACCGAAATAGATTAAAAATATAAAACCAAAATAACTTTAAAATGTAAAATCAAAATACTTTGAAGATGTAAAATCAAAAATGTTTAAAAATGTAAAATCAAAATTTAAAAATTGTAAGCAATCACATATCCCAAAATTCCTTTCTCTTGTTTAGAAGAGAAGATCTTGGGGATAGTCTGTGCAGTAATGACTTTATGAAAAAAGAACACTCGGCTATATCCCTGAATTCTTTTGCCTAAAATTCAAAGTTTGAGTTTCTGATACCGAATTGTACTCCAGGAGTGTGAATCAATAAATCTGATATTTTCCTCCTGGGTCAAAGATCACACACTGTCTATTTATTCTAGTGATTAAAACAGCAATTTTCCAACCCATTCTAAACATAAACACTGTTTTATAAGTACCCGTAGGGGGTTGGGAAATCAAGCTCACCTGTGGAAGTGGAAAATCCACGAGGTAAGAAAAGAGGAGTTTCAACTCTCCAAAGACGATCCTAGCAGTTTTACAAGTATAAAACTCCACTCTCTCTAACTGCAAGGCCTTATCCCTGTAAGGTTTCTTAGAAATTAACTGAACTGTATTTTTAAAACTTTTCTGATTATACTCAATACCCCACAATTCCTTTTTGCCTTGGGGCATAAAGCCTACTCCTGTCTTTTGAAATGAAGACACAGGAGTTTTGAATGGATTAATGGGCAGTGCTGATGGTATTATCGCCCTTCCTTTTCCTCCTCCCCCTTCTCCCTTGGCCCAAGAAGGTGAGGCAGAGGGAAGAATTGGAAAATCCCCCAAAGGCTGATTCCAAATCAAACCTGAGCTTTGCACATAAAAAGAACTAAACTTCTTCTCAATGAAAGAGTAATCAATAAATTCCTTAAAACAACAATGCACAAGGTAAACCAACAAAACGCTAAGAAGAATTTCTACAACTGAAGTCCATGTGATTCGTTTATTTCCTTCCTTAGTTTCAGCCACTGGTTTGAACTCTTCCTGTTCTATCTGTAGTAACCTAGCTTTTTCTTCTTTCTCTATCTCCATCTGTAGTTTAACCTGCAATTCCAGCAACTCTTGCTGTGGCATTTTATACTCTCTACTGTCATACAAACACATTAGCTCTAGGTTGCTCCCTCTCCTAGCTCTATTTACTGGGTGTGGGGATAGCCTTTGTGGAGCTTGATTACAAGCTTCCTGCTGTTCTTCAGTGGTGATCTTTGTTAAAAGATCTTCCATCTGGCTCTTTAACCTCTTTATATAATAAGCATTATGTTCAGCTGTGTCCTTGAGCCCGATCCCAGATTTACCTGGGTCCATATTGCTTCTCTGTCTTCCCTCCTAAGTGGCGTTTCTACCGGATCTTTCAGAATCTTAATTCTGAATATTAAATATTTTCAAAACCTGATAATTCCTTATGTGTCCACGTTGAGCGCCATTTTGTAACGTGCTCTCCTGGCAGTTACAATTACTAGTCTGTCCTAGACCCACCAGAGCACCTTTGACCACTGTCCTTTGCAGTGTGAGCTCTACCCGGCTCGCCTCCTCTGAGGCCTTCTAAGGTCTCTGGCCACAATCTCTTGAATCTATAACTTAGTAACCGGTAGCGCACTCAAGAACAGCCACGTGTAATCTTAAAAGCCTTTATTATACCTACTCACATAATGCCCTAACTGATGCCCTGACTTGTTGGTTCCCGAGTGAACACCTGGTCAGAAGACCCATGTGTTCACTACCAAAATCCTTACCTCTTTCGGCTACCCATCTTGGCTTGGCCACCCAGGCTAGGAGCCAGGGTGAACAGCACGAGGTTAAAGAGGGCAGTTGCTGCCTGCAGTGGGCTTACATAGGGCCTGTGAGGTCACACACACAGCCAATCAGCGAGAGAGTCACCCATTACGAAGCTATCTCAATATGGCCAGGATCCCGCCCAAGGGCAGTCCTAATATCCACAGAAATTATTTCCGGGCCTCAATCTCCCGATGCACTGTGTCCGCCCATTTAAGGGGCCCTTACAGTATAGTTCAAATCTTGATGGACAGTTACCACCTTGGTCAAGGCAACTTAAGTTTTCTGGGCTTCAGTTTCCTCATCAGTATAAGAGAGTTGGACTTTGACTATATGGTCGGTCCTTTTTCACTCTAAATCTAACATGATCCTATGCAGTTCTATGCTGATATTCCTGTGCTTCCAAAACTCAGGTATGCTGGTAAATGTTTAACAACCAGCTCGCAGGGGGAAAACTAAGGGTATCTATAACACACTTTTATATTTAATCTACATTATTAACTTTTTCTCCTTACTTTCCTAAGTCTAGACAATCAACACAAAAATAAATAAAATAAAACCCTAATTTATAGCATTTGTCACTTCTGAGATGTAAATGATCAACAGTGAAAATTTTAACAATCTCATAAGCTGGTATGAGCTAGCTCCAGTATATCCCTGGTCACTACCCTTCCTGACCTTTTAATAATAATAACCAAATTATTTATAATTCTTTAAGGTTTGCAAAGTACTTTATAGACATTTTATTTGATCCTTATAATAACCCTAGGATTTAGATGTTAACATTATTGTCAGATATATAGATGAAGAACTTGAAGCATGTCTCTATACCTCCTGCTTTTCTGGTTCCTTTTGTATGTTGTCTTTCCCCTTTAGATTATAGGCTTCCTGAGGATAGGGAATATATATATATACATACATACAAATATCCAGTATTTGTATCTCCAGCACTTAGCACAGTACCTCCTTGTACATAGAGATACTTAATACATGCTTCTGTACTGATTGACTGACTGACTGAGGCAGACAGAGCTTAAGAGTCAAACAACTAGTAGGTTTTGGGTTAGGACTCTATCCACTTCATTGATTAATTGATCTCTTAAGGGCATGAATATAGCTTCCAGATGTCCCTGCCACTCAGTGTGCCTAAATAAAGTTAGTAAGTTATTTAAATTAGTAAGTAACTTACTTTTTAAGCAATTTTAAGCAAAAGTAACTTAATTTTCCTAAATAAAAGTACGTTTTATTTAATCTTGGGGAAAATATTTTCTTATGGTTAGTAAGTAGTTTACTTTTTAAGTAATTTTAAGTAAAAAATAATAAAAAAATAACTTTCATAAGAAAAGGTAAATTCTATTTAATCTTGGGAAAAATATTTTTTATGGTTTGGTCAGGGGATGAACATACAAAATGGGATGAAGAGAAGCTGTAAGTGATGAGAGAAAGAGCAGATCTTTGAATTCACATTGAGGGTCTACATTATGAGTTTCTCCTCAGTCCTTCTTCCTAAGATCTCACCTCTGGAGGGGTTGTCCTCCCTCTTCTCTCTTCCGTGCCAGGGATTTGTCCTTCATCAAGGTGATCAATGTGGGGCAGCGGTTCTTGGTAAACCGGGTACAGGACTACATTCAAAGCAAGATTGTGTACTACCTCATGAACATCCATATCCAGCCCCGAACTATTTATCTTTGTCGCCATGGAGAGAGCGAGTTCAACCTGTTGGGCAAGATTGGGGGTGACTCTGGTCTCTCATCTCGAGGAAAGCAGGTGAGCATTCAACCAGTGCACCAAGAGGGGTCATGGTCAATGTTGGTATCATTATGTTCCCCCTCTGGCCTCTCCTGCATCCACATTTGCAATCTTAGTGTTGTTTGGAGTTTGCAGAAGAGGAGTGGTGCTAGCCTGTTACCCATAGTCTTATCCTATGTTTAAGGATGCTGGAAGGTTTCTTTTCCTCATCACTTTCAGTCTTGTCTGAAGCCAAGTATCTGTTGCATGTTTACTACCTTCTCAGCACTCTTCCAGGTGCTTTGATTTAAATCCATTCGTCTTTAGAGGGAGCTCAGCTCCTTGCTGAAAGTGATCTCTGCCATTTCCTCTGCCAATCCCACTTAGAGAGATCATTTCTTTTTGTTTCCTCCCAGTTTGCTCAAGCACTGAGGAAGTTCCTGGAAGAGCAGGAGATTGTGGACCTCAAAGTGTGGACCAGCCAGCTAAAAAGAACCATTCAGACTGCAGAGTCTCTGGGTGTAACATACGAACAGTGGAAGATCCTAAATGAGATTGATGCTGTGAGTAGACAGTTGAATGGGCTGGTCTGGCTGCTAAGTGACACAATGGATAGAGTAAGGGGTCTGGAGTCAGAAAGACTCACCTTCTTGTTCAAATGTGGCCCCAGATTATTACTAGCAATGTGACTTAGGAAGGTCATTATACTCTGTTGCCTCAGTTTCCTCATCTTAAAAATGATCTGAAGAAAGAAATGGTAAACCCAAGAAAGCCCCAACTGAGGTCACAAAGAGTTGAACATGACTGAAACAACTGAAGAACACAACGAAAAGGGCTGATCTGTAGCAGGGGAGTACTTCTCTTCCTCCTGTGGAATAAGAGTCCCGTAGAGTTCATTATTTGGACAGCCACTTCCAGAAAAACAGAACAACAAAGTCACAACTTTGAAATAGTAATCTCTGGTAAACCTCCAGTAGACACTTTCTACCTGCCTCCCCTACCACTGCAAAGAGCAGAACATGGATTTTTTTTTTTTTTTTTTAATCTAGTCATTGCGATTCCTGAGCTAAAGCCAGAATAGGGTCTTCTGAAGTTATTTTTTTCAATTTGGGTATCCTTCTGGTCATATAAAAGAAAGTAGAAGAAATCTTGCTTCCATGGTTCTTACTTTTTAAGCTAATTATAGTCAAAGTCTTTTTATGTGTTCAATATTAGATTCCTACCCCTTTGGCATTTCTTTCTTCCCCTCTTCCTCCTTTCCTTTTAAAAACATTTCTTATAAATATCTTCTAACCTCTTCAGTTTTCTCTCATTCCTAGTCTCTTGATCCCCAAAGTTCTTCCTTTAAATTAGGATTTCTCATTACACCCCAGACATTAAGGAGATCCTCCTATAATGATTAGAGAAATAGAAGTGAAATCTGGAAGATAAGCTTGGAATTCAGGTCTGTCTGATTTCAGTCCCTTTCCCTTGGGAGTTCCAGTTATTAGTTTGGTTGTATGGTTGTGTTCAGTCACGTTTGACTCTTTGTGACACTATTTGGGTTTTCTTGGCAAAGATATCGGAGTGGTTTGCCATTTCCTTCTCCAGCTCATTTTACAAATGAGGAAACTGAGGTAAATAGGGTACAATGACATGCCTAAAGTCACATTGCTAGTTAGTGTCTGGGACTTCCTGACTTCAAGTCTGGCACTTTTTATACTATACCCTCAGCTACCTTACTGACATGGTAGTTTTGCATAAACATGAAAGGGAGAGGTTTATTATCTGGTCTTCTGGAACCCTCAACAAGTTTTGGCTTTCTGCAGGGTGTGTGTGAAGAAATGACCTATGAAGAAATTGAGAAGCAATACCCAGAAGAGTTTGCTCTTCGAGATCAAGAGAAATATCTATATCGTTACCCTGGAGGGGAGGTAAGGCTTCATTGAATAATGTACTGCAGGAGTTTACATCTTAGAAGGACCTGTTTATTATTCTTCGGTCTGGGAGACTACTCAAGAGGTCACTTGATTCATGTTCCTGCTTCTAGTTAGACTGCGTCAGATTGTATTTGGGGTGGGAGGGAGGGCTTTTTGTCCTGGTCTTTGGAAAAGGAGACATTTAGATTCTTTTGAATCTCTTATCTCAGCTACAGATCAACATATCTTGGTACAAAAATAAAAGAAGCTTATTCTTACACTTCCCCTACTCCTATCAGGTCATATAGTCATAATAAACTATATAAAGTGGGTTGAGGGTCTTTTCTGCTTGCCCAAGGTAAGTGGTAATTTCCCTGGCAAATTTACTGTCTTTTTAATCTGAATTCCTGGAAACAAGTTGGCATATACTTTCTGGATATTCAACACCAAGAGAATCAAAATATAAGAGAAAATGATAGCTAATAGCTTACATTTTTATAGCACTTAAAAATTGCAATTCCATTTTACAAATATTCTTTCATTTATTCTTCATAGCAGTCCTGGGAGATAGGTGCTGCCTTGTATTATAGATCTGAAGTCACATCTTCTGATTATAAATAACAAGAAAATAATAGTGCATGGTAATAGTAAAAATATTGTATTCTCACAACAGCCCTTAGAAAAAAGTGCTATTTGTCTCATTCACATATGAGCCACTAGGAGGTACAGAAGATAAGGCAGAGACCTGTTGTCAGGAAGACTCATCTTCCTGAGTTCAAATGTGACCTCAGACTCGTACTAGCTGTGTGACCCTGGTCAAGTCACGTAACCCTGTTTGCCTCAGTATCCTCACCTATAAAATGAGTTGGAGAAGGAATGGCTAATTACTCCAGTATATTTGCCAAGAAAACCCAAAGTGGCATCACAAAGTTGGACACAGCTGAAATGATTGAACAATTATAAAACATATGAGGAAACAGACTGAGAGACTCCAAGGCCAGCTTTCCTTTTATTATTTTATCCAGCAATATCTAGGGAGACTCTAGCTTGCTAAAAATCCCAACTACTTCTTGACTGGGACAGAAAAGAAATGAGATTGAGTTCCAGTCCTTTCTCAATGACCTGTGGTTTTTCTCAGCCTGAACCTTGTTCTTGAAAGATCTGAGCATTCCCAAGAGACACGAGACTCAGGGTTGGGGGTAAGGAGAAAATTTAGCTGGCGACATGGAGTCTCTGTGCCTGCTGGAATGAAACCAGCTGGGGAAGGAAGAAGAAAAAGAGAGATCATTTGACTGAAACTCAGCTGCCAATTTGATTCTGGCTTCTTCCTCCAGTCATACCAGGACCTGGTGCAGCGGCTGGAGCCGGTCATCATGGAGTTGGAGCGCCAGGGCAACGTCCTTGTCATCTCCCACCAGGCTGTCATGCGCTGCCTTCTGGCCTACTTCTTGGATAACAGTGCAGGTGCCAGAGAAGGGCAGGCTGAGAGGAGGGGGGAAATGAGGGGAGGGCAAGGGCTCGCCTCTTAATGGTGCCAGAATCCTTTGGCACTTTGTCCCTAGCTTTGAGAGTAGGTATTTCAGGCTGGTAGAGGGATACAGCAGCTATTGAATATGTCCCTTGATATCCCCAACTCTGCTGTTACAAAAATCCTTGTCTGGAATACTTTTTTAGCTTATCAGACTCACCAAGTTAGGGTTGAGTGTGTACTTTGGGGAGACTTGATGCCTTTTCTCTTATTATTCTGATTTTTTACTGTCCTGCATATTAAGGGATATCTTCTCGCCTTTGAATTTGCATGTTTGAGACATGAAACAACACAGAGAGATCCATATTTCTTTAAGAGGGAAAGGGTAGAAGTGGTGGAGGCAGCAGGATGGTTCTTCGTGGGCTGGAAGTAGGTAGAGAAGGGGGTTCCATCTCTTTGCCTCCTTGTCTCTCTAACTTCCAACCTGAAAAGCATCTCCTAGTCCCATAGAAGGCATTCTTTTTTTTTTTTTAACCTTCATACAAATCTCCTTTTCCACAAATCCTGCTTAAATCTTGTGGTCCAGCTTCTTTATCTCCATTCTCCTTTACTCAGCCCACATCTGCCCGTGTTGGCAACTTTTCCATTCCCCACATTGATCACTTTCTAACTTGAGATTCAGGAGAGAATGAAGCCCCTTGATGAGAATTACAGCAAGGGCCTTCTGCTGACACCACAGACAATGGATCATCAGAAAATAAATTAATGAGTTGAAGTCCTCCAATACCCCCCATTTTAATCTGACTCCCCACCCCAGTATTATTCAGTGAATCAATTGATAAACATTTATTATGTCTGTTATGTGGCAGGCACTATGACAGGGCCTAGGGATTCAAAAGGAGGCAAAAACCAGTCCCACTCATTATGTTTTTCCGGTTTCAGATGAGCTACCATATTTGAGGTGCCCACTCCACACCATCTTCAAACTCACACCTGTGGCTTATGGTAATTATGAACTTGGGGGCTAAGTTGGGAGGTTGGAAATTAAAGAGATAGGGAGTTTTCTTAGCAGTTTGCTGAGAGCTCAACAGATATTGCCAGAGAAAAATCCTTAGGATTTCTTTTAAAAAGTCAAGTCAGGGACTCTTGGGCTTATTTCTTACTGTATTAGCCAGCGTCATATGGAAGAGGGCTAGCTGGTCTGGGACTTCTCTCCACACTGGATTTCAGGGAATCTTCTTTTGATAACTTTTCATCTTAGAATTTTCCCATTCTTCCTTCTGTTCTCTATCAGGATGCAAGGTGGAAACAATAAAGCTCAATGTGGAAGCTGTGAATACTCACCGAGACAAGCCTACCGTAAGTATTTCCTAGATGGAATGATTCTCCCAGACTCCTTTCTGCCACCTTTAGATCTCTGAGCCTCGAGTAGTAAGAGAGCTGGGTGTTAAAAGGCATTGATTGAATTGCTCGAAGAAAAGATCACTGTTGTAGGCTAGCATTACGGCTAGTATGTTCTTTTGCAATGGGAAGTGGACACTGGTTTATTATTATTGTTATTATTATTACTGCTTCTCAGTAGTAGTAGTAGTAGTATTGTGACATTTAAAAATAGGACCCTGAAATTCCAGTTAAAAGTGGAAAACATTTTATTAAAGTGAAGTTGGATCCTTTTTCTGGGAAGGTCCCCCCACTTGACAGGCAGGGTGTTCCAGAGGACAATGGGGTAAAAGAGTTGGGAGGCTTCAATTCAGTTCCCAGAACTACCCCTGATAGTCTCTGAGATCCAAGAAAAGTCTGTCCTCTCTCTTCCCTGAGAGAGATTATGAGACTAGAAGAGTTATCATCTATATCTCCATTCCTTCTAGATGTCCAGTGGTAAGAGAAACTGGCTAGATTCTGTTTTGTGGTAAGGTCTCTGGAGGACAGAGACCAGGAATCAGGGAAATGGTTTAACCTTTGTGAATGAGCTCTTGGCTTGGCTTTCATTCCTGTGGTGTCCCTCCATTTCTAATCAGAACAACTTCCCCAAGAATCAAACCCCTGTAAGGATGAGAAGGAACAGCTTTACGCCTCTGTCCAGTTCGGATACAATAAAGCGCCCGAGAAATTACAGTGTTGGGAGCCGGCCTCTCAAGCCCCTCAGCCCTCTCCGTGCCCTGGATGCTCAAGAAGGGGCTGACCAGCCGAAGACCCAAGTCAGCGTTCCCGTGGTGTAACCGTGTGTGTTCTTCCCTGAACCCAGTCCCCTTTCCCCTTTTACTAATCACCTAGGACTTACTTTAACTTCTACATCTTCAACTAATCCTAACCCAGAGCATGAGACTATGTTTATGAACCAGCCAACTTCAATCATTCCCAGATCTGATGCAACACATCACACCATCAAGTTTTTGACCTTGGTCAAATTCTAGTGGGGTCTCTTGGGACAGATATTTGGGCATGAGGATGAAAAAAGATAAAATTCCCATGAGGGAGATGATTTGATGTAGTCAAGATTGGAAGGGACTGATAAGCACTTTCCAAATACCTTTCTTTCTTTCCCCAATCTGTCATCATTAACATGCTTTGTTTGTGAGTGTGTGGAGGACACACATGCTGGGTGAGCTATTTTCCTTCACTTCTTAAGTCCCTTTATTACTTTATGCTAAATGCACTTACCTGCTTTCTTCCCTCTTCTCCCCCTTCCCCTTTAGGACCCTTCATTAGATTGTCCCATTTTTGGCCAGAGTGATGCATGGAACCTGTGTGGTACCTGTGGAAGGAACAGAGAGCAGATTGGGGAGGGAAATTTGGGCTCTGTTTCATGATGTCACAATGGGACTTAACTTGAAGGGGCTGCTCCCATCCTTTCCTCTTTCTACTCAACCTATATGTGTATATGAGATATAACGTCTCCAATCTTGGGGCTCACATTTCCTTTCACAAGAAATGATCCCAAGACCTTTTTCATTGGAGGAAATACTAGGTTTTGTGTATTTGGAATACACCTTTTGAATTCATAAGGGCTGTTATAAGGGCTGTTGATGTGAGAGGGTAGGGAGATGGTCTGTTTCTGCCCAAAACTCTTCTAGGGGAGCACATACTGGGAAAGGTCTCTCTTTCCCACTGGCTCCCAGGCTTATTGCCAACAGCAACAGCTGCCCTGCCAAAGCCAGTGACCTTTCTGGGCCGATTAGAAGGACAGAGCTAGAGTCTGAAACTTTTGGGGATGTTGATGTTCCAGTTCTTTTCAGGCAACAACATCTGACTCCTTCCCCCTGCCTGGAAGTAAATCCTGGGATACACTGACAATAATATTCATCAAATGGAATGGATATTTTAATACACATAATACATTAGGAAAATTCTCCCCTCCTCTCCCATTTCCTTCCTCTCTCCCCTGCAAAGTTACAAAGACCTATTGAAAAACCTGGTGGCTTGCTGTCCCTTCTTGGGATAGGATGTCCTATCCACAAGTTAAAAAATATACCTATCAGGATTCAATGGGATGCCTAGAGGCATTAGGGCTTCCTATGTCCAAGTTGTGTCCTTATCATCTTCTGAGTTTGGGACCTCTTCTTTTAACCAAGGAAGCTACTTCTCTATGTGTTGTTACATCTACTTTCTCAACTGAGAGCTTGCCCTGGTCATATCCTAATTTGGATCCTTTTGTTCTTCTCTTCATAGTTTCTGAGACTATATTTACATAAGGATCCCTAGGGCTTTAACTTCCTCATTTTCAAGATCATTTTCTTTGGGGAAATAGGTGATCTTCATATATTTGGCAAATCCCTTGGTCTGGAACTGTGGCATAAGTGTCACTGCTGTGTGGGGTGGAGTGAGGAGACAGCTTCTACATCTCTCAGAACCCTTCTTGGAAGCTTATCCAAAAACCTCAGCCAGATTTCTTCTGTCCTTTTTTGTAGGAGGTATTTATTTGGGACCAGATTGCTAGAGCAATTTATCAATAGTTAATTCAGTTTTTCTGTGGTGATAATGGGCAATTTCCGGCATTGGTCACATGGAAAGAATAATTGGACAGTGAATGTTTGGGCTAAGCAGCCAATTTAGGAATCCTAGATTCCCTTTGGTTGGATATTATTCAATTACCTAATCAACCATTATCATTTACTAAGTTCTTGCTATTTGCTTGATACTGTGCTAAGCTCTGAGGATTCAAAGAAAGTGAGGGGGGGGGGGTTGTGGAACAGTTCCTGCTTTCAAATAGCTTATATTCTAATGCTGGTCTGAGTGGGTCAAAATTGTAGACTGAATATAGGCTTAGCCAATTATTTCGATTGGATGGAGAGATCCCACTACTGGAAATGTGCAGGGAGGGAGGTTAATAGATTTGGTTTCTATCCCCATTTCAAACCCTTTTGAACTAGAGTAAAACATAGTACCTCTTAGGGCCTATACAGAACCCCATGAGTAAAATGAAGAGAATTATTCCCATTCCATTATAAAGGCTCTACAAACACTGGATTCCTTGGATAAATAGCCGGTGCTTCTAAGTGCCAGAGATGCTAGAAAAGGACAGCAGATGAAGACTGGCAGGCAGCTGAGATCTCAAGCAGGGGCTCCCAAAATTTATGCTCTTTGCTCCTCTTGTCCAGGTAGGTGTGGCAGCCAACTTCTAGACTCAAGCTTATTCATGCCCTTTTGAAACACATTCCATTCCAAGGCCAGAGTTAAGATAAGTTGACATTGCTTGTTTAGCCAGCTAACAGTGAGCACTGAGGACAGAGTCGTGGATGCCAGACACTATGGCAAGCTTAGGGATGTCCTCTTTTTCCTGTCCATCTCCTCAAGGGTATGTTGAACAACTCTAATTAGAAATGATTGTGTTCTCACAAAGTGTGGTAAAACATGTGTATAGCACCAGTGCCAGATATATGTGCTGGGAGGACACTTAGCTGTAGGGCAGATAATTCTCTTGCCTGCCGTGTCTCTATCACTTCCCACTCTACCATATCCCAAACATGTAATACCAATCTTATACTGCGGTTGTTAGAAGTGCTCTGGGGAGAACTGGGTTTTGTCCTATATAGGAGAGAGACATGAGGGATGTGGGTATATATTTGTGACAGCTTAATTCAAATAGGTATGGTTTGGATTTGGTCTATTTGACAGTTTTAGTTTGGAAAAGTATTTAAACTGATGGCCCTTTGGGGGTAAGAGAATGAAGTTATTAGCTGTTGATCAATGTAAGAGATTAAGACTTTTGGTCCTTTTGAAACTTTTTGGTAGGAGAGGCATTGGCAAGACTTGGGCTGTCCCATGTCTTGTCTTTGTTGAGATTAACCTTCTAGAAAGAAATTGAACCAAGGAAGATGAAATCTAAGCCTTGAAGCCAGAGTTGAGCTGGTTTTTTATTCCATTCCTCCGGAGTGCCTTCCTAACACAGGCTCCTCCATAAGAGTTATCTGGGAGTCTTTTTTTTCTTTCTACCTCTTCTTCCATTAACTTCTGTATAGGTTTCTGAATATTCTGGCTCCATTGTTGAAGTATTTAGAAGCATTAATGAGATAAGGGAATTTATAGGATCTTTTCTGGAAAAAAAAATGTTTGCTGTTACTGCCCAAGAGGATTTAGAAAAATTCTCTCGTTTCTCTTTCTCTGCCTCTCTGTCTCAGTTTCTCTCTCTCTCTCTTTTTTTCTCTGTTTCTGTCTGTTTCTCTTTCTCTCCTTCCTTCCTTCCCTCCCTCTTGCTCTTCCCTCCCTTTATCTTTCATCTAGTGTTAAAGAAAAAGGGGATTTTCCTTTTTTCTCCCTTTGGGAATTAAAAGTCCTTCTCTTAACACTTTCTTGTTTTTCCTTTTCCCCAAATTGGAACATAGTTACCAAATATTAGCCTTAAATTCTTACATTCCATTCTTATTGGAAATAGAAAGCACAGTGAACAACTTTTCGGTAAGACTTAAACCATGTAATCTAACCTGTACTCATTAAGCACATGGGTTCAAGGCACTCCAAGTTAGATTCTTGTGTTACAAAATAAAACAAATTGGTTCCTTGCCCTCAAGGAGCTTATATTCCACTGCAGAAGTTTATATTCCACTGCAATATCATTCCCTGAATGTCCTTATTGGGAATGGTAATGAATGTTTCTACCCGCCTTTCCAGATTAGAAATACTTTGCACTTAAACTGTGCTTCCAGAGCTCTGATTTGTTGCCCTTATTTAGACTTTATAAATGCTGACATTTTCAAGAGCCATGTGATCCATATGCTTGGAGATAAGTGTGCCTTGTGGCTTCTCTGAAGGTCTTCCAGTCCCAGGGAAGAGTGCCCAGACAAAAGAGAGGTATCTGGTTATGTTGCATTATGCAGGTCCAAGGGGGCTTTGCCAGAGGCAAGAGAAATATAGCTAGTCAAGTCCTCTATGTGTGTTACCAAGATGGCAGCAAACTCACCAGTTTTTCCAGTGCATCTCTTTACATGATTGGATTTTTAATTATTTGAAACTTTTTTTACAGAACGAAAAAGTGACTGATCCAATTGCTTAAAACCATGACTTGTAAACAGTGTCTGTTCTGGTCTCCTCTCTTCTCCCTGTCCCAGTCCTGGGATAGTTATTTAAACACCAGATGTTTGCATAAGAAGAATGTTACTTAATCTCTCTGAGCAGAGGATTGTTCAGCAAAGGGCCTTTGTTTTTTTAAAGAAAAAAAAAAAAAAAAAAAGATTACATATCTCTGTGCCTAGCTGGCAGTCTTGTCTTATTTGGTAACTTGAACTAGTTGTTATTGTGTCTCATTCATAATGTGGCTTCCATATTGCATGTGCTCTGTTGAATAGAACAGAGAACTGTGCATTTTCTACTGAAGGAGTGGAGGTGGAAAGTTGTATATAATTTAGAATGTGATTTTTCTTAAGATGGCAGCTCAATTCTCATTTTAAAAAGAGAGGATTACATATCAGTTGTATAGTTCTGTGCAAGGGATTTTGACACCGACTTTAAAGGATGCATGGTGTAGGTCTGAAAGTGACCTTGAGAGGCCATCTAATCTAATTCCTTGTCTTTAGGCAGGACCACAGGTCAGCACTGATCTCTGACCCTAATTTGTACTTCAAGGCCTACATCACATAAGGATATCTTCCATTATTTTTAAACTAACTATGGTGAGCCAATTCTCCTGTACAGAATTTCTGTCATGTTGGTGAATATAAATGGCTATGTAGGAGATTTAGCTTTTTCAAGAAAACTTCTTCAAATAGTAGAATCTTACAAAATACTTAATAGGTTTCAGTGATCTATATCCAGTATTTACTGACTTAATGGTTTTATATTTTATCACATTGATCCAGGTAACTGGGCCATACATCCCAGTGCTTTAGGTTTTGCAAGCACCTGTCCTGTTTAAATTCTTTTCAATCTCTAAGGGTTATTTTGCAGAATCCTGCTGTTTAGTATCTGTTTTAGGAAAATTTAGTACTAATGTGTGTTCTGTGGAAAAAGAAAAGATGGGCTGAGGATGTACAGAACAATTGAAGATCTTATCACTATTGAGTGTGGGGAAAAGTAGGATGAATATATGTATAGCAAGTTAAATGGCAGCCCAGTTAGGAATGGTCTGCATTGGGAAGGTTCTAACAGTCTGGCCATAAATTCAAGAATGCCTCAGCATAGCTCTCTTGCAAAGAAGGAACATTACCTCAAACAGCAAGATGTTTGTTCTGATGATTGGCTTTTTAATGTAGCACTTAGGAGGGGTTTAGAGTTGTATTGGAAATGTGTGCATCTTTATTTTGTTCTTTTGTTTGTGGAATAGGTAAATAAATGTTGAGTACTTTGAAACTCTGAAGGCTCCTGTTTTCTTTGTGTTCTGACCTTGTTGCCCTCTGCCAAAACTGAATTATTAGTTTGATTAGGGTCCTTAGTATGTCAGACACAACTCTCCTACACCATCTGCTGGGGAAGATGAGAAGGTCACCATAGAGAGCTCCCAGCTGTCTCAGGGGGTTTCCATGAGCTCAGTGTGGCAAAAATACTTCTGCCCCCCAAAAAGAATCAGCAGTAACAAAAACATTGAGGAACACAGGGTACAAAATCATACCATGAAGCTCAGTAGCCATGTATAATCCTCATTATTTCCAAGTTTGCAGTAATAGATTGACTCATTCTACTCTTTCACAAAAAATAAGGGACAATGGCATCAGACTTCTCTTTTGTCTCTGTGACCTCTTCTGAGGCAGGCAGTACCAGGGGGATGATTACTCTGTGCCAGCTGGTCAGAAGTATGGAAAGAAAGCATTAAGAACCCTCCAGAGGAAGCACATTGGGAGAAGGATCCTCATTACTGGTTCCTGCTATAAGGGATTAGAGTGGGCCAGAGCTCATGACTACTCTGGTATGGTTTCCTCCCTGCTGCCGAGATCAGATTACTTTTACTGAGATACTTACATAATTCATCACAAACTAAGAAAGATGTCTTGATATAAGGCCTGAAGTTTAATAGATTTTAAGAGAAGGAAAAAAAATTAAATACTTTACCTGCTCTTGTTAAAAGGCTATCATTTTGTTGTTTTGAGTTAACCAAATTTCAGGAGAGAGAGAGAGAGAGAGAGAGAGAGAGAGAGAGAGAGAGAGAGAGAGAGAGAGAGAGGAAATATGTATAGTGTGAAGAAAAGGCAATAAGGTGGGTCTCCTTTTCTCCTTCTGTCATGATAGTAATTTGTTTTGTTTTTTGTTTTGTTTTTGTTTTTCTCTCTCTCTTGTTCTCTGGCTCTCCTAGGCAAAAATGGGGCTGGTCATGTGAAGGGACTTTTCCCCCAGAGCCCCTCAAGATGCCCGCCTTTGGATAAGGAGGCCAGGGCCAGACTCTCCAGGAGACAACAGTCAGACCTACTGCTCGCTGCCAAGCTTGGGACCTCATCGATGCAGGGGCTAGAACAGGAAGCTAAGTGGGGGCAGTGGGGCAGCGGGGACCATTCAGAAGAGGCCTGGAAAACAAATGGCAAATATAACCACTTTTTCTCTTCAATGAATAACGTGAAAATCAGCCAGACTGGGAAACTCAGAGCCCCAGTATATCCCAGACTCCTTGATGTGCTGCACCAACTTCTCTGAATGGAAGCTTCATTTTGTTTGTAATTCTCTCTTCAATGGATTTAGCCTGCATGGATTATTCTGGCTTTTATTTAGGCACTCCACACCCCACCTATGGCTGCCTGTGTCTTTATCTGACTGACTGCTTTAATCTGTGGGCACTAAGACAACTTTCTGAATTTAGTTATTACCTGGTAAGGGAACTGACCTCTACAAAGATTAGAGCTTAATCCTGGCCATTTGTCATCATCCCTTTTAGACAGTCAACTTTGAAGCCCAGAATCCATCTTCACTTTTGCAATACATTTCCTCCTTCTTGAGAAACAGAAGGAAGAGATCTGGGGATCGGTCCCTTTGGTGAAATGGCATCACTTCAAAGGAAAATCTTTTGTTTTGAAACTATTTGTCTTGATTTTAGATTTTTTGACCTAGACTCCATGAGAGCAGAATTAACCTAAAAAGCCTTCCAAGATAATAAGTCCATGCTTGCTCCTTATTTCTCCCTTATAGTTATTATTTTTTCCAATATTGTTTTTTCCCCAACCTGATACCGTGTGCCTCTCATAGCTGGAGAAGACCACAATTCCAGGTGAGAGGAAGATTAACATCCTATTTCCTTCCTTTTGGCAATGAAAAAAGTTTTTTTTGTTTTTGTTTTTGTTTTATTTTAGGAAATAACTTTCCCTGAAATTTCTCTGCATCAAACTATCAGGCCCTCAATGACAGGGTCTGTCTTAGAGCCTTATGGTCTCCAAGGAGGCTGTGACTAACTAAGGAAGCCGTCACCAAGGCACCAGGACAGCAGCTTGGCCTGCCAACCCTCCCACACTTGGCCTGTCAAGGAGCCCATCCAGCTCCTTTGTCAGGGCTTCTAAGGGTAAGGGCAGAGCAGATGCACTCAGGGTTTGGGAGCTGGCTCCCTTTGGTTTCCCTTAAAGGCTACGGGACTCTTGCTCTGCATTTGACTATAGAAGAAAAAAGGGGTACAGGTTACCCTGCATGGCAGTCAGAAAACTTGTAAGGCAAACCTGGAAAGTCTTATAAGGATAATGATCTTTTAAATTTTTTGCTCTGTTTATAATTTTAAAAGCAATCACTGAGATAAGCATAATATGGGGATGGAAGTCAGTGGGGAAAAGAGCACATGGAAGAAAGAAAGAAATAAAAAGAGAACTTTTCCCATGTGATCTTGGTATCACATGGGAGAAAGTTCTTATTTACTCAACATGTTTAGAGCTGAGCTGCGGGCAGTTCAGCTTTCAGTGATTAGGGGTTATGCATATATCCTTGCATCCAAGTAGCCCCTCAGTCTTCTCTGGAACAGGTGATATGTTTTAACCAGGCTACGGAAGCCAATACTTGGAAATTTTTCTCTTACTCCCTGCCTTTTTGTATGCATCTGGTGTTGTTTTTATTTTGATTCTTTGCTTTGTTTAATCCTTGCAAGGCATTTGGATTTGCTACCCAGATAACGAAATCCTCTTTATTAGATGTCTTCAAGCAAACCCCTTGTAGTGTGTGTTTTTTACCTTGCTTAGGTATGGTATGGACCAGATGACCTCTGAATAGTCTTTCCAACTTGATATTCTGTGGGGTTCAGTTTTTCCAGCAAAGATTTTTTGTAAAGTGAATTTTCCTTAAGTGAATCCTTTTCCCCCCACCATTGAGTTCCTTTTATATAATCATTTTTCTGAAGAAAAAAATTAACTTCCAAATGTCATAAAATGTTTTAGAATATAACAAATCCTTTAAATTGGGCACTCAGGAGAAAATGACAAATTCCAAACAAGACAATAAAATAGAAAACATTTAATAATACTGTTTCAAAGATTGATGGCTTAAAACTGCCTATTTTATAAACAATGAATTAGTAGACTATACTTATATTTTCAATATAATCAACTGCTTTAAGGACCAGTGCCTAGTATAGCACCTTATGAACACATAGTGAGCAGCTTTAATAAAAAATAATTAGCCTAAATTTGTTAGGACTTCAAAAATACCATTTATATCTGTGTAACCACTCCTCTTGGGCCTAAACTTCCTCATCAGTAAAATGTGGGGATTGGACTAATTGATTGAAGGGCTTTTCCAGCTTTAAATGGATGATCCAATAATCCTAAAGTTCTTCTCAGCTTCAAATTGATCTGTAATCCTAAATTTGCTGCACTGATTGCTGAATATTAATCTGCTGCTATTGTGCCTTAGAAGAAGGTGCAAATACCAATGATTACACAGATCCAGACCAAAAAAAATCAGTGGGTCAATTTGAGCTTCAATGTGTGCATTAAACAGTTTCTAGAAGCGTCTAGATGAGTAATAGAAATAAGATCTGTTTATCTTCTTGTTAGAGGAAATTTCTGATTCAGTGAATAAAGTCATAAAGTTGAATATTGTTAAGAAAATTCCTCCTGAGCAAGGGGCATGTATATAAACCCTGGCAAATATTTTTATAAGCATTATCAAGACAGCCACTATTGTAATAATGGAAGAGTTTGTAAAAATTTCACGTTGCTTTCTGGCGTAGTTTTGCATTCAGTCTCCTGATTAAAAAGGAAGAAAAGACTAAATGGGATCATTCTTCCTTCTCATTTTGCAGTGTTCCCTGAGAGCAGAGAATGTTTCCTTTTTTGTCTTTGTAATTCTAATCCCTAGCATGTAAAGGCATTAAAATGTTGAATTTATGGAGTTTGAATGGCTGAGACCTTTAGAGATTGTGACTTGTCCAGGGTCACAGAGCAAATTTTTGATAAAGCTGTACTAAAAGTCTCTAACACATTGTAGGGTGTATGCACTTGCAAAAAGAGAATTTTCCCTGTCAACCCATTTTCCTGATTTTTTTCTTCCTTCCCTCACCCCACTTTCCAGATGGAGCATGAAAGAAACTTGCAACCCTAGCAGCACTTTATAGATTATTAAGAATGAAAGAGAATCTGGCAATATGATTTTCTTTGTCTATGTTTTTGTTTCAGTTCAAGCCATCAGTGAAAAAAAAACAACAAGGTCAGACTTAAGCAGCACCCTGGGATGATTACCTGAAGTAGTAGTAACTCTATTCAGTCTCTAGGAGGAAAATCTTTTCTCCATCAGGTGATTAGAGATCTAAATCAGATGCTGGCCAGGTCTGAAAGAGTCCACCTAATCTACTAAAAAGTAGCATATTCTCCCAGGAGAATCTTGTAGAGTTAGCTTCACCTTCCAGGATGTCCCCTCCTTTGCCACTGCCATTTTAGAATGTTCATGCAATGGAAAGGAAGGAAGCTGGACGTTCCTGAGGCATTACTAACTACAACTTGTTAAATATTATTTTATAAATGTGCATCCCAGAATCACTTATGGCACTGGTTAATTGCTTTTTTCTCCATTTATTTCTGGATGGCTCTAGACTCTTTGAAGCCAGTCTAGAATATAATACGGTGAATGTGATGGAAGAAGGGGAGAGTGGGAATTGTTATTATGCAGTGGTCTCATATCTGGGAGTTGGCGGGACAGGAAGGAAAAACACTTTCAGCCATAGAGTCTTGAGAGTGTCCGGTTGTGGGATGGAGTGGGGATGGAGAAGTGGCATCTATTTTGAGTTACTACTTGCATTATTTTTGAAGAATGGTTTAAATTTTCTTGAGTTTATACTTAAGAAAAGTATATAAGCAAACTCATCTCTTCTTTCTGATTGTACTGCACACAAGCCATTGCAATGATGCTTATTTGCATTAAAGCATTTTTCTGAAATTCTTTACTGTCTTTGTATTTGTGACTATATGGGGGTGAAGTTTGAATTCAATTCTCTTAATTCATTAGACAGGTATTGCACATCTGTTTAGCCCATCCTACCGTGCTAGATAAGAGAAATACACAAAAAAATGAGGAGCTTTACAAATGGTTATATAGTTGACATATACACACATACAAAGTTAAATACTGTAACAATATAAAAGCTTTACAGGACACTATATATATTCAAGTGCCACTGGGGCTGTTACCTTCACTGCCTGTTTCTCCACTAATTTTTGTTAGATGCTCATTTTTTTTTTTCAAGGTACTCTTTTTTTTTTTTTTCTCCTAAAAGACTGTGATCAAATATCTCTGTTAAAAGTCAATGCTGCTTTTGACTCAGTATCTTTTCAGTAATGGACCAAAGGATAAGTTTGAATAATCAGATTATTTTGCTTAGAAGTATTAAAGTCTTGCAAGTACATGAAATTTCAGGAAAAAATCTACGTCAATGTAGTTGTATCAAAATAACCTCTGCAAATTGAAAACAAAATTTTTAAAAATACTTTATTTTTTCCCAATTACATGGAAAAACAATTTTTTATATTCATTTTTTAAAAAGTTTAGAGTTCCAAATTCTATCCTTAAGCTATATGATATAGGCTATATATGTGTAATCATATAAAACATTTCTATATTTTGTACAAAAAGACTTGAGAAGCAATGAAGGAAGAGAGCAAGAAAAAGGGGGAGAAAGAAAGGGGCAAAGAGAAGGGGGGGAGGAGAATGCCCCAGTCTATATTTAGATACAATCAGTCCCTTCTTTGGAAGTAGATAGCATTTTTCATGACTCCCTTGGGATTATCTTAGATCTATTAGCTGAGAATAGCTAAATCATTCACAGGAGAATATAATTTTTTAACATCAGCATTCCTGTAAGTAGAATGAAATTGAATTATTGTAGCTTAGGCATTAGGGAACCAAAAAGATTCTTTAGGAAGTGAAATGGTTGTAATTGGAAATTGAATGGATGCCCATTAGATAAGGAATAGCTGAATAAGTTATTTCATATGAAGGAAATGCAATATTATCATTATATAAGAAATCATATAAGCAGGATGATTTCAGAAAAACCTGGAAAGACCTACATGAACTGATGCTGAATGAAGTGAGCAGAACTAGGAGAACAGTGTACACAAGAGCAAAATTATGTAATGATCAAATGTAATGGACTTGGCTCTTCTCAACAATGCAATAATTCAAGGAAATTCCAATAGACTTAGGATAGAAAATGACAATCATATCCAGAGAGAGATCTGTGAAGACTGAATGTGAATCAAAACTTAGTATTTTCACCTCTTTTGTTTGTTTTTTCTTGTGTTTTTTTCCCTTTTGGTTTGATTTTTCTTAGAAAACAGACAAATATGGAAATATGTTTAAAAGGATTGCACATATTTAACCTATATCAGATTATTTGCCATCTTACAGAAAAATGAGGAAGGGAGAAAAATTTGAAACACAAAGTTTTACAGAAATGAATGTTGATAATTATTTTTACATGTATTTGGAAAAATAGAATATTATTGGGTAAGAAAGGAGGTAATATGGTGAGATTTGAGTTCTAGGGAAATTATTTTCATAACTGTGTGAAGTAGTAGCTCTCAAAATGGCGGCATTGTTTTCATTCTTCTTTCATGTCCTATTAGTCATGATGCTATTTGGGGTTTTCCTGGAAAAGATATTAGAGTGATTTGTCATTTCCTTCTCCAGCTCATTTTACAGATGAGGAAACTGAGACAAACATGTTAAATGACTTGCCCAGGATCACACAGCTAATAAGTATCTGATGCCAAATTTGAACTCAGGTTTTCCATTTTATGCCCTATGGTGTCACCTAGCTGCCCTCTTCTCTTTTCCAACTATATATCAATTTTAATTTCTAATGTGGTAAATATATGACTCTATATAAGTAGAAACTCCATGGTGTTCTCAATAATTTTTAAGACGGTAAGGGAGCTTAAGATCAAAAAGTTTGAGAATGGTTGGTATGGAGGATGGATAAAGGGAAGTAGATGAAGAAAAATGAAATTAGAAAACTATTGCAATAGTCCAGACAACATGTGATTTGGGCCTGAACTAGAATGGTGACTGTGAATGGAGAAATGAGGATGGATGGGAGAGTGTTAATCGACATAAATATTTATTAAGTATCCACATGTATAAAAGACTATTCCAAGCACAGGAATACCAGTAGAAAAATAAGGTTATCCCTACCCTCAAAGAGCTCACATTCTAATAGAACACAATGTCATATTTATGAGGCTTCAGTTGTAAGCAAGAAGGCAAGACCCAATGATTTTAGAATATCACAGCAAAACAGATGGTAAGACCTCTCCTTTAATGCCATTTCCATTAATAAAACCATTGTTTCCTTTTTTGGTTGCCATTTTGGATATAGTAGGTGCTTATTTTTTATGTTCTGAACTTAAAAAACAACAAACAAAATTTTAGTAAAGCATAAAAGAGGAACAGTTCATGAAAATGAAGCTCTTATATACATTTTGCTTTTCAGGTATATAGATTTAACTTTTAAAAACTTTTAAAATTTTTTCTTGAAGTGTTTACATATATATATATATATATATATATATATATATATATATATATACATATATATGTGATCTATATTTTCTTTCACAACATGACTAATATGGAAATGTTTTGGATGACTACACCAGTGTCATCTATATCAATTTTCTTGCCTCTCAGTGAGGGCAAGTAGGGAAGAAAGAATGGAGAAAATTTGGAATTCAGAGTTTTAAAACAAATGTTAAAAATTGTTTTTACATGTAACTAAGGAAAAATTTAAAAAACTAAATATTTTAAATGTTTCTTTTCATTCTTTTTTTTTTTCCTTTTCAAAAAAAAAAAACTGTCCCTAGTTCTCCTATTTCTCCTACCTCTCCCCGTTGGGGAAAAAAAGAAAAATATAGCCTTTATAACAAATAGGAACAATCAAACAAAACAAATTCTCATATAGGTTGTGTCCAAAAATATATATCTCATTTAGCATCTTTATTCCATTTTCTCTGTGTCAAAAGGTAGGTAGCATGCTTCATCCTTAGTTCTCAGCAATTATGGCTGGTCGTTGCAGTGATCAGAGTTATCAGGTCTTTCAAAGTTGTTTTTCTTTATAATTCTGTTTATGTTATATAAATTATTATATTTCTGCTCCCTTCACTACATTAATCATGCAGGTCTCCCAAGTTTCCCTGAAACCATCCTCTTTATCATTTTTATAGCATAAGCATATTCTATTATAGTAATATGCCATAATTTATATAACCATCTCCCAGGAAATGGAAACCAATGGGGTGGGAAGTGACAAGGGTGATAATTAATTGGATATGGGGAGGGGGGGGGAATGACTCCAACTTTGCAAACCTGGGTGATTAGAAGAAAGGTTGTGCCTTCAAGAGAAATGGAGTTTTGAGGAGGAATGGATTTGGGAAGAAGATAATGAACTTTGTTTTGGATGTATCGAGTTGCCTATCAGATGCAGAAAGATGCCTATCGGATACAGATATCCAGTTGGAAATGTTCAGCACATAATTGGTAATATAGGACTGAATCTCAGAAAAGACCTTAGGACTGGAACTATAAAATTTGGGAAGCATTTGTCTAGAGACAATAAGAGAATTCATAGGAGCTATCAAGATCAAGAGGAAGATGTATATCAGGAGTCTTTAAATCTTTTTTTTTTAATCATAGATTCATTTTTCAGTCTGATGAAGCTTATGGATCCCTCTTCAGAATGTTGTTAAATGTACAAAATAAAATATATAAGACTACAAAGAAAATCAATTATATTGAAATAAAAATTTTTTTCAAAGAAGTGTGTCAACCCAGGGTTAAGAGTTTTGTTATAGAAGTAGAGAAGAAGAGACAAGATAGAAGTTTGGGAAACATCTGGTTAAAGGGAAGATGATCCAACAAAAAAAGGCTGAAATACAGTGATCAACAAGCAGAAAGAAATGTCCAAAAAGACACCCATTTATATGATCCTCTCCACCTTTACCACCAAACCATATCTTCTCCAAACTTTCCCCATTTTTCATTGATGGAAACATGATCTTTTTTTAGTTACCTAGTTTCATAAACTTGAAATCATTGAGTTTTTCTCTCTTTAAATTCTTATATCCAATGAATTTCCAAGTTTTGCTGGTTCTGCTTCTACAACTTTAGGATCCTTCCCATTTCCTCCACTCAGTGAGCCCATATTCCTGTTCAGGCACTCATCACTTCTGTCTTAGATTGTCACAATAGCTTCCTAACTGGCCGCCTTCAATTTTTTCTCTTTTCTCTCAAAATTCTTCATTAGGGACTACATTTTAAAATTTCAATTTTTAATGCTGTATTGAAGAAACAAGACAAGGAAAGCAATCTTTCTATATACAGAGAATAACAGAAAAACTATAATATATGAAAATAAACATGTTATTCAGCTTATTTTTAAAAACCAAACCAAATATCTGAAGTCTTCATGTAATTTTAATTTTATGTTCTCTTCTGTATATTTTTAAATTGTTTCAAAGATTTCCTTTTGTCTTATCTTCCTTCTTAAAATTAACCTTATTGCTAGCTCCTGTCTCTCTTCAAAGTAAAAGAAAGACATAATTATTGTAACAAAAAGCAGTCAAAACAAATCTCTATGTTTTCAATGTTTTGAAATATATGTTTCATTCTGCATCTTGAGTCTATCAGTCCTGTCAGATAGAAACTCCTCTTCAGTTCTCTGGATTCTTTTTTTGGAGACAGATTTCTTGGGGCATTCAAAATTGATTTTATTTACAATGTTATTGTTAGTGGTTCTGCTCACTTCACCCTGCATGATTTCATACAAATCATCACAGGATGATTTGAAACCATCTCTTTTGTTATTTCTTGTAATGCATTAATATTCTATTTCACTAATATACAATAATTTATTTGGCCATTCCCTAACTGTTGGATATCTTTTTAGCTTCCAGTTCTTTGTTACAATAAAAAGAACTATTTTAAAAATTAACACATGGTTCTCTATTTTCTCAGTTTTTAAATTTTCTAGTTTTATTTATTCAATAGGAATTTTGTTTTCAACTTTGTTAATAACTTCTTTGAATTTTAGACTTTGTACTTTGATATTTAGTTGATGTTTTTTAATTTGTTTTCTGACTTAAAAAAAAAAAAAAAAGTTCTACACCCAAATTCCATGATTTGTTCTTTATCTTTTGATGAAGAAATTGTTTAGAAAATTTATTTTCTATTCCGGATTTTTTGATAAATCTTAAAAATCTTGTCATTGTCTCATCATTTTCTTTCTTTGGTGAAATTCTTTATTGTTTCTATAATGAGTTCTTTAAACCATTAATTCTATATGATTAATTTTCAACCTTTTTCAGAGACTCTTCATAAAATATAACTCATTGCATTGTGGTTGGAACAAATATGTTTAATACTTCTAATTTTCTTAAGGAGAGAAGTCATAGTTGCCAAATTGATAATTACCAAAGTTCAGATCTAAGTCACACCCATACTCAAAATTCTTTGTAAAAAAATTTTCTTTTATATTATGAACTTAACAGGCATCAATAAACATGAACATATTCATATGCAAAGAAAAACAGATGATTGTATATGAAACTGAACTTTTATTCTATCTGGTTTTGAAAAACGTGTAAGAAATTTAAAATAATAGTACTAGGGATATCCATATTTCTGTCCTATTTTTAACTTTATTCTGTTCTCCTGTACAATTAAAATGTTTTCTTTTCTTTTTTTGGCATCACTACCAAACTTATCCACTATCACCATCTATCACCTCCTTCCTACTTCTTCCCTTCCCATCAAAAAAAAAATTCTTTTGAAGCAAATAAGTACAGTTAAGCAAAAAAAAAAAAATCCATTTATTTACTGTTCCAAAAAAACCCCAACAAGTTGGAAACAAACAAAAACCAAAATAAACCCATGTCATGTTGTGTACTTCTAATATTTAGTATCACCTTCTTAGAGGTAGTAGACATAATTCATCATCAGTGTTTTGGGGTAATGATTGGTCATCGAATGGAATATATTTCTAAATTCTTTCAAAATTATTTTCATTTGCATTATTTTAGTCAGTATGTAAATTGTTCTTTTGGTTCTGCTCACTTCGCTCTGCATCAGTGCATATAAGTCTTACCAGTTTTATCTGAAACTACCTCTTTTGTCATATATATATGTATATATATATATCCTCTGTATGTTTTAAATATCAGATCTTTGTAAAAAGAAATTTCCTGCAAAGATTTTATTCCAGTAAGTTTGATTTCTGATTCTAACTGCATTGATTTTGCTTGTGTAGTAGTTTTTCAAATTTATGTAATAAAATTATCAATTTCATCTTTTACAATTATCTCTATTTTTGTTAGGTCAAAAATGTTTCCCCATCCATGGGTGTTAAATGTGTCTCTTATTCTCTTCCACTCTAGTTTATTTATAGTTTGACTTCTTATATCTATGTGTATCTATTTTAAGCTATATGTGTATCTATTTTAAGATATGTGGCATGAGATGTTACTCTAAAACTAATTTCTGCTTGATTGCTTTCCAGTTTTCCCAGGATTGTCAAACAATGAATTTTTATGTTATATTCTTATGGCCTTTGGGTTCATTGTACACTATGCTCATTTGCTTCTAGATCTTGTTTACCTAATCTATTCCACTGATAAACTTTTTTCTTTTAATGTAGTACCAAGTAGTTTGAATAATTCCAGCTTTATAGAATAGCTTGATATTTGGTAGTGGTAAATCCTTTCCTTGCCACTTTTTTATGTTATTTCCCCTGAAATATTTGACCTCCTGTTATGCCAGATATCTTTAACCTTCTGGTCCTCACTTACATTTCTAGAATATTTCGTATTTCTTCCCTTTATACATTCTGTGTTCCAGTTAAACTGGCTTCCTATTGATATACAACATTCCAAGGATTACTTTCTTGTGTTATACCAGTAATGTCTTATGTCTAGAATGTACTTGCTCTTTACCTTTGCCTTAAAATCCTTAGATTTTCTCTGAGCAGATGCCTTCTGCTTTCATGAGGGCTTTTTTAATTCTCCAAGTTATTGATACTCTCTCCTTTATAAAATTATTTTGAATTACTTTGTATTTATTTATTTTTGTACATTATCTCACCATTCCCCAGACTGTAAATTCTTTGAAGACAGTAACTTATTCAGTCTTTGTCTATATGTCTCCATCTTCTAGCACAGCCTTGAACATAATAAACAATGAATAAATAAATATTTATTGATGTGAACTTTAAAAATTTTATTCCACTTCCCTTTCCTTGCAAAACTCATAACATTCCTAATCTTTGCCAGAACTGAGAGCTTTATCTAAAACACTAAAGCTTTCTGTTCCTGAGGCTACAGCAAAAATTCCATTCCTATCCAGAACTTTCACATGTTTTCAATTCTATCCTAGAGTTGCTCACTCCATTCACCTCTCAATGAGGTTTTGTTGTCTATAACTGGACTATAGTTCTGCTGAAGAATCCATCTGAGCTCAGTCTTGGAAAATCAGGACAATGGTTCGTTGTAGGATTTTGGAACTCTCATTCTTTTTAAACTTCCCTGTTTCCTCTTTGGGGAATGAAACCAGTAAGAATCAACAGGATACAGAGCCTTGACCCTTTGCTGAGAGGTTGCAGATTCCCACTAAACTTGGGTCATTCATCTTGCTAAAGGATATTTTTCTCTCCAGTAGATGGGGCAAGAATACAACCTTTCCAGAAAGCTTTAGTACTTACGGTTTTAAGATGTGAACTCCCCAATAACTGGGAAAAATCCAGGAAGCAATATATACAAGGAAACACCCAGGAAAGAGGCAGAGATAGCATACATTTTGCCCCTCTAGTCTTCCTCTTTTTGCCCTTTCATGTCAACTTCAGCTTCTTTTTAGACCCAACCTTTCATCAGGCAGAGTGGAGCACAGTTGTTGGCAAATATTGACAGAGGTCAATAGCATGGCCCAAAGACTAGATCTGTGAAATGAGGCTAAGCCTGAAGTACAAAGGTGATGGTCAACCATTGCTTCAGTATTCCCAGAAATCAGGTATTTCCAGAAACTAGATTATTTCCCCAGTGGACTTGGCTGCTTTTCTATTTCTTCATATTTATGCAAAAGCTACCTTTTGCTTCTGATCTTGTTTCCTGCATTTGCTCATTTTTCTTCTTAGCAGGATGCTTTCTTGGCACAAGTGATTTTTAGAGTTCCCTTCTAGTAGACCCAAAGGAAACAGAGATCTGATCTGGTCATATATAGTAATAGAACATCTGCTTCTATTGAAAGCAGGTGCCTTGGCTGGGATCCCAATTCTGAACCGACCAGATGAAGTCTTGGCTCATGCTCTGCATTTTGGCTTCATGGCTGCTTCCTGTCTCAGCAGGTAAGTTTATTTCTTTTCAAGCTCTGTTGATGGGAAACCTTAGATCAGACTTGTATATAAAAGGACTTGCCCAAGCTTTTTTGCTTTGCCACATCACAGCACTTAGAACTTCTGTGCTACATAGGAATTTAGTAAATATTAAGTAGCTCTGTCTCAAGAAGCAATTCCAGATCATTTATCTTTCTTCTCTGAGATGGGGTAGGGGAAGAAAAAAGGAATGAAATTGAAATGCTGCTTCCATGATCCTGGATGGCCAGCTGATTTTAGCCAGGCTGGGAGGACTTTTAAACTGAATTCCTCAAAAACACTGATGCTCTTTTAATGGTCATGAAAACAGCAGATTACCCTAGATTTAGAGAACCACTATAGAAGGGAGGGCTAGGGGGTAGGTGTGACATAGATTGAATAGATGCAGACATAAATCAGAATCTAAAATCTCAGTCCAGGGGAAGTCAGGCTATAGTGCAGTGTAAAACCCCAAGGGCATTCCTCCTTCCTGGATCAGGAGAAAAGGAATCTTGAGTGATGTCTTTCCCCCTTCTCTCTCATAGATCATTGTTTCAATCCTCCTTCAGTCAACTATAGCATTCTTGTAGCAACAGCTACAGAAGACAGGTTTCTGGTGACTTACAGCTGTATCAGGGGCTACCACCTGGTAGGAAAAAGAGAACTTTTCTGCAATAAAACATCCTTGGAATGGGACTCCCCAGTACCTACTTGTCTCTGTGAGTTTGCTTCTCCTGCTTTCATACTTGAACTTAGTCAGAAAAGCTAACAGAAAACTAGTCTAGCTAGAAGAGACTATAAGAATTTATATATTACTGCTTTTAGACAAACTGTACCCAAATTGAATAAGAAAATATTATGTTTATATTTATTGTATCTGGATCTCTATTTTAAAAGATTTCTAGAGATGAAAATTCAGTAAATGGACATATAGGAGAGAGTCAATAGCTATTCAGTGATTCAAATTAAGTAGACCTTTTAATAATAAAGCCTTCATTACCTTGAACTAAATATGTTTTTCTAATTTAAGGCCATATCCTTTCTGAGAGGAGTTCATTGTAGAGATAATAAACAACTACCCTTGCCTTTTCCCCCTCTATCAGCCAACTATTTAATTAAACACATACTATGTGCTGAGAATTGTTTTGGACCATAAGGATACAAAGCCAAAAATTTTTTATCTGCATTCTTAAGGAGAATATATTTTACTGGATAAGGAGAAGGGAGGACAAAGACAGGTAAAGTCATACAAAATATATACTAGCTGAATAGTCATTTTAGTGTGGAAAGACTATTTGGCTGAGAGATCAAGAATGAAAACATGTAGGAGAGCCCTTAAATTGAGTTTTGAAATGAACTAAGGACTCTAAAATTGGGAATGAGAAGGGAGTGCATTCCAAGTCTAAGGGAGGATCTGTCCTCCCTTATGGTTATGGAGAAAAAATATGCAATGTTGTGTATAAGAAACATCAAGGTGGGCTTGTTTGGCTGAAATGAAAGAAAGTTGTAATTAGCTTTACAGATCCTCACAGATTTCTGGAAACAGACTCACCACATCTCTATATGGGTTGATAGAGAGTAGGCAGAACATATTTCACATATAAAGATAGCCCTTCTTGGTAAGTCTTCTTTTCCCCATGTATTTGATTCCAAGAGCCATGGAGAGCCACTGGACCTTTCCAAACTGGATGTGACACAGTCAGACAACTTTAAGAATATGTCTTTGGTAACTATAGGAGGATTGATTGGGGGCAGGAGACTTGAGGAAGGAGGACAAATTAGGATACGATTGCAATAGTCTAGATAAAGAGCTTGATGAAGGTGGGTGCTCATATGAGTGAAAAGAAAGAAACAGATGTTAGAGATGCAATAGAGATAGTTAGCAAAACTTGGCAGCTGTTTGGATATCCAGAGGGACAGGCAGTGAGAGTGAAGATTTATTAATGTCTCCAAGATTTCAAATCTGGGTAATTGAAATGATGGAGAGCCTAAACTAGAGTAAACTAATCTAAATGAAACCAACTTTATAAGAATATAAGATGATAGATTTTATACTGGGAAAAGTCCAGCTTTAGAAATCTCTTTAACCTTTCTTCCCTGAAACCTGGCTTAGACTTTGTAGTCTTTTTTGTTGTTGTTGTTGTTTTTTTTGTTTTTGTTTTTGTTTTTGTTTTTGCTCTTACTGGCTCTCTCAACAGTTTTTCCTCTATCTAGGAGAATACACAAGGATCGTGATTTCTTCAACTTGGAGAATTCTTTTCACCAATGCAGATTCAATGTAGATAGTATTCTTCCGTGATTTGGGAAGTATATATTAGGAGGATGCCTAAAGTTAAATAACATTAAGTGCCTTGTTTGTTCCCATAGCTATTAAGTGTCAAAGACAGATCTTTCTGACTCTAAGTTCTAATACTTCATAATGATACACTCCAAGACAATTTTCTTGAACCATTTCTTGTATTATTGTGTCAAGATGTTTGGGGTATTTTTTGGGGTCATAGCTTTTAGGTAGTCTAATTTTTCTTATATTTTCTCTTCTCAATCTATTCTCCAGAATTGATTTTTCTTTCTTATAAGTTGTTTTACATTCTGTTCTATTTTTTCATTCTTTATATTGTTTGTTATTTCTTAGTCTCTTGTAGCTTTTTTGGCTTCCCCTTGCCCAATTCTAATTTCCAAAGAATTATTTTTGTCTTTAAGACTCTGTATCTTGGGGTGGCTAGGTGGCACAGTGGCTAGAGCACCAGTCCTGCAATCAGAAAGATCTGAATTCAAATGTGACCTCAGACATTTAACACTTCCTAGCTGTGTGACCCTGGGCAAATCATTTAATCCCAATTGCCTCAGGAAAAAAAAAAGACTTTATATCTTCCTTTTTCTAGTTGGTTAACTTTTTTTCATAACTTTTTGTTTTTCTTGGATTTTTTTTTTTAGTTTTTCCTCAGTATCTCTCATTTAATTTTTAAATTCTCTTTTGAATTCTTCTATAAATTCTCTCTGGGCAGGGAACCATTTAATGTTAGTCTTTGGGGCAGAAGAAGCTTTTTTTTAACCTCAGTGTCCTCCTCTAAAGATGAACTCCAGTCTTCCCTATTCCCATAGTGAGTTTCTATGGTTGACTTCTTTCTTTTTTTGCTGGTCATTTTTTTTTCAATGAGAAATATTGATGTAAGCACTTCTGATCATGGGGTAGAGAATGGTATCTCTGGCTTCACTTCAGCTCTCTTTTCTGACCTAGAACCCCAAACTGAGAGCTCCCCTTTCCTATGAATACCAGCAGCCAACAGCATCCCTACCCCACTGCTTCTGCACTACCATGTGCTGGTTCCTTCTTGCTCAGGATGGCATCTTAGCTCCACAAGTGGACCTGGCATTCCTAATCAGCAGAGGCTCACTGAGTCTTCCCATATTCAGACCCCTGACTACTCAGGCTGCCCAGGAGGTGAAAGTTCCTGTGGTTCCTGCTGAGATTCCAGTTGAACCCAGCTAGCCCCACAGGTCCCTAGTTGGTGTTACTGTGGAGCTCACCTGGAGGTGTTTACACTTTACACTAATCTCCAGCCTAGGGTCTTTCTTCTGATCTTCTTGGGTTGTACTAGGAGGACTCCTGCTCTGCCCCAAGTCTTCTTGATTTTTCACCAGTCTGTGTTCATCCTGAGGCATAAGTTTGTTTTGTTTTTGGGGGGAAGTCTGGAGAGCTTGAAATTTACTGACCTACATTTTTATCTTCCCAGAATTCTCTCCCACCATAGTGATCCTGTGCCTATGCAGATAACAAAAAATATCAGAATAACAGAATTATGAGGGCAAAAAACTCCTTAAACATGAAGTCACAAGCCCTGGATTTATGTTCTAACTATGATATGTTATTAATATAGTGTCTGGCAAATAAAGTAGGTACTGTATATAATGTTAACTATTGTTATTTTTTCATCTGTATAGTGGGGACATATTTACACTAGATACTTCACAAGGTTGTTGTGAAGAGAACTTTTTTAGCTTTATAAACTGCTATATTAATGTTGTTGTATTATCATTAAAAATATAATCAGTCAACAAGACAGTAAAAGTATTTAAGTGCAGACATAGCAAGATACCAATTCTATTTCAGTCAATGTTAGAATATTGGAAAATACTTTGTTTGATTTCTTTTAATTATAACTATAATTACTGGTTTATATTCATAGTGTAGTCCATTAAAACTAACAGGTTCTCTTCTTCCTTATTTTTGCTGAGCTAGACTTTCCTTCTTTCTACTTCTCTGCTGCTTGCTTTTAGATCCTAAGCATACTCTTGCTCTTTTTCATACTGAACTTGAATAGTTATTCCCTATTGCTTTTCATCTTGCTTCCAAAGAAAATATATGCCTTCTCCTAAGAAACAAGATGAGCATGACCTTACTCTCTCTTCCCTTTCTTTGGTAAAACAATTTCAGAGCCCCCTGACTATTTTCTCCTTTAGTGGGTCATTGTCCTAACCCTGTGTTGGTTAATGGTCAGCTGAATTCCTCAAAATTGGAACCTGTTTCTGAGAAGGAAGTAGTCTCCTTTAAATGTGACATTGACTATATTCTGAAGGGCAGTAATTGGAGTCAGTGCCAGCAGAACCACAGCTGGACACCTCCCCTTCCAGTCTGCATAACAGGTAAGTTCAAGGGAGACATACATGGCTATGGGGTAGGAACATCTCTTGATAACTTGCCATGGTACTTTCTTTTACCTTATATCTAGGAGGATAAACAATAGTTTTCTAAGGAGGTAAGCAGGCATTCAGTCCCAGAATAATCAGAGAATGACAGAAAGTTTCAAAACAGGGTCTCTTGGCTGAGTTTCTATCCCTACTATTCTTAGGTAATTTTCTGCTGCCCCAAAATAGGGGTCAAGACAAGGGTCCTTCAAAAACTGAACCTCTTGGATTGACAACTTGTTTTTTTTTTTTTCCTTGTATTATCACTTTCTCATATGAGCAATAAATTTACTATGTACAATAGATACCCAGGAAGTTGTAGCAACAAACTATTTTTACTATAGTTTGAGAGAATCTTCACCTATAAGTCTACAATTTCAAGTCTATGCAGTCCAATTAACTTCTACCAGGTCCATCTCTTTCAAATTTTCAATTCTCCACTCTTTCTTTGTTAAACAACAGAATATGACTCTAACATAAACACTTGAGGTCTTTTTCATGCTAATTCAACCCATACCAAGGTGGAGTTCTGCTCAGCTCTATAGATCCATAAACAAACAGGAAAACTGATTCCAAATTTTTAAAAACATACTATATGTTTGGTTTTTATATAATCTTCACTTCTAAATATATACCTTCATCTCATCTACTCAGAGAGCCATCTTATGTTTAAAAAGAAAAGAAAATGAGAGGAGGGGGGAATCAGTTCAGGAAAATTAATATTTCCAGTTAAGTCTGGCAATGTATGCAATGTTATGCATTCATTGTCTCTCATGACTATAAAGAAATGAAAAAAGGGAGGCAGATTTGTTTATTCATTTTTTTCTTTGGGACTGATTTTGATTTTTATAATTATATATTATTTAACTTGTTTCCATTTACATGATTGTATACATTCTGTATATTGTTTTCCTGGTTCTTCTTTCTTTACATCTCAGCATCTGTTTGTGCGTTTTTCTGTTTTAATAGTTGTCTATGGAATGACCAAAATTAAAACGGTAGAAGAGATAGGTTCCATATTCCTTTAAGTAGACTTGCTGGATGTGTTACAACTGGGATTCTTTCATGTATGGATTGGACTGGATGGCCCTGATGTATCTTCTAAAAATCAAATTCTGTGAATCTGCAATTCTATACACTTGAGAATCACAATCTTCTTAGCCAATCTACCCCTCAATCAATGGTGAAGCACTAAAAAAATCACAAGTTTTGAAACTCTGGAAATAGCCTTAGATGCCATCTATTTCTCCCTCTCCCTGCACTCATCATTTTCACTTTTACAATTGAGGAAACTGAGGTTCAAGCTTTCTCAAAATCACATAGTTAATAAGTGACAATCCCAGAACTGAAGGTAACATTCCTGATTACCAGTCTGTTATTTTCCTCTTATTTTAGGGTTCTTGCCACAACTTTCTCTTTTAAAGGATTATATCTATATCTACATCTACATATATACATGTGTATGTTCAATGAATGTTTGGTAAATGAATAAGTTAATGAGTGAACAACTAATAACTGCCTCTGCAATAAGTTTCTGCTTTCCTTCATAGAAAGCTCCAAACATGGATATAGCACACAATTCACAGTTTTTGGGAAGGAGTTTTAATGCATGAAAAATTGAGAACATATTTTGCTCCGATGTAAAGATTTAAGAAAGGGAAGTGTCATGAGGCTGGGTAACTCCAGTGCCTAGAACTGTTCTTCCCTTCCCCAATGATATTTTATTTTTCCAAACACATGTAAAAATAATTTTTAATACTCACTTTTATAAAACTATGCTCCAAATTTTTCCCCTTCCTTTCTTATCTTCCCACTCTCCAAGACAGAAAGCAATCTAATATAGGTAAAACAGTGCCAACTTTTCAAACATATTTCCATATTTGTCATGCTATACAAGAAAAATCAAATCAAAAGGAAAAAAAAACATCATGAGAAAGAAAAAAAATAAGCAAACAAACAAAAAGGTGAAAACACCATATTTCTATCCACATTCAGTCTCTATATTTCTTTTTCTGGATGTGAATGGTATTTTCCATTAGAACTGTTTTTTGTAGTTCATTGTAAATGTTCACTCTGGAATCTTTTTTCCCTTTTAAGGACAATGTGAACCTCCCACAAAGCCAGATCATGGCCATTTTAAAACAAGAGACTTCAATTCAGGATCAAATGTTAACTTCCTCTGTGATGAAGGGTAAGTCAGACATTAGGATTCTAGCTCATTATGGCTGATGATAGAAATAATAAACTTTCATTTTCAAACTTAAGAGTTTGTGGTTGGTTGATTGGTTTTAGAGATCCATCTTCATAACAATCTTGTAGAATGTGAAATACCATCATCCCTATTTACAAATGAGGATTCTGAGACACAGAGAGGCTTTTATTTGTGACTTTTACATGGTCAGTAACATGGCCCTTGTGTTAGAAGGACTGGGATCCAGTGTCTCTTAACTCCTATAGCAATTTGCTTTCTCCTCTTCTGTGCTGTTTTTCCCAAGAAACAGGAGTACCAGCCTCCCAAGCAGTATTTATTTATTCCTGCCTGGTCAAGATTCATCCATCTGGGGCTTGTGAAGGGTTCGGTCAAAGAGAAACATAAAGTTCATATATAGACTTAATTTTATCTCTCTGGATTCCTTCTTCTCTGTCTCAACTCACACTGCTCTGTCCTGGCTCTGGAGTTGATCTGGTCCATTGACATCATTATCCACATCTTTCTGTACTTTGTGGAACAGCAAGCTGATTATTTGTTCTGAGTAAGATAATAGAAAAAATCTGGTCCCCTCTAAATTCCACCCAGACAAATTCTTTATTTTATTTAAACTCTATTTTCTGAATAAATTAACAAGTTGAATTTTCTTTTCTTCCCATCTTCCTCCTATGATTGAAAAAGAAAATGAAGATAAAAAATACTTGTAATAAATATACAGTCAAACCAAACTCCTGCACTACATGTTCAAAAACAAGTTTTAATTTGCTCCCTAAATTCATCGTTTCTAAGTCAGGAGGTAATGAACATATTTTATCACTAGTCCTCTGGAATCATGGTTGAGTATGGCATGGATCAGAGTTCTTAAGCCATTTAAAGTTGTTGTTTTTTTTTTTTATCTTTATTATATAAATAATTTCCTTTGTTCTACTCATTTCGCGATGCATCAGTTTATGTGTTTCCTGAAGTTTCTCTGAAACTTTCATAATCTTTTATGCAAAATAGGATTCCATTTATTCACATGATTATTTAGTCATTCCCCATTTGATGGGTATTGTTCCTTTCTTTGGCACTTCAAAAAGAGTTGATATAAATATTTTTGTACATTTAAGTTCTTTCCATTTTCTCTAATATATTTGGGGCAAAGGGCAAATAATTGCATCACTAGATCAATGGTTATGTATCTATAGTGTAATACTTTTGAGGGCATTGTTCCAAATTATTTTCTAGAATGATCAGGCCAATTCATATATTTTCTAAGAATGTATCATCATGCCTATTTCCTATACCCCCTCCAAAATTCATCATTTTCTCTTTTTGTCAACCTTTAATCTGATTGATGTGGTATATATATCTCAGAGTTATTTTCATTTCCATTTCTCTGATTATTAGTGATTTGGAGCATTTAAAATATATCCATTGATAGCTTTGATTTTTGTCCTTAGAGAATTGACTGTTCATATCCTTTAGACATTTTTAAATTGGAAAATGACACTTATTCATTTGAATGAGTTCCTCATAAATTTTGGAAATAAAACCCCCATCAATGAAACTTGCTGAAAAGATTTTTTGCCAAAGATAAAAACCTGCTTCCTTTTTCATTTTAACTGCATTGTTTTTGTATGTGCAAAAGCTTTAAAATTTTTTAAGTAATTAAAATTGTACATTTGTGAACTGTAATTCTCTGTACCCCATTATTGGGTCATGAATATTTCCCCTATTCTGGATCTAAAATATAATGTCTTTCTTCTCTAATTTATTATATTATCCTTTATGTTTCCAGTTTGATCTTAGAGCATATTACATAATATGGTTCTATGTCTAGTTTTGCCAGACTGATTTCTAATTTTTCTGTAAGTTTTTGTTTAATTGGAAATTTTTACCTCACTAGTTTGGGTCTTTGAACTTCTCAAATATTGGCAACTGGTTCATTTGCTACTCAGTTTTGCCTACCACCTTTTCTCTTTCTTAACCATTTCCAAATCATAAAACTACTTTAAACAGTGTTTTTACTAAGAACTAAGGGAAGACAAAGAAATAATATATAATCAAAGGACACAGACAATTTTAGGGAGAGGTTTATAATTTTCATTGTATTCCTATTTCATATTGGCTGGTATAACTTACCAGTGACCTGAGCACTAGTTCTCTCTTGTCTCGATCATGTCTTCTTCTTCTGAGTGCCTATGTGACCTCATTGGCATCAAATGTACTGGAAAAAATAATGGGCTTAAAACCAAAAGCAACTTGACTCCAAATCCTTCCTCCATCATTTACTAGCCATATGACAATTGGATAAGTCACTTAATCAATCATTCAGCAAATATTTATTAATTACCTGTTATATCAGACAAATATGCAGGTTATTTTAAGGGTTGGAAGGGATTTCAGTGATGTTCATATTCTGTTACCCACACACAAAAACCGCCTCTACTATAACATAGCTGACTGTGGTCATTTAGACTCTGCTTGAAAACCTTCAAGGACGGGTAAACCAACACCTCTCAAAGGTGGTGCAGCTGATGGAGTGCTGAATTCCAAGGCAGGAAGAACTTAGTTCAAATTTGGCCTCAGACATTTACTATGTATGTGACACTGGACAAGACACTTAATTCTGTTTGCCTCAGTTTCCTCATCTGTAACAAGAATTGGAGAAGGAAATGGAAAAGCATCCCATTATTATTGTTAAGAAAACTCTAGTGAACAGATGATATAGGTGGATGCTGGAAAGAATGGTTTCTGTCGCTGTCCTCATTAATATAGAACAAAAGGTTTTGCAATTGTCAATGCTGAAAAATTATCCATGCATATATCTTGTAAATAAAAAGCTATAATAATCAAAAAAAGAAAACCCCAAATGGGGTCCCAAACAGTCAGACACAAATGAAATGGCTGAAAAAGAGCAATGAATTTATCACTGGAGATAAATAATATGAACAAATACAAAGAATAAAATTGTATTTCAATGTGTATATGTACAATATGTGTGTGTGTGTCTTCCTCAGTGGAGGAGACACGTACAGATAAAACTTACATAGCATAAATTTGTGAATAAAAACATCGACCAAGTTGTTAAATAGAAGTTCATTTGGGAAGGCACTGGCAGCTTCAGGGATCAAGAAAGGCTTTTTGCAGAAGGTGGTATCAGAGCTCCATGTTGGAGGAAGAGAAGATCAAGGAGGAGGAGGAAAGGCAATACAGATAGGATGGATAGGCAGGTTAATAAATGGAATATTGTGTGCCATGAATTTAGAGAAGACTGGTTGACTGGACTGCAGAATAGAGGGGAACAATAATGTCTGATAATGCTGGAAAGAAAGTTTGGGGCCAGATTGTGAAAGATTTTCTTTGTTTCTCCTTCATTCCCAAAGACAACCATGACATCAGGGAGGAGATGCCATGACATACAAATGAATTGGATTTAAGTGAGGGAGGACTATGCAAAATCACCATTATCACTTTCTCCTCCAGAACTGTCTGGATCCAATGGCGAGTATAGATCTGGACAACTGAGAAATGACCCTAGATGCAATGGGAGATCTTGGCTTTTTTTAAGCTAATGTCTTTAACAAGTCTCAATTTGATGGAGGCTAAGAATATATATTTTATTTTAGAGACAATAGGAAGCAACTATAGCTGATTGAATAAGAGGTTACATGGTTACATCGGTGGTTAAGAGAAATTGCCTTTTAAAAAAACTTTGTATTGATATTTGGTTATTTAGTATAAAAGATTTATAAACATTGCAATAAATACAATGTTTACAAAACCATTTTGAAAGATATGTGTTAAGGGCCAGAACTTGAAACAAGGTACTAAGTGGAATTGAAGAGACAATGGTTAAATCTAGTTTAGCATTGATTTAATTCTACAACAAATAATGGTTTCCTAATGGTATAATGATTGGTTTATACTCAATGTGGAGCATATAAGCAAGGACTCAGAGCCACAGAGTGTAAAGGGCTAGAACTGAGCAATGCACTTGGATAATGAAGCACGTGAGACTAATTGCCAATTGGACGGTTCCCTATTAACTTGTTTGAAGGTTGACCCTCCCCAGCTGTTCTGTGCTGACTTGATTGGTGGGACAAAGAGAGGGAAGTGACTTGTGTGGGAGGAGTAAGAGAAACTTGGGTGGTGGAACTCACGCTCACTTGATAAAGATCTAGAATAAAGACATTTAGTGGTCCTGACTCCTGCTGATTTCTGGAAAGTTAGAGTTCCAGCAACAGAGGAGAGAGCTAGAGGCAGAAGCAGAGAAGACAAAGGACTGGTGACAGGTGCTTAAGCTCTCAGCACTAAGAGGAGATATTCAATTAGATCTTTGATCTACCTGGTGGCTGGCCTGGCTTCCTGCACTTCCCCTCACTGAGACCAAGGCCAGTCTGAAACGTTCTCTAGAAAGCTGCCCAGCCCCAGGAAGGAGATAATAAAGGATATGGACTTTAACACCTGGCTGTTCTTGTGGTGATTCTCGTGGTGAAGGTTGCTCCCAAAGACCCCCAGGAAAACCAAACCAAGAAGAACATTACAGATATGTCTTGACTGTTTATTTTGGTTTCATATTCTTAATTGCTTTCTCCAGCAATTTATTTATTTCTTTGTGTAATTATAACTATCAAACTCACCAGCAGTGTAGGGCAATATTGCAATAATCTATGAAGGCATAAATTAAAATAGATGGAGGGAAGGGATTAGATATAACATAAGATATTGGGGTAGAGAAAGCAAGATTTGTCAGTTGATTGAACATCAAGGCTGAGAAAGAGTGAAAAATCAACAATGTTTTCACAGAATTGAACCCAAGAGACTAGAAGGATGGGAATAGAGTTTCAGTTTCCATTATCTATAAAATGGGAATAATGACACTCATAGTTCCAGGGGTCCTAATCATGTGTGTGTGTGTGTGTGTGTGTGTGTGTGTGTGTGTGTGTGTGTGTGTGTGTGTGTGTGTGTCTAGATCAATTTTCTTTTCTAAATGTCTTAAATATGCACCAAATATAATGTAGATGAGAAACAGCCATGATTCAAAGTCTAGAGTTCTGGGCCTGAAGTTGGGAAGAGATAGATATAAGTTATATCAAGTTTAAGTTTAAGTTTTCATCTCTAACTCTATGGAAGAATAAAGGGATTCCATATGCACAAGGATATTTATAAGAAACTTTTTTTGGTGGCCAAGAATTGAAAACTAAGGAGTTGCCAATCAATTGATTAATGGATAATCAAGTTATAGTGTATTTTTAAGTTCTTTGCAAACTTTATTGTTGCTGTTGTTATTTTCAAAGGCATTCAATCAAGATGCTCATTGCTTTGAGTGTAATTACATTATCTTCTTTTTTATTATTAAAGCTTTTTATTTTCAAAACATATGCATAGACAATTGTGTTCCAAAATTTTCCCCTTCCTTCCCCCAACCACTTTCATTAGATGGCAAGTAATCCAACATATGTTAAATAGGTACAATTCTTCTATACATATTTCCACAAATATCATGCTGCACAAGAAAAATCAGATCAAAAAGGAAAAAAAATGAGAAAGAAAACAAAATGCAAGTAAACAACAGCAAAAAGAGTGAAAATACTAGGTTGTGATCACATTCAATTCCCACAGTTCTCTCTCTGGGTGCAGATGGCTCTTTTCATCACAAGACCATTGGAACTGGCATCAATCATCTCATTGTTGAAAACAACCACATCCATCAAAATTGATCATTATATAATCTAGTTATTGCCATGTACAGTGATCTTCTGGTTCTATTCATTTCACTTACTTTCTTATGTAAGTTTACTTTCTTTCACTTTACTTTCTTATGTAAGTTTCTCCAGGCCTCTCTGCTGATCGTTTCTATAGAACAATAATATTCCATAACATTCATGTACCATACAAATCATAGGATAATGATATAATGGAATAGTGCTGTGCTGTAAGCAATGATAAAGGGAATGATTTCAGAAAAATGTGAAAAAACCTGGATGAACTGATACAAAGTGAAATATACAAAGCCAGGAGAACAATCTAAATAATAATAGAAATATTGTAAAACTGGGCAAGTTTTGACTCTCAGTTTTTTCAACTGTAAAATTGGGATAATAACACCTACTTCCCAGGGTTGTTTTAAAGATAAGATGAGATAATATTTATAATATTATATATAGTACTTAGTACTTAATATAGTATCTAGCACATAATTGGTATATATATGCTTATTTCCTCCATAAAACAATCTACGCTGTATAGTGTCCAAGCATGTGTGTTGAGTTGCAGAGGGACTTTCTACAGACTTTATACCTCTCAAAGGATACACAGACCTCTACTGTCACTAAGTGTGGCTGTCATTTTATTGTTGGTTCAGATACGAGTTAATTGGGCCCCGTAGCCTACAGTGTATGGAGGGGGAATGGAGTGATGAGCCTCCCATTTGTCAAGAGATCTTAGAAGCCAACAGGGAGGCCCCAGTGGAAACTAAGGAGTCGGTAAGTAATAGCTTTATCTTGATATCTTTCAGCAAAGTGGAGCTTGTAGAAACATGGGCTCAAACATAGAGCAATCCCTACAACCCAAGATTTCTAAGTGGTTCTCTTTAAGAGTGTCCCCAAAACTGCTTTTATGGTGATTAGAACTTGGGATATTATGTTTTTCCCATCTCTAAGTGCAAAACTATGAGAATAAATTTGGAATAAAAATCTAGCTTCCTATGGATACTATGAAGTTGTTCTGAAAGAGCCTAATGCTTCTTGCTTTTGAGTGGTTTCTATCTTTCCTGGCACTTTTGAAGAACTTTCTACTATCCTATTGTACATAGGCAGTACTATCACAAACAACAACTTATAAATAAATGCCCTCTAAGCTTGTAATCTAAGTGACAGTGTGAAAATGCTGATCATAATGATGAGGAGTAAACTGAGGTCTAAACCGAGATGGGTCAGTTCCTTTTCTCTCTCTCCTTCCTTCCCCAAAGTAACCAAGGGCAGGGTCGGCAGCATATGAATTTGCTACTTAATGCTGAATGGAAACAGAGTCTTTATTGATTAGAATGGAAACACCGGAGAGCTGGTGGGCAAAATGGCTGCATGGTACAAGGCCAATTTTGCAAAGAATAGATTTTTGAGGACTCTGTTTTATACAAGAGCACAATCATTCAGATGCAGTGATGTAAGGAGGTTCCAGAGAGTGTTGTAAATAAGATAAGGATTCTCTTGTTATCTTTTGGGGGACAGACAGAAGTCTCTTCCCAAAAAGGAATTTCCTGATGGCATTTGGTCTATCTGAGCAGATTAGAATGGGGGCTGTAAAACCCTAGCCAGCTCAGATAGCCCAAACTAGTTTGACCAGATCTTGTATCAAAGGTCCAATCCCAAAGGAAGTTGGAGATCAAACAAGGAATATTAAGGGGCTACCGCCCCCCCAACAATAAGGTCTTAGCTTTCAAGTTGGAAGAAAATTTAGAGGCCATCTTGTCCAACCCTATTATTTTACACATAACTAAACTAAGGCCCAGAGAAATTCAGTACCTTCCTTAGTTACTTAGGCAATAAGTAGCATCTTCTGATACCAAATTTTACACTTTTCCTACCATACCACTCTTCCATAAAGATATCTAGACTCTGCAGGAACTTAATAAAAGGCATTTTTTTCCCTTTTGGTTAAAAAAAAAAAAAACAACCACAACCTTTTTTAAAAATATCAAAACAATTTCCCATGTAGATGTTCTTATTACCTGTCTGAAAAAAAATCATTCCTCCTCCCTGAGCAAGTCCCTACTCTTTGGATCTCATTTTTCTCATCTAAAATTAAAAAAAATGAATTTGCTGATTTCCAAGGTCTTTTTACAACCCTATTATTACCTAATAACAAGAATCCTTTTGAGATCTCCTGAACTTCCGAGTCTTCTTTTAAGGAGGTTTTCATTTACTAGTGATTGTGGTGTTATTGTCTGGTCATTTTTCAGTCATGTTCAATTCTTCATGACTCCATTTGGTATTTTCTTGGCCAAAATACTGGAGAGGTTTGCTATTTCCTACGCCAGTTCATTTTACAGATGAGGAAACTAAAGCAAATAAAAGTAAGCTAGTACTTTTGAAATAATGAAGATGAGTCTTCCTGACTCCAGGCCCCATACTCTCTCCACTGCTCCATGTAGGTGTCCTAGTGATTACTTGTTCCTTTTGAATTCTATGTGAACCTCAATACCTCCCAGCATTGTAATATTTCTTTCTTTCCCAAGTGTGCATTTCAAGAAAGGAACAACATTTGTGAAACTATACAAACATTGATGAAATGTCAAAAAGAAAGTGGAAAAACACTAGAGGAACTGAAATACTCTCTGGAAATCAAGAAACTTCAGCTAGAAAAAGTAAAAGCTTTCATGAACACAGAAATAAAAAAGAGAAGCTTTTGAATAAACTTTCTTTTTGATTCTGAAATTTACAATTTATCTGACTGTTTTGTTGTTGTGTGCATTTTTTTTTAAAGCACAGAGACTTTCATTCTCCAACTGATAATTGGTCAAAGAACATTAGAAAGAAGCTTTCAAAGAAATCAATGTCATTGTATGAAAAAGTCATCATTAATTAAAGAAATGAAAATAAAAATAATTCCGAAGTACTACCTCAAACCTATCAGATTGGCTAATGTAACAAAAAAAAAAAAAAAAAAGAAAATGACAAATACATGAGGTGATATAGAAAAATTAGCCAACTAAAGCAGATGGCTGAGTTGTGAATGGATCTAACCAAAGGGTTATAAAACTGGGCATACCATTTGATTCAGCAACAGCACCACTGTATCCTAAAGAGATTTTTTTTAAAGAAAGGAAAAGAACCTATATGTATAAAAATATCTGTATTAGCTTTTTTTTTTTTTTTTTCTTTTGTGTGTGTGGTGGCAAATAATTGGAAATTGAAGGGAGGCGCATCAATTGGGGAATGGCTGAAAAATTGTGGGATATAATTTTGCCATAAGAAATAATGATCAAAATGCTTTCAGAAAAAAAAAAAACACTAGAAAGATTTATATCAATTGATGAAAGTGAATTGAGCAAAACCAAAAGAACATTGTATACAATAATGGCAATATTGTAATATCACTTTGAATGATTTAGCTATTCTAAGCAATACAATAATCCAAGACAATTCTTTCTTTCTCTTTCTTTCTTTCTTTCTTCCTTCCTTTCCAGTAAATTTCAATTGCCTGAGGCTGAATTTGAGCTTCTCCTGACTCCAGGACTGCTGCTCTCTAATGCTCCATCTGCCTACTACATTTCAAGACAATTATGAAAGACTGGTGTCAAAATATACTATCCACCTCTAGAAAAAGAATTGATGCAGTCTATGTAAAGATTGAAACATACTTTTTTGATTTTATTTTTGTTGAGGTTTTTTTTTTTTTTTTTTTAATAGGGACAGAGAAGTCTGTGTTTTCTTTCACAATATGATTAATATGGAAATGTGTTTTGTATGACCTTGGCCAAGTCACTTTACCATATTTGTCTCAATTTTCTCATTTCTAAAATAAGCTAGAGAAAGACAAACCATGTCTTTTGTCTGTACATTGATATTAATGTAGTCATTTTGTAGACTTTTCCCTTGACTCTATTTATTTGACTTTGAAACAGTTGATATGAGTCTTCAGGTGCCTTAAAGTTTTGTTTTTTGTTTTTTTGTTTTTTTGTTTGTTTGTTTTTTTGTTGTTGTTGTTGTTGTTGTTGTTGTTGTTGTTGTTGTTGTTGTTGTTGTTGTAATTTAAATCCTGACCCAGCACCAAGTTAGGTATATACAGGGAAAGTAAGTCCATGGGAGTAGTTGTAAAAATCATCTCTTGGGCTCACTTGCTCTCATCTAGAATTTCCTCTGGAATATCCTAAAATATAATTTATATCCAGGTTTCCATTGATGTGTATCAAGGGTTCCCATTTCCTATGCAAGCATTCATGATTATAATGTTTACTGAGCATAAGATAACATTTACTTCATCCAAAAGAAAATTCAGAAAACACACAAAGGACAACAATAATTTATAAAAAGTTAAAATCCAATTCCTTTTCAGTGAGTTCCACTTCTTCCCCTTCCCCTACCCAATGATGTAGTCCTCCAAATACCTATGGTTTGAACTCTATTAGAAATTAAACTGAATTTAGGATTGCTTGAATGATATAGTCCTCTACCTCTGAATCTCATTTTTATCCCAGGATATTAAGATGCTTTGATTTGAACAAGTAAATGGGGAGCACTAGGCTTGAACTTCTGGAAGACCTGAAATCCAGCCTCAGACCCTTACTAGCTGTGTGATTTTTTGGACAAGTCCCTTAAGCTTCTTTGCCTCAGTTTCCTTATCTGTAAAATGAGCTGGGAAAGGAAATGGCAAATCACTCAAGTATCTCTGCCAAGAAAATCCTAAATGCAGTCACAAAGAAGAGTTGGATGTGACTGAAAATGACTGACCAATAAAACAACATCATCAAGATTCTTTATGGTATTAATCTAAAGGCTTGACTCACTTTCACAGGAAAATGAATTTGGAATTGCTAGCAAGGCAAAACTCTTCCCATTAGATTTATATCATCCAGTAGTAGAAGACAGAACTCAGGTCTTTTGCATGCCTCCCCTCCTCCATTATAGCTCAAGTCCCTTGCTATAGAGCCATATGTACAATCCAATTCTCTCCAATATGTTGCCCAAGAATTATCTGGACCTCTCTCATTCTAGAAAGTACTCTCCTGGAATTCGTTATATTTCTACATACCCTATTTCTTTTCACAAGAAGCAGTGTTATGGAAAGGACAGAATGAAAACCCTAAAGACAGAAAGGTTCAAGTCTCATCTCTGACACATACTGACAGTATTATCCTTAGCAAATTACTTAAACTTTCAGTATCTTAGGAAATTTAATTTGCTAAGAATGTACCAATTTACACTGGTATACTCCCATTTATCTGGGAGTTTCCTATAGAAATGAAATCTCATGTCAACTTCCTAACATGTTTGACCTGACTTGTGGATAATAGAATTGTAGATTTAGAACTAGAAAGGACTTTAAAAAATATCCAGCCCAACTCCTTCATTTTTCAGATAAGAAAACAAATCCAGAACTTGAATAGAATCACACAGGCAATGGTGAATAACAGAGTTGGTATTTGTTCTTAGCTGCTATGACATCGCCCTGAGACCCAGAGAGTCTATATATTTGCCCAATGGCATGCAGAAAATAGAGAGATGTATAATGGGAAAAGAAGACAAACTGGTTATGTAGCAAGAGCAAAGGATAATCAGTGAACAATTCCAATGCTCCAAAGGTATTCATCAATGTCAAAGAATCTAGAAAAAGTACCCTGTAAGGTTGAGGTTTTGTGCAGAACTTATGGAAAGATATGGCCAAGTCACATAGACAGGGATGGGTTGAGATTTACATTTCTCAAGATATGGTCAAGTCATACAGATAAGGATAGGTTGAGATCTACATTTCTACATTTCTATCCATGTTGATAACACAGACTTGTAAAAGGAGCAAGTTGATAGGATAACAAATATATGTAAAAGGAGCAAATTGATTGATCAATTAATTCATAATGCAAGTAATGTTACAGGATAAATTAAGGAGTGAAGGGACTAGTGGTAGGAAAACTAGGAAAAAGTTATTTGCAAGTATTGAGAGCTTGCTAGTGTGGAAACAAGGATGAATACCCCAAAGAAATTGATATTAAAGATATTCTGAAAGAAGAATAAACAGGATCAGTGAGTGGATATAAGTAGATAAGGAAAAAGATGAAATAAAGTTGACTGTGATTATAAGCACTTGAGACAATGGTGGCTCCACTAATAAAAAGAAGAAGGCTGCTAGAGAAAGTTGCATTTCACTAAAAAGTCAGAGGAAGTAGAGCTGGAAGGGCTAGTCCATCTAATTTTTATAAAGCAGGAAAAGAAGTGACCTGTTCCAAATCATACAGAAAGTATCAGGGTTAGGATTCAAATATGGGCAACAGGGCATTTACCCTAAAGGATGTGGATAGATGGAAAGAGGGATCAGAGAGGAAGCAGCAGTGAACTGCTATTATGGAAATTTGTATGTCTAGCTTTGTTGAACCAGCTCAAATGCTGGTGGATTTAAGGTCCCCATGACCAATGGATTGCATTTTGCATAACCCACTGTGTATATTAAAGTTGGAGGAAGAGTTGGCAAACTATTTATTCACTTTTGGGAAAGGCTTGGCAGAGGAGAAAAACCAATGATTGCAACATTTGTTATCAAAGATGCTGGCTGGCTCAAGAAGAAGGAGAGTTAGCAAATGTTGCTTCTTTGTTTCTGCAGTTAATCATTTTTTTTTCTGCTGTTAATCATTTATGAAATAATGATGCTTGAACACCTGATACTCCCTTCAACTCAGTCCTTGCTTTCCCACCCACGCACTTGTACATCCTCTTTCTACTTTCCTGGATCTCAGCCGTGGAGGAATAATATAGCAACTAGTAGATATTCCTATAAACTCCACCCTTAAAGTTAGGGACTGTAAGAGATCACAGAAATTTCTCTCTACATGAATAACCATAATCTCTTGCTCCAGATCTCCTGATTCTCAGCTGGCTAACTGCAGGTTAGTGGCAATAATTATTATGTTTGTTAAAGGTACTCTGGAAGAGATGAAGACAGAAGGGTGTGGGGAGGTGAGAGGATGGGATCCTAGTAGCAAAAGTTAAGTTGCCAGCAGGAGTCCAGGAAGTGCTGTTGAAATAAGAGGGTTTTTTTGGGTGGATTTTTCTGCTATTTTAAACAGAGAGGGACTGAAACCCCAAAGATAAACAAGTTTCCAATGTCTCCACTGTGATATATAGGAAACTAGGAAATCAGACTAGCTCTCAGAGTTCTAACATGCAAAAAATGTAGAATTAGAGAAGTTTTGCTTTAATGACCTCACCTGCCTTTTTTTCATATTTTCCCCATCAAACCATACCCTTGGATCTTGCTATACTTGGTATAAGAATAAGAGAGTATCAGTACTCTCATGCTGATAATTACCTCAAAAAAGATAATTCCAAAAACTGTGCTAGTTACATAATCTGAAATCAATCAACAAGGAATTAATGAGCTCTAAGAACCTTGTCAGCCCTGTAAGAAGCACCATAATTGTAATCAATCAATAAGCATTTATTTGCTTGTTTATTGAAACAATTATTTGGATTTTTTTCTTTTAAAAATTAATTTTTTCCTATTAACTTGGATCTATTTATTCTCCTTTTCACATTCCTCTATTCTCCCCAGGAAAAAGAAAAACAAAACTCTTATAATAAATGTACACAACCAAACAAAACAAATTCATTGACCATATCCAAAAAGAAATCTTAAGCTACATCATAAGTCTATCTCTCTCTGTCAAAAGGCAAGGTAGTGAGTGAAAGCAGTGGAAAGAGAATTGATTCAGGAGAGAACTAGGTTAAAATTCTAAATATGACACTTATTAGATAGGGAAATCATTTAACCTCTTTAAACCTGTCCTCTATAAATGCTTGTACTGCAGTGTTGATGAAAGGGAAATATTTATTGTACCCTTAAGGCATAATGTAAATATAAACTAGCATTATATTCTAAGATTTCAGGGAAAGGAGGGTTCATTGAAGTCTAGAGTAGTCAGAAAAAGGCTCATGAAAGAAATTACTAATTCAAGATAATTTATTGACAGAATGAAAACTAGAACCTTGATTCACTGATTTCAACTCCAAAGCTCTTTTTGCTACTTCTCACTTCCTTGGGGGATCTTGAAGAATACAACTGGGGCTGAGGATAGATGTTGGAGAGTAAAGAGAAATTTGATTTTAAGTAAGAATAGGATTAAGTTATGGAATCATATTGTTAAACCCAGATAGATGGATTTAGACATCATGTCCTGGCATTTAGGGGACCATGAAAGATTTCTGACCTGAGGAGTAACAAAATGAAAACAGTATTTTAGGAAGATAAATGAAGCCGAAAGTACGCTGGAAGGACTAGAAAAGAAAGATGACTAGAGTTGATAAAGCTAGTTAGGTTGTTGTACTCATCTAAATTTCAAGCATTGGTAGTTTGGCAAAGGTTATTTAGAGTGGAAAATAAGAGGAAGGGATAGATCTAAGAACATATTTGTAAAGGAAGAATGGACAGATATTGAAGGTGAATGACAGAAATGATTCGAGTTATTCTAAGATTTTATGCTTTGGGTGACTGAAGGAACTGGTGAACATTAGAGTGAAAGAAGGAATGTTAGAGTGGAAGTTTGTTGGGGAAAATAGTATCAGAGTCTCTAGGTTCAAATCCCAATTTTCCCACTTACTACCTGAGACCTTAAGCCAGGTGAATTCTCATTTGTGCTCTAGTTTTTCTCATCTATAAAATAAAAGAGCTAGATTTGATGGATACTGAAGTCCCTTTCGCAGCTGAATCTATGTTCCTATTGATGAGGTTTAGAGTGGTCTAGATTCCTGGTGGTCTAGAGGTTAGTGGCTATAGGAGAGTTATTAAGAATCCCCTTTAAATTGGCCACAGGTTCTAGGAGCGAAAGAATACATTCATTCCCGAATATTAGTTGTAAAATGAAAGTTTATTGATAGATAGAAATCAATTTAACAAGAGACTGACTTCTATAGTGGCAGATCTATGGAAAATGGAATTTTGCATTGAGAATGCACTTCTCAGTGGTCAGAAAGTCCTGGCGGCTGAGTAAGCTACCAAGGTCCATCTGCACAAACTTCAGTTGATGGAAGCTCATTATATAGGCTGCCTTGGTGCGGGTTGGGAAGCCCAAGCAGATCAGAACCAGTGGGGGCTGGGCAATCCAAGCAAGTCAGAATGGGGGCTGGGACAAGCCCGGATCTTCTATTGGAATTCAAAGGGATGCTTTTGACCAGGATTTATAATTTAATCTGTCATCCTGGAAAGATAACTTGTCTGGGGAGGATATGCCTCAGCCAGGAGGGGCTGGAAATCTGAAAGGAATCACAGATCAATAGGAAATACAGTTTCTTAAAAGGACTACAACCCACTTCACTATTACTTCCCCCTATGTGTTTTGGTCTAGTCATAACAATCTCCTACCTATTTCTTACACAGTGCTCTTTTTCATCACCTTTCATTATTACTTTGGACTTACTGGCATCCATTATGTCCTCTCTTCTCATCTCCAACTCTTGAGGACTCAAATCAAACATTACCTTCTATGGGAAACCATTCCCAATCTTCCCAGAAATCCTTCCTCTTAAATGTTATCTTCCATCTACTTTATATTTTGTACCTACTTGTGTTTTTATTCATTTATATATTCTCTCACCCTTATCTCTTTATCTTCTTATTTTCCTGAATTTAGAAGATTATTTAATACATATATATGTATATATGCATGCATGCATGTATGTATTATTCCTTCTTTCATCCATTCCTGATGAGAGTTGGATTCCAGAACTACCAGCCTTTCTCCTCTGTCCAATTCTTCTGTTAGTTCTTCCTCTTGCACCTCATTTGTATAAGATAATTACTCTTTTAACCTTGTCCTACAGTTTTGTTTTTTTTTAATCACATTATACATAGCTTTATCCCAATCTTTCTCTCAAACTTTTCAAGTATTAATGATATTCTTGGACATCCAGTTTACATTTCCATGGAAAAAAAAGATTGTCCTTGTTGGGTTCCTTGTAATTAACCTTTGATACTTACCTTGTATTTCCCTTGGATCTTATATGTCAATTTTCTATTGAACTTTTTGCAACAAAATCCTGAAAGTCTGGCAGTCCATTGAATTTTTTTTTCTTTTTTTTTCCATTCGGAATTATGCTTAACTTTGATGGGTATTTTAGCTATAAGAGCAGTTCTTTTGCTTTTTGCTATATAGTGTTCCAAGACTTATGGTCTTTTAACATGACCTCTGCTAGGTCTTGTAAGATTCTAATTATAGCTCTGCCATATTGGAATTGGTTTTTTCTTGTTGCTCATAATAGTTTCTCCTTGACCTGAGGTTTTTGGAATTTGGCTATAATATTACAAGAATATTATTACCTACACGAGGTTTTCCTCATATGATCTCTTTCAGGTAATATAGGTAGGTTTTTTTTTTTTCAATTTTTATTTTTTCCTCTTGTTTGAACACTTCACAACAATTTTCTTTAATTATTTCTTGTATTATTGTACCAAAATTCTTATTTTGATCATGGCTTTCAGGTCCCTTAGTTATCCTTATATTTTGTCTTCTTGATTTGTTCTCCAGATCAATTGGTTTTCTAACAAGATGTTTGACATTCTTTTCTACTTTTTCTTTCTTTATATTTTTAAAAATTATTTCTTGGCTGGCTTTCCCTTGCCCAATTCTATTTTCAAGTATTCATTTTCTTAAGATTCTTTATCTCCAGTTTCTGATTTTCATGATCTTGTTTTTCTTGGATTGTTCTTTTAAAAAATTCCCCCATCTCTCTCATTTAATTTTTAAAGTCTTTCTTGAGTTCTTCCATGAATTCTTTTTGGGCAGGTTACCATTTAATGTTACTCTTTGAAGTAGGGGAAAGATTATCTCTTTGCTTCAGTATGCTTCTCTGAAGATGAATGGGGTCTTCTCTACTCCCATAATAATGTTCTATGATTGAGGTTTTTTTTTTTTTTTTCTCCTTTACCTTCTTATTCTTTTTTATTTTTTAATAGAAGCTTATAATGTATTTAGCTCTAGTTCTGAGTTGTAGAGGATGGTACTTCTGACCCCAGGTCCTTTTTCATTTCTCCTCTCTGGCCTGGAATTGAAACCAAGAACCCCTTCTTCCTAGTGCCCATAGCCAGCAACATCTCTGAACCACTGTCTCTACACTAACCCAGCATGTATTGGTTCCTCCAGCAGCCCAGCTGGTTTCCTTTATCAGCAGAGATTTCCTCAATCTTCCCTAGACTCTCAATTCCCCACATTTCTGAAATTTGAATATTCCTGTGACTAGGGCAGGGTGCCCCAGGGCTCACAGCTTGCTGTTTCGGGAGAAAGTAGCCTAGAGATGTTTACATTTCACTAGGCCAAACCTTCATCTTGGGATTTTTCTTGCAGATCTAGTTCAGTTGTCCCTTCAGGACCACTGTTCAGCCCCAAGTCTTGTTTATTTTGACCACTCTATCTTCACCCTGAGGCACTATTTTGTTTGTGAAGGAGATCAGAAGAGCTTGGAATTTTCTGATCTATTCCATTGTCTTCCCAGAATCCTCTCTGGACCACTTCTTAAAATGTTTTCAAATAAAATATAACATAAAAGATTTTTAAAAGGGAATCAATTATGTTGGAATACAGATCTCGGTAATTTAAGGAAATAAATTAATAGACTCTAGGCTAAGAAGGAAAGGATAAACAATCCCAATTTTTTTTGCCAGGAAAACCCTATTGGGATCATTACTGAACAACAACAAGAGGTTAAAGATTTATGACTTAAGTGGAAAACAATGTATACCTAATTTTTTCTCAGTGGCTTATCAATTATAATTCACTATATTTTAATATTGTGTGAAAGGAGTCATTTCATCATCTACATGAATGGGGATGGTTCTGTCATTCAGTTACAAAGATCAATTTTTTAGAGTGTTAGCTTTAAAATTTATAATTTTTCTCCAGTTTATTTTTTACTTTGCAGACTTTTATTTCACTAAAGTCATAAATCAATAAAAATTATTGGGAGAGTCTAGCTTCCTTAAAAATACTATTAGTCATTTACAGTGAAATGTAAATATCCAGTCTTTTTCCTTGAGAATTTTCAATTCTAGTGTTCAAGAAATTGGAGGGGCTAAGTAATGAATTTTTCTTCCTCACTTGCTGATCTGTGGTGACACTCTGTCTTATGAGCTCTGGGAACCCCCAAACTTAGAAATATTAGACTCTGCTTTTATCAAGAAGTCAAACTGCTGTTATTAACTATCCCCATACATTCAATGGTGCATCTCCTGTCTTTGCACAGGCTGTCTCTTTCTCCCATTCCTAGAATTATCCCCTCTTCACTTTGGTCTTATAGTGACAATCATTGAATCAGTAATCTACAACTTAAAAGGACCTCAGAAATCATTTTATCCAATACCCTCCTTTTGTAGATTAGAAAATCAAAGTCAAAACCAAAATTCTGTGATATTTCCAAATTCACACAAGCAAGAAACCTTCAGAAGAGGATTACCATGTGTGTCCACTGACTTTCAAGACTATGCTGTTAGTCTCTAGCTGAGCCCATCTTAATCTTCAAGACCTTCATAAAACTTGCTAGAATTTTTAAGATCCTAGAAGAGACAATGGGAAAGCAACATCAATCTAATGCCTTTGTTAGGCATTTTATTGGAGAAAATCAATGATAAATATAAGATAGCCTTGCTTATCTTGATAAAGTGAAAAAAAAGTGCTGAGTCCAGAAGACCTGGGTTTCAGGCTTACCTCAGATGTTTACTGCCTATATGATATTGGAAAAGTCACTCTATTTTTAAAATGAAAGAGTAAGACTATATGACCTCTAAATTATCTTCCAATTTCAGAAATTTAATCCTATAGTCATATTTTGATACCAGCTCCTACTTCCATCATTCCCTGGCTACTGTGGTTCAAACCAGATCTCATTAAATCTTATTAGTGATTTGATAATTTAGTCATCTAGTGTCTGGGTTTCTTTCTTTTGTTTTTCAATCTTCCAATGCTTACTCTTTGTGTTCAATGTTTCCAGGATGTGCAGGGCAACCAGTACTTAATGTTGGATTTTCTTATGACGATCTGCTTGCACCTCTGCTCCACCTTACCTCAATTGACATTTAAATACTTGAATTTTTCTTTGCCCAGATTGTCTCCTGATTCCTTCCCCCCTCAGACTTACTGCCTGATTTTGTATCCCCATCCTTAGATTATCAATCTAAGCTATGTAGCTTTCTGGAATCTTTCAGATTCCATATTGCTTGGAGAATCTGACAGAATTCCACTGGCTCCCCTTTGATAATCTGACACCATAAAGAAATTAGTAAATTAGTCAAGATGAGAAATCATATACATTATTTTTGTTTTATTATTTGATGGTCTGCTGTTCTGCTGGTCTGCTCATGTATTATAGCTTTTAAAAGTTTACTTGAAAAGAAGGCCAGCCTCACTGATCTATATTAACGTCCATTCCTTTTGGAGCAATTTTTTTCAATCTAGAGGTCGCATTCCAATTTGCCAGGTATCTGATATGGTGGCTATCTTTACAATCAGATTAAACATTTGGGGCAACAATTTTCTCATTTCATCCTTGAATTCTTTTAGGACTTCTAGGTGGATCTTAGTCTGTCCCCATGTTTTTTTAGTTAATTTTTTTCAATTTTGTTTAAATAACCATTATTTTACTGGATCATTTGAATGAATAAATCCAATATATATATTTCAAAGAATTATCTTGAAATTGGAATTTTGAGAATTCCTTTAGTGGCCTTCTCCTTTTCATTCCTAAGTACAAATGATCAGTTAGGACTTCCATTGATTCTCTTTTTAGATTCCTCTCTTTTTGTGTTTAAATGTTCTTCTTTTATTAACTTTAGAGTATTTTGAAAAGTATTCCTTCAAATGCTATATTGAAAAGTATTATTGTTACTCTGTTTATCCTGCCAAATCAAGTCAAAAAGCATTTACTATTAGATGCCTACTCTGTGTTATAAGTTAGGACCATGCCCTAAACCCAAATCACCTTAACTATTATTAATCGGCCAACATTAGGTTCCAGGCCCAGTCCCACTTTCTTGGAGTGAATGCAAATATAAATTGTTTCTATTTTGATCAGAAACTCTGAGGCCTCCCCCTCATATTCTGGTGGTTTGTTTGCTTTTTGACTAGGTAAAAGAGGCCATTCTCTGCTTCATAGCTCACCTAACCTTTATCACTGATTGGTTATTGCTTGAACCAAACTGAGACTGGTTAAAGACTAGCTTAAAAAAGTCAAGGTCTCCCACTGAATCCAAGGCCATCTTTAGTCATTCTAGTCTACATCTTGCCACTGGATCCAGATGGTTTTGGAGGAGAAAGTGAAGTTGGTGACTTTATATAGTCCACCCTTACTCAAATCCAATTCACTTACATGTCAAGGTATCACCTCCCTGATGTCTCTTTTGAGAAGGAAGGACAAACAACAACAATATTTTGTTTACTCCTATTTGTGTGTATGTTATTTTTCCCATTAGTTCATAAGATCCTTGAGGGAATGGACCATTCTTGCTTTTTCTTTATATTCCCAGAGTTGAGAACTAATGCCAGTCACAGAGTAATATATAATAAATGATTGCTAGTTGTGTGATGGACTAATGGGAAGCTTTTGCCAATGATTATCAGGTCTTACCATGTGAACAATTAATTTATCCATCACATTAGATTAGCATGGTTGATGACAGAAGGTCAATTTGGTTGAAACTTGGTCAATTCTCCTGCTGGAGATATTTTCTTAGGAGTTAAGTGGGATGACAATCTATCTCAATTTTGCCTTTATAGTCCCAATTTCAGGTTATAAGCACAAAAAGAAGGAAAAATATCCAAGGAAAAAGTTTGGGCAGATCTGACTCCAAGGTCAAGATTCCCAGTATGTTCAATGGAGAGCCCCATAGGATAAATCTAATGTTCAGTTGTTTTCAGTCATGTCCTACTCTTCATGATCTTATTTGAGGTTTTCTTGGCAAAGATCCTATAGTGGCTTGCCATTTCTCTTTCTAGTTCATTTTATAGATGAGGAAACTGGAGCAAACAGGGCGAAGTTACTTGTCCAGAATCATATAGCTATTAAGTGTCTAAGGCTGGATTTGAACTTAGGAAAATGAGTCTTCTTGACTCCAGACCCAACACTCTATCCACTTCACTACATATCTGGTCATTTCTATGTAACATTTTTTTAGAAGATACCTAGTAAATTTTTAAATGATTTTTTTCCTCTTTGTTTAAAATATTTAAAAACTATTTTTATTAAAGGTTTTTTAAATTTTCAAAGCATATGCATGGATAATTTTTTCAACATTAACCCCTGCAATTCCTCCGCCTTCTCCTATCCCTTCCCCTAATTGGCAAGCAATCCAATATATGCATAACATTTTCTTTAAATACTTTAAAATAGCTATTATATCACTTAGACTCTCCTTTTCCAGACAAGCTCTCAGGAAATACTTCATGGATGATGTGGGTATTGGAGCTGATCTTGGAGAATAGCACTATAAATATCCTGTGTTACTTAGAACTAAGAGTTAGGATTGGGGACTTGCAACACAACAGCCCATTCTCCTCCCCTCGTACTACTATTTTCTTCAACACATCCAAATTCTAATTGTGACCATCAAGTGATCTAGTACAATGTCAAAGAACGATCTCCTGGATTTCCAGTCTCTGGAGGAAGGCCACAAGAAACTGATACAATCAGTTTTACCTGTGTTTTAGATTGTTTGTGGGTGAACCTGTGATTTCCTTGGTATAGGGAACTCCCTACCAAAAAACTCCCTTTCCTAATGCAGAACAACGTCTGCTTTACAACTTATAAATTTGAGAGTTACCTGGGATAATTTGCCTATAGTTAAATATCCAGTCTGGTGGTCTCAGAATTAGAATTGGGACTTGGACCAAGGGCTGTTTAATTCCAGGCTGATTCTTTTTTCCATTCTGATCGTGCTGAAAAACTATCTTATGCTGGTTTTTGTTGGAGGGCCTTCTTTTCTATTATACTCAGGTTTCTGGTTGATTTTTTTTTTTTAAGAATTTTTTTTCACAGTATATATGCATGAGTAATTTTTTTAAATAACATTATCCCTTGTATTCATTTTTCCAAATTTTCCCCTCCCTCCCTCTACTCCCTCCCCTAGATGACAGGCAATCCCATACATTTTAAATGTGTTACAATAAAACCTAGATACAATATATGTGTGTAAATCCAATTTTCTTGTTGCACGTTAAGTATTAGATTGCAAAGGTGTAAGTAACCTGGGTAGATAGACAGTAGTGCTAACAATTTACATTCACTTCCCATTGTTCCTTCTCTGGGTGTAGTTATTTCTGTCCATCATTGATCAACTGGAAGTGAGTTGGATCTTCTTTATGTTGAAGATTTCCACTTCCATCAGAATACATCTTCATACAGCATTGAAGTGTACAGCGATCTTCTGGTTCTATTCATTTCACTCAGCATCAGTTGATGTAAGTCTCTCCAAGCCTTTCTGAATCCATCCTGCTGGTCATTTCTTACAGAGCAATAATATTCCATAACCTTCATATACCATAATTTACCCATCTGGTTGATTTTTTAATCAGCTTTGGGTTAGAAGTTATTTGCTATTTTTTTCTCATTGGATTTCTTGATCATTCTTTGCTCTAGTATAATTTTCAGGTTTTGTTAAAATAGGAACATAAGAGCTAGGTGACCTACATCTAAATGGGTATCTAGGCAAGAAACCTAATTTTCTTTTTAAACACAAATGTAACAAATTCAGCAAATAAATTTCTAAGCTGTCCTGCTTTTTAGTAATTCTTTCTGGAATTTCTTTTTTCTATTCATTTCAAAAAAAATTCCTTAATAACCTTATTCTTTTTTTTTCCTTGACTCTCCTATCTCTTCCCTTCTTTTTTTCTCAAGCCCCAAACTCATCAAGACAAACAGAAAAACAGAACCATTCTGTAAAATATTCATAATCAAGCAACAAAAATTATCACATTGGCCAGGTCCAAAATGTGTATTATATTCTGTATCTTGAATATATTCCATCAGGAAATAGTTGATGTGTTTCCTTATCAACTTGGTGTTGTGGTTGGTCATTGCATTGAATAGTCTTAAGTCTTATAAAATTATTGTACTTTGCAATGTTTTACATAAAGATTTTCCTGGTTTTGCTCACATTACTATGCACCAATTCATACAAATTATCTGTTTTTTTGAAACTATTCCTTTCATCATTTGATATGGGATAAAAATACTAATTACATTCACATGCCACAGTTTTTTGACCACTGCTAAATTCCTAAAAGTAGTTTCCTACTTTTAACTATGACAAAAGAGCTGCTATCCACATTTTTTAATACATATGTTTTTTTTTTCCTTTTTTCTTTGACATGTTAACTTATAGGTCTTGCAGCAATGTAGCTGGCTCCAAGGATATGTAATAGCAATCATTTTAAAATATCTCAATTTCTGCTTGCAGATAAGTAGGATTTAGAAAGGAAGCAAGAGTACAGTATAGATAGAGGCACTGAGATGGAAGTGTGCATGAAACTTTGGCAGGAAGGGACAATGAGGAGACCATCTTAATTGAAGAGTAGTTAAGTATAAAGTTGAATAGAAAATAGCCATAAAATTGGATAGGAAATGATGAATATAGGTCAAAGATGACAGTTCACATTTGTAAAACATTTTAATATTTATGAACCATTTTCCTAAAATCTAGCTCCATTAGTTGGTATTATAGACTTAGAGTCAGAATACTTGAGTTTGGGTTTTAGTTCTATGTCCTTTGGCAAATAATTTTATCTGTTATCTCATCTGTATGATGAGAGGAAATAATAAAGGCACTATCCCTCTCCCAGAGTTGTTGTGAAGATCAAGTGAGATAATGTGAGCATTCTGAAACCACCTTATTCCCTAATCAAATTCTAGAAAAATGTCAGTTGTCATTGCTATCAGGAAAGACAGCATGGTATTGTTGATAGAGGGCTGAGCTTAGACTCAAGAAGACTTGGGTCCAAGGCCTGCTTTGACACATTTGAGCTATGTGACTCCAGGCAAATCATTTAAATTTTCAGACTTCAGGGCAACTCACTAAGAGTATAAGTTGCAGATATGCTTTGATTGTGAGTTTATTCATCTAGGAGTTTCCTATATGTCTGGTCCTGATGTCATCATCATTATCTAATAGGGGATAGGTAGGAAACCCAAGTCTAATGAAATATTTATCCCTTAAGTAACAGGTACTACTTAGGACATTGTGAATACCTTTTTTCCCCACCTTGCAATTAAGAATTATACTAGGATGAATTTACTTTAAAGAATGAACTTCCTTAAATATTTTGAAGAGGTACTATCCATAAATAAATCCTGAAGCAGGAACAAAGTATTGCCAAGAAAACACTTTATTTCCATTTCTATGGGGAAAGTAAATTTTCAAAACTGCAAATTATTTAAATGAATTTATATTTAAGGCTGATACATGGCATGAGAAATTTATTTTCTATTCTAAATAACTTGTCTAGTTTGTTTTGTTTTGTTTATATGAATCAAGAGGCCATTATCCTACTTATTTCACCCGAAAAACTTAGAAGAAACATTTGCTGACATATTTCCCAAGGACTGCAAAGGAGATGGCATATAGGAGGGAGAAATGGAAAGAACATGGTTCAATTCTATTTCAAATAATCTTGTCTTTTGCTCTGCTAACCAATGTGCATGGTAAGTGATGGGGGATGGGGAATGAGGAAAAAGTCATATAAACATCACCCATTTGAATATATTAATAGGACCAGATATCTGAGAAAATCTCTCTCCAATATTGCCAGTGGGGTTTGTTGGGCCGCACACTGAATTATCTGATATGGAACAAAATTGACATTAGTGATACACAATGACTCTTCTTAAACTTTCAGGGAATGCCCAAGACCAATATACTCCCTGGGATCAACTAGGACTAAAATCAGAGATTTAACTAGGAATTTTTGTATCTTGGGGTAAGTTAATATTGAGAGGACTCATCAGGAGTGTCCCACTGGTAGAGAGAAAGTGTTTTCCTAGATAAGGCTCTTACTTTTGTTGGAGGGAAAGGAAATGATGCCATACAGGGAGGAACAGAAATGAAGCTCAAGATGGTAACATCTATACTTTCTAAATTTCCATTATGTATGGGAAGCAGGAAGTGAATAGAAAACAAGAGAAATATTTAAATGTAAAAAAACAACAGATAATTTTGATTATTTTAGCCTAGTTCTATTTCTAGAGGGAGAGGACCAAAGGTAGATAGAAATTCCCCCATGAGTCTGAAAATATCTCTCTAGCCCTTGACATTTTAGAATTATAGCTACAACTAGAAAAAATTTCATGAGAGAAAATAAAATTATAATGATAAATTATAAAGATAAAGTTCAGTTAACTTTTTGTTTCAGAATTAATAGTTAAAAAGAAAAGACTGATAAGATTTCTCTTTAAGATTAGTCCAAAGGCTTTAGACTAGAATAATTTTAGAATTCTTTCTTAATATTTTTAAAAGAGAGGGGCAAAAAGAGGGGACACTCGTGTCTGAATGACTGGAAGGATGATGATAGCCTTGACAGTAATGGGAAAGTTGTTAAGATAAGAGGCTTGAAGTGAGAAGAAGTAACAGTCTTGTTTTTGACATGTTGAGTTTGACATACATATGGGATAACCAATTCAAAATTTCAAAGGGAAGTTGTAATGAAAGACTAAAACTTTAAGATATATAGATCTGAAATTCATCTGTGTAAACCCATGGAGATGATAAGATTACTAAGCAAGACTGTATGATAGGAAGAGAAAAGAAGGCCCAGCATAGAGCCTTGAGTGATACCCAAAGTAGGGGGCTTCAGAGATGCTAAGAAGAATGGAGAGTGAGAACATGCTATTACATTTAGTAATTTTGAAGAAAGCGTTTCACATAAAAGATGAGGTTGGAAGTCAGATTGTAAAGTGTTTAGAAAAGAGAAAGAAGAGATGTAGAGAGCCAGTATAAATGGTTTTCTCAAGGAGTTTAGTCACAAAGGGAAGGAGAGATATTGAACATTAGTGAATAGGAATGGTCAAATCAAGTGAGGCTTTTTTTTTTTTTTAAGAAAAGAGAGTGTTTAAAAAATGACACCACCATAGCAGCAGTGAAGAAGTCAGCAAATTAAGAGAAACTGAAGTTTAGAGAAAGAGTAGTGGAAGAAATCTTTTTAAGAAGATGGGAGGGAATGGGATTCAAGAATAAAGATAGAGGGATTTGTTCTTGGCAAGAATTTTTTTTTTTTAATTTGAGATAAGAACAAAAAAAGAGATAATAGAAAAAATACCTGAATGATGTGAGATGAGGAGGAAAGAGAGTTCTTAATAAATGGATTCACTTTTTTTTTTTTTTTTTTTTTTTTTTTTTTTTTGGTGAAGTATGAAGTAAATTCAAAAAGTAAGGTGATAACTCCTTGGGAAAATTGAGGAAAAATTAGAAGATTTAAAATAGAAATTGTAGAAATTACAGAAGCAAATCCATTAGAGATGAGTAGAATATTTGTTTTGTAGAGATGAAGGCTCAATTAGGAATAGATAACATATTTTTGTAGAGGGCCTTGATAGCACGATTTTGAGGATTTCCCTGGCTCCATTCACTAGTATGTGAATAGAAGTAAAGGAGGCATCTGATAAGAACAATGCAAGTTGTGGTCTAGTTCTATAATCACAATTGGCTTATAACTTGAATAATCTTGGCAAGGTGGGCAATAAGAAGGGTTAATAAAACTCAAGTCTTATCTTTCTTATTTAATTAAGTTCTTGCATAAATAGAGAAGCAGAGGTAAGATTTTTGTGCCTTTTATCATCATCAAACTACATTTTTTATTCTTGAGTATATATATATATGTACATATATACATATATATATATATACATTCATTGTTGGGTTTTTTTTTTTTTTGTTTTGTTTTTTTGTAAATAAAAGGTTTATTGTAGAAATTTGGAAGTAAAGCTCAGTTAGAAAGACACCAGGGCCAGAGATGGCTGCTGGGTGGGCAGGAACCCTTACATGGTCGGTAGGATACCATGTGTTGGCTGGGAGGGCTCCTGCAAAGAGAAGGCTCCAGTTTGGCCCTTTTATACATAAAAGAATGTGGGTGGTTCCAAGTTCTTGGCGGGCTTTTCAGTTAGCTCAGATCAGGTGAGGGCTGGGGGAAGCTGAGCTGATAGTGGGGCTGGGCCTGGATATTCAAAGGGTGCCTTTGACCAGGATTTGTGAGTCAAGATCAGCCATGGGTTGGGCAATTAGAAAGGAATCTTAAAGGGACCTCAACCTCCATCATTTCCCCCCTTAAACAGTTGAGACTTAAATTCATTTAAGAAAAAAAGAAAATTTGGGTCAGTGTCCTTCATTTAAGGCAAGGTTGTTCTATGGGGATCAATAGACACAAAAACATTACTCCTGCCTTTCTACAATATGCTATTTAACTCATGACATTATCAGCAGATTCTAAGTTTTAATCTTTGAATCTCATTTGATTTGATGGCCAGGTTCTTGTGGTCCCTTGCCCAAACTTGTCTATGCTGCCCCAATATTGTCTATGGAAATGTCAGACAAAACTACCTTCTCAGATGGAGAACAAGTGAAATATACTTGCCGCCCAGGCTACAGCCGGAATAGCTCCAGAGTTACACTTACCTGTAGAGATAATTCCTGGTATCCCACTACTCCATTCTGTGTCAGTGAGTACCTAACATTTGATTTTTGATTTCCTTACTTTGTACTTTAGAGCTTTTCTGAATGTCTGTGTGCTTCCCTGATTGTGAGGCACTTTGGAAAACTACAAGAACCTTTGGATCCTTAGGGGATTCCTGAATCAGTTACTGTGTCAAGGTAAAGGTGCTATGTCAAGGTGTGTTTCATTTCTAAAAAAAAAAAAAAAAATCAATATATGAAAATACAAAATGGAAAGATCATGGGGAAATCATTTGTTCTGTGAAAGCAGATTAAAAAAAAAACCTACAAAATAACTTACTAGCAACCTCTTTCAATACATAAACTGCTTTTTGATTCATAAAATTTTGATTTATTTTTCAAGGTCCTTTATTTTGCACATGACCAACTGTCTCCAAATATTTGAAGGACTGTCATATAGAAAGATTAGATATTTTGTGTGCCTTTAGAAGGTAAAACTGAACTAAGAGTTAAAGTTAGGAAGGTCCTAAATGTTACATCTGTCCAACCAGAATGCTCTATCTTCTGAGCAAATGAGTACTGCATTTTTGAAAGTATGTAAATAGACATTATTTGATTATTTTGATTATTTGAGTTGAGGACATATTAGGGAATTTCTAAATCAAGCATGGGGTTGCTAATATAACCTCTAACATCCCTACAATTGTATATGTTATTAGGCTTATATTTTACTCCCAGCTCTGACATAGTTATTTGTGTAACATTGTCCAAGTCCCTTCCTCTTACTGGATCCAGATTTTCTTAATTAAATTAAAGGGGTCAGATTAGATGATGTCTAAGGTCCTTCAAGGAGAAAATAAAGTTCTATGAATTTATAAGGAACATCAGATATATCTATATTGTATGTTAAGTAGTTTTTCTTTTCATTAAAAAAAGTTTTGATTTTTTTCTTTTTTGAAATTTAATATTTTATTTTTCAATTCTATGCAAAAACAATTTTAACTTTTATTATTGAACAATTCTGAGTTCCAAATTTTCTCCCACCCTCCAGCTCCCCCAATTCTTGAGAAGGCAAGCAACTTGATAAAAGTTATTCATGTACAGTCATGCAAAAAATTTTTATATTAGTTATATTATGAAAGAAAACAGATAAAAAGATAAGAAAAAATTTAGTAAAAAGGAAAACCAAAAATAAGTAAAACAAAAACCCAAAAAACAAAACCAGTATGCTTCTAACTACATTCAGATTCCATTAGTTCTTTTTTCTAGCAGTAGATAGCATTTTTTCATCAAAGGCACTAAAGAATTGTCTTAGATCATTGTATTGCTGAGAATAGCTAAATCATTCAGAGTTGATTATCATTACAATATTGCTGTTACTAATATTCTCCTGGTTCTGCTTACATCAATTCGCATCAGTTCATGTAAGTCTTTTCAAGTTTTTTAGTTTGGGTTGTTGTTTAAATTTCTTTGGAATACAGGTACTACTGGATCAAAAGGTATATGCATAGTTTGATTGCCTTTTGGATATAGTTCCAAATTGCTCTCCAGAATGCAATTCCACCAATAATGCATTAGTGTTCAAATTTTTCATATCCTTCCAATATATATAATTTTCTTTTTCTGCCATAATAGACAATTTGATAAGTGTGAAAGAATACTTCAAATTTGTTTTAATTTGCTTTTTTCTAATCGATAGTGATTTAGAGCATTTTTTCATATGAACTATTGGTAGCTTGGGTTTCTTCATCTGAAAACTGCCTGTCCATATCCTTTGACCATTTATCAATTGGAGAATGATTTGTTTTATAAATTTGACTCAGTTCTCTATATATTTGAAAGATAAGATAAAGATAGAGAAGCTTACTGGAACTTTCCCCTCAAAATTTCTGCTTTCCTTCAATATTGGTTTTGTTTGTACAAAACTTTAATTTCATTTTTAATTTAAATTATCTATTTTATTTATTTATTTATTTATTTGCTGAGGCAATTGGGGTTAAGTGACTTGTCCAGGATAACACAGCTAGGAAGTGTTAAGTGTCTAAGGCCAGATTTGAACTCAAGTCCTTCTGACGTCAGAGCTGATGCTCTATGCACTGCACCACCTACCTGCCCCCAAAATCTTCTATTTTTTTCCCAAAATGCTCTCTATCTCTTGTTTAGTCATAAATTCTTCCCTCATCCATAGATCTGATTGATAAATTATTCTGTTCTCCTTTAATTTGCTTATAGTATCTCTCTTTATGCCCAAATCAAGTACCCATTTTGATCTAATTTTAATATACAGTGTTGATCTCTAATTTCTGCCAAATTTCTGTCCTTCCTCCTTTCCCCCTCCCAGATTGCAAGCAATCTGACATAGGTTACACATGCAATCATATTAAACAAATTTCCACGTGTTATGTTGTGAAAAAAGAATCAGAACCAAAAGAAAACAATGAAGAGAAAGAAATCCCTCTCTCCAACTGAAAACAGTATGCTTCAACCTGCATTCAGATTCCATAGTTCTTTCTCTGGATGTGTCTAGCATGTTCTATTATGAGTCTTTTGGAATTATCTGAGATAATATTATAATGCTGAGAAGGGCAAAGTCTATCGAAGCTGATCATCACACAATGTTCTCCTAGTTCTGCTTCCTTCATTCAGCATCAGTTCATGTAAGACTTCAGGGTTGTTGTTGTTGTTGGTTTTGGAAACCCACCTGTTCATCATTTCTTATACAATAATAATATTCTATTACATTAATATGTCACAATTTGTTCAGCCATTCCCCAATTGATGGACATTTCCTCAATTTTCAATTCCTTGCTACCACAAAGAGAGCTGCTATAAACATTTTTGTATAAGTGGGTCTTTTTTTCCTTTTTTATTTTTTCTTTGGGATATAGGCCTAGTAGTGATATTGCTGGGTCCAAGGGTATGCACAGTTGTGTTGACCTTTGGGCATAGTTTCCAAATTGCTCTATAGAATGGTTGGATCAGTTCACAATTCTACCAACAATGCATTAGTGTCCCAATTTTCCCACATCCTCTCTAACATTGATAATTTTCATTTTCTATTATATTAGCCAATCTGATAGATATGAGATGGTAATTCATAGTTGTTTCAATTTGCATTTGTTATATAAATAGTCACCATTATATTATGAAACAAAGCAAAATGAGTTGACTTACATAAGACTCAAACCCATGAATTTTTAAAACTGAAATATTATAGTTTCATTGAATTGTATTGAACTGCATGTAAAGAATTTTTATAATCTTTTAAAACTTTTTTCCAATTTGGAAGTATAGTAAAGCTAGTAGACACTTCCTCAGAATATTTTTTAGTTATCTTTTTGTTTCATTTTGAGTTTTGAGTTGTCTCCCTTCTTCCCAATCCCATATTAGAGAAAGCCAACATTTGATATAGATATATGTGGAATCATGCATACATACTTCCATATATCACTTTTTTCTCTGGAGATTGCTTGTTCCTTCGTAAATCCTTTATAGTTGATTTGAATGTTAATATTACTCAGAATAACTTAGTCATCTACAGTTACTCTTCAAACAATATTGCTGTTACTATAGTTCTTAGTTCTGTTCAATTCATTATGTATTATTTCATGTAAATCCTTCCATTTTTTTCTAAAATCAACCTGTTTGTCATTTCTTACAGCACAATAATATTCCATCACAATCATATACCATAAACTATTCAGCTATGCTCAATTGATGGGTATACTCTTAATTTCCAGTTCTTTGTCACCACAAAAAAGATTCAAATCCATGATTTTGACTTATCCAGTTGAACAGGCAACTGACCCAGCCAACTTATTAACAGACTTAACTTGAGCTAGTGATCTTAAGACTTGAAGAGATTGTATGATTCAACAACTAGGAACAATTTAAGAAGTCTTTTGCCTCCCTCACCATTCATTCTGCTGTAGGGATAATAAAAAATAGATCAAAGTCTTTTTTTTTTTACTTTGGTCTGTCTCAAAGAAGAATCTACAGAGACAATGAGAATAGAAGAACTGAGGATTCATTCTAAGCTTTTGATCCTTTAGGTCTTTCTGAAAGATAGGTCATGAAGATAAGGTTATGTCTTCCCCAATGCTTTTTTTTAAAACTGTCATAAATTTCTAGCAATTAAAAACTTTAATTCCTGCTTTATTTTCCTCTTAGAAAAACGATGCCATCACCCAGGAGAACTGAACAATGGGAGGGTGTTCATTAAGACAGACCTTGAATTTGGTTCCAAAATAGAATTTAGCTGCTTGGATGGGTGAGTGTCAGATAGCCTGAAATCCAGTATCTTTTTGGTCTATAGAATAGATCTTCATGCTACAAAGAACAATTTCCAAAAAATAATAACTTCTTCCATTAGAATGTAATCTAGACATATAAACCTCTAGGAACATCTTAATTGAACCATTCTAGCAGTTTGAAGGTAAAAGCATGATTTATTTATTTATTTATTTATTTATCTATTTATTTATTTATTTATCTGTCCATCTATTTATTAATTAATTAATTAATTTGTTTGTTTATTTATTTATTTATTTATTTATCTATCCATTCATTCATTCATTCATTCATTCATTCATTTATCTATTTTTTGCTGAGGCAATTGGGGTTAAGTGACTTGCCCAGGGTCACACAACTAGTTAGTGTTAAGTGTCTGAGACCAGATTTGAACTCAGGTCCTCCTGACTTCAGGGCTGGTGCTCTATCCACTGAACCATCCAGTTTCCCCAAAGGTATGATTTATTAATCAGTCAGTAAGCACTTATTAAGTTAACACTTTGTACCAACCACTGGGCCTGGTGCTAAGAAAAGAAATACAAAAATGGCACAGTGCTTGTCTTCAAGGGACTTAACATTTCACTATGGATAGCCATATTCACAAGATGAGTAAATACAATATATATATATATATATATAATACTCAGTGATTTGGGGAAGAGCAACACTAAATTAGAAGAATTAAAGAAGGTCTTTTGAAAGTGGTATAAATACTAAAGTCAGTCCTTGAAGTTGACAGAGTTCCAAGAATCAAAGGTGAAGAAAAATGGATTCTGAGCACAGGGAGACAGTATGTATAAGAGTTTCAGGTAAGAATATGGAACTTTTCATTTTTATTTTCACTGAAAACCTATATTTGCTAGTTTTACACTTTGATTTTGTTTTGTATACTATGGAAGCTTACCAAATTCAGACAAGGAAGATTATGAGGGGAGTGGAAAAAATATTGGATTTGGAGGAGAAGGATCTAGATTTGAATCCTGGCTTCGCTATTTCCTACTGGTGTGACCCTAGACAAGACGCTTTACTTCTCTAGGCCTCAGTTTCTCATCTATCATAGGAAAAATAAGTTGTTCTTGCCAATGGCGTCAAATTCTAATGGAATTGGAATAATGCCTTGCAAAACACAAATTAACATTATGTATACTATATTGTATTTTTATTTATTTTAAAAAATATTTCCCAATTATATTTTAATCCAGTGGTCTCATTCTGCAGTTTTTCAGGTGGCCCATATGGTCCCTTCCAAATCTCAAATTCTATAATTTTGTATGTTTTCTTTTATTATATAGTGAGAAGTAGAAAATTCTATGAAGTAGAAATAGAAAATCTAATCTTTCTCTTTGTGCCTCTTTTTCAGGAAACTTAGAGTTAAGTACACATTACTCAGAAGTAGTTTCAAATTCTAACTTTACAGCTTACTTCTTATCCAACTCTTAGAAAGGACACTTCATCTTTCTCATATATGACTGATTCACTCTTCTCAAGAAAACTTCAATAATTCTCTGGGTCTCAGTTTCCTCATCTGTAAAATGATGAGGTGAAATGATATAATTTCTAAAGTGCATTTTAGTTCTAAACTCTGTTAATGGGAACAAAACACCAAAAGCTGACCTCTCAGAGACTCAGTACATCTATGATTCTTCTCCTTTCATTGACTTTTATTACTTTTGTTATTCAGTCTTATGAAATCCCATATCCCTTTTGGAAGCAGATAAAATATAAATTATAAATTAATAATGATAATCTTGATGATATTGTGATTGCTAGTTTCACTAAAAATGTTTCCTCCAAAGAAAAAACTGATGGAATGGAGTTCTGAGATGGAAGAATAACACAGAGGATATCAAGCTCTAATTATGAGTCTAGCAATAAAGAAGTCAAGGCATTGACAGGAGTCAATGTTTAATCACAGTTAAAAGGAAACTGGAGTCCTAAAATCCAGGAAGTCTTCAAGTTGAGAGGGGAAATAAGCAAATATTATTTCAATTCAAAGATAAGTAAAAGGAAAGCATTCAACATATTAGTTTGCTCAGAAGAACTACAATCACTAGTCTAACGTTTCTGAATTGGCCAAATCCCAAAGACAAAAAGAACCTATTTATCTTCTGCCTCTTTTTGTAGTAAGTAGAAAGTGATCTTAAGTTTTTAAAAAGTGAGAAGCTAAGGAAAGGATGCACAGCTACAAGCATGGTCTTCCTTTGTTCTGGAAGGAATCTTTCTCTAAGTATCCTATCCCATTGATGAACTGTACTTGAGTTGGTCAAAGCTATTGTTGGTATCTAATGGATAAGATGCCAAAGATAAACTAGTAAGGTACCTCTTATGGCTGAATTATACTTATGGTAAGAAGAATTTAACTAATGCTTTTGATTCTACTCATTCAGATACAACTTAATTGGATCATCAACAAGTACCTGTGAGATTTTTGAAACAGGAGTAACTTGGAGTGATCCTATCCCACAATGTGAAAGTAAGTCAAGATCTTTTCTACTTGTTCATGAACCTTCTTGCCATCAAAGTTCTTGTATTTTTAAGTCATCTCTAACTTCCCTTCCCCTCATTCTACATTTTCAATTGATTATCAAGTTTTCTCAATTCTTTCTCCACAGCCTGTCTTACAACATTCCATTTTCTCTATCCATAGATTATCACTGATACTTTGGAATGATTACAATAGTTTTATACTTAATTTCTCCTCCTCTTTTTCCCTTAGAAGTCAAGGAGAGATTTTTAAGGATCAGATGTGTCCACATCATTCTTCTCAAGAAGCTCCAGTGGTTTCCTATTGATTCTAAAATCAAACATAAATGCCTTTGTTTGGCATTTAAACCCTTTACAATCTGAATCTGATCCATCATTCTAGAATTAATTAATAGACATTATAGATTTTAGAGCCGAAGGGACCTTAGAGATCATTGAGTAAAATCCTTATTTTATATATAAGGAAACAAAGCCACAAGGAGATATAAGTGACTTGCCCAGAGTCACACAATTAGTAAATGTCTGAGTCAAGAATGATTTTCATATCTACCTGATGCTGATTTGAGTACTCTATCCATTATATTATTCCATATAACTACAGCTATTCCATATAACTCTCTCCCATGCCTTCTATATTCCAACCAAACTATTCCTCCTCATCTTATAATTCCTAGCTTCAACCAAAGTTCAGCTGAAACTCAAGCTTCCTACACAAGTCCTTTTCTGATTCCTTCAACCCCATAATTACTCTCAAAATAAATTGCTTGATATTTACTTTGTATATGTCTATATTTACTTATTTGTGTATATTCTTATACCTAGTAAAAACACTGAAGGGAGGGAATAGTTCCATTTTTGCCTTTATGTCTCCAGCATCTTGCACAGCATTGGCACATAAACAGAGCTTACTAAATGCTTTTGAAAATGAATTTGCCATTTGATGACATTCACAGAAGTATTTGAAGTATGCTAGATTTGAAGTCAGAGGATCTAGATTCATATATCAGCTCTTCTTCTTATTTCTTGTGGGACCTTTGTTTCTCTGGACTTCAGTATCCTCAACTGTAAAATTTTTTGATTTTTCTCTATACCTTCTAAGGACCCTTCTAAATTGAAACTTATGTTTCTGTATATGATAGAGAGTTAGCTAGATTAAAAAAAAAGATGACTGATAGAAGGCTAGATGATTAGATACAGAGATGAATAGATACATAAGAAAGATAGACATGTGAAGAGTTAGATGATAGTAGTGATAGACAAATGATAGATAAATTGATATGGATGTCTGGATATATAGATATAGATATAGATAGATAGATCAGATAAAATATAGATAGATAAATTAGATTAGAAGGATAGATATAGGAATAGATGAATGATGGATAAATATAGATAGACATGAATAGATAAATGATGTATAAATATTTACAGATAAAGAGATAGATAATAAATATAGATAGAGGGATGGATGAATGAATGGATGGATAAAGATTTCATTAAGCATTGTAGATAACATTTTAAAAACTGATAATGCCTACTCTCAAGTTTATATTATAATAGGAAAAGACAAAGGCATAAGGGGAGATGAAAGAGGGGTAGAGAAAGTTCCATGGTAGGGAACAGAGAGTGAGTCATTCATTGAGGAAAAATGAGTTAGCTGCTGAGGAAGTAGAATGATCTGGAGAGTTAATTGAACTGGGAATGAAGAGAGCAGCTTGGCTAAAGGTGAAAAGTGAATAAGTATGTACTAAATATCTATGTGCCAGGCATAGTACTTAGCACTTTATAAATATTATCTCATTCAATTTTATTGTAGTTATTGTTGAATCATTTCAGTTGTGTTCATAGCTTCATGACCCCTACTTCCTCCTTGAGCTTTCTTGGCAAAGACACAGGAATGGTTTGCTATTGCCTTCTCCAGCTCATTTTACAGATGTGGAAACTGATGCAAACAGGGTTAAATGACTTGCCCAGAGTCACACAACTAGTTGTGTCTGAGGCCAGACTTGAACTCAGAAGAGGACTGCTTGATTTTAGGCCTTGCACTCTGTTCACTGTACCAACTAGCTGTCCTCTCATTCAATAGCCTGATCAAAAAACAGCAGTCCCAGACCAGGCCAGGCCTAAGGGCAGTGTTATCCTAAAAAGCTCAAAGCAGCTAGTGGGAAGGTAGAACTCGAGAGAGTGAGTTGAGCTGAAAGGAGAGTAGAGAGATAACAATAAATCTCTTCCCTGATTATATTTTCTTCTCCATTTTGTATCCAGTTATAATTTGTCCTCCACCACCACACATCAGCAATGGAAAGCATAGCAATAGAGAGGATGAAGTCTACAGCTTCGGCTCTTCTGTGACCTACAGATGCAACCATCCATTCTCACTTATAGGCGAAGCCTCAATTTCTTGTACTGTAGTAAATGGGACTGTTGGTACATGGAGTCCACAACCCCCTACATGCAAAAGTAAGTGAAGAAGGTGAAGAAGTAAAACAACATCTTCAAGGTTTTATTTTTTAATGGAGGATGGAAGTTGGAATAGGTGGTGCCAGAAATTCACTTGAGTGCAATAATTATACTTACATTTAATATTAGTTGAATATTAGCAGATTGCCTAAGGCTAGACCAAGTTCTAAAGGGTCAATGGGGAAAAAGCGAGAAACAAAATTGTCCCTGTCTTCAATAAGCTTAAAGGCCAAAGGGAGCCATAAGAGGACTGGTATATATTGCACCATTAATATCTGTGTAACACTCTGGGCTCATTTCCACTGTGGACACTAGCATTCATAAGTTGGATACCCTGAGGATTATAGGGTAACTATATGGGTGGCCAACCTAACCTATTTACCAGCAAGCTCTGCCTGTAACAACCAACTAGTAGATCAGTTAGCTTTTAGCAAAGGTATTTACCCCAATGCTATAGCAAGAACAAGTATTTCATAGCATTTACCCTCAAACTTGGGACACACTCTCCCACAACTACACCTTAAGTTCATATTAAGTAAGACTGGGTATAAATTTATAGTATAGTGATCCTGAGGCACTCATATAGAGATGATAAAGGTCTAAGGCAATTCATAACTCTGGACTTGCAATTTCTCAGTGTTCTTTAATTCTCTGAGGGTCTTCACTCCCTCTGCTGAAGGGTTTCAAAGATAGATAGATGGATGGTCCCATTATTCAGGTGATCTGGCTTCTCATAGGCCACAACATCTTTGCTCAGCAGTTGACCTGGTACTAGGCTGATGCAGGAAACCCACTTAGTTATAAAGCTACTTTGTTACAGAGTGAGGCTGTTTCTAGACTGTAGCTGTTTCCAGACTGTACCAAAAATCTCTCTCAACTACTGGGCTATTCCAAGAGTGTAATATATCAGCTGGATGGATTGATGTTCTGGATTCTCTAGACTTACTCTTAGAAGGGTAACTGTTTCATGTTTCTTTTACACCAGGGGAAAATGGAGCTCTTTAAAAATCAGCCATCTAGGGCAGCTAGGTTGCACAATAGGAGCACCTCTGGCTCTTCTCTTAGGCTAAAACTTAAGAAGCTTCTCTTATTAGACTCCTCAGAGAAAGATTTGTGAGATTTGTAACTTCCAGGAAGGATGTAGAAGAGGTCTAGGCTTTCCTGTTCAGAGGTAATATTCATGGAATGTGACTCCATTTTTACTTGTGATGATTAGTTAAATTGTAATTCCCAGTTGCCTATTGGGTCACCGGTGGATAAGTGGTTGAGGCAAAGGTAATAAGCTTTAGAACCCCTTTTAGGACTAGATGAAGTATTTCCTTTGCATCTTTTTCCTTTCCAAGTCAATGTCTTTGGGTCTTCTGACCTTTAACCTTTTTGAAGTCTAAATTACACATTCTTGCTTCTCTGGAACATTATTCCCTTCTTAACTTTTAATTTGAAATCACTCTTTTGGATTCTATAGGACAAAGTCAATTCCTCCCCTGCTACACCTCCATTTTCTCATCTATAATGAGAATCTTAACCAAATATGACTATGTTCTGGAATACAGCATTATGGTCAGAATGATGGAGCAAGTGTAGTTATTCATTTATTCTGATTTTTTTTGGAGCTTGGTACTAGGCAAATATTTGAAGTTATAAAATATTTTTACTATGTCTCATGAATTATAGAATTGTAATTAGAAAGCACCTTAGTAGCAAAACATAAACTTCACAAATTCCTAATCTGTATCCTTGAATTTGGCTTTTAAAAATAGTTCAATAACTATATTTCAATAGAATTGGCTTCCTTTGTATTCCTATGTTTTATAAGTATTTAAAAATATCATTTTGAAGAATCCTTAGGCTTCATCACATTGCCAAAGGAATCCATGACACAAAAATGTTTAAGAACCTCTGATCTAGGTCAATATCCTTATTGTATTAACTAGAGAACTTTCTGATATGTATCTGCATGCAACATTAGGGACATCCAATCATGTCTTTGCTAATGTGTTCCTGTTGTTACATCAGATAATTTAGCTGTCTCTTGTTTTCTTCCTTTAGAGGTCACGTGTAAGCAGCCACAGTTTCCAAATGGGAGATTAATCTCTGGTCTTGGACCCATATACACATACAGAGACACTGTTATGCTCGAATGCAACAGGGGTTACATTATAAATGGCAGCAATATGATTCACTGTGGAGCTGACAGTCAGTGGCATCCTGATATACCCACTTGTGAGATCAGTAAGTATGGACACATTCTAAGCCTACTCCAAGTGTATAGGAACACAAAAAGGACTGGTATTAATATACTTTGTCATAATATAATTTTGTTCTGTTTCAATCCTCAGAAGACTAGATGGCTGATTCTTTTTTTTTTTTTTTTTTTTTTTTTTTTTTTTTTGAGGCAATTGAGGTTAAGTGACTTGCCCAGGGTCACACAGCTAGGAAGTGTTAAGTGTCTAAGTCCAGATTTGAACTCAGGTTCTCCTGACTTCAGGGCTGGTGCTCCTATTGTGCAACCTAGCTGCCCTAGATGGCTGATTTTTAAAGAGCTCCATTTTCCCCTGGTGTAAAAGAAACATGAATACAGTTCTGTTTATATGTTTATATTAAATGCTAATTATGATAATTGTTATTTGCTATGTTTCCAGCCCCTTGGTCTAACCAACCATATAAACAGAGCTAGATCACTTTGTATCACTTTGCAAAACTTAAGCACACATATACACATCTTTGATCTTCATAGCTATCCTAGAAAGTAGCTGGTTTGATTATCTCCATTTTTATAGATAAGGAAGCTAAGGCTGAGAAAGGTTAGCTCAGCCATACAATTAGCAAACAGCTGAGACTGGATTGGAATTTCTGGTTTCAATTACAATATTTTAGCCACTGTAATCACCCAATTGTCTCTTTTATTTTGCTTTGTAAAATTTTTACCCCCAGTTCAACCCAAAGAAACTACCATTCAAAATATAGAAAGCTGGAGCTCAATAGATATATTTTAGCAATGATATTTTCAATTACTTGAAAATTATACTTAGAGTCATTCCTTATACAAACATAATACTACTTAGGAAAGACAAAAGAAACTGAAAACCAAAGCTTCAGTTGTGAATGATCAAAAAATATTTTGTTCTTGCTAGTTCTTTATCTAAAATGTAAAAGATGAAGTTCCTAGAGGTAATCAAGGTTGGTGACTAGCTAGACACCTTTTGTCCATTCTTACAATCCAATTAGGAAGCACTGCAAACTTTTACAATTTGTCTTTACTGCAGGGTAACAGGCAAGTCTAGTCCTTCCCCTTGAACATAAGGTCATTCAAAGATAAGTTATTTTAGGTGGGATTAATAGTGTTGTTAAGAATATAATAACATAATAATAGTATTTATGTAGAACTTCAATGTTTACAAAATCCTTTATATATGTTTTCTCATTTGATTTTCACAGCTATTTGGGAGATAGGTTCTATGATTATATCCATTTCACCAATGAAGAAACAGGGGCACAAAAAAGATTAATTGACTTATCTAGTATATGAATCAGGATTTTAACTCAGGTCTTCCTGATTCCAATTATACACAGTGCTTTGTGCATTATGCACTTTAGTTTAAGAGGAAAGACAATATCTCCTCTCTGGGTTTTCTCAATGACCAGAAATCATTCATTTTTCGAATCTGAACATTCTTCCTACAGCTATGCACACTATGTGGTATTTCCACATATAGACACATTCAGTGCACTGGTGGAGATGTTCCTGTAATAGTGTCCAGTTTCCCACCTACCTCTTTTCAGTCTTCAATAAGGACACATTTTATTCCACAGAGATATCTTTCAGTTCCTGGACAATTCCCTGTGCCTACCCAAAGAGAATTTCTGACAATTTCAATGGTATCTTAGATAATTGTTTAAGTTAGTTTCTGCCATGTCATCTTTTAAAATGTCAGGTTGCTATGTTGTCATGATTGGCCTTAGTAACACTTGTTTTCAATGCTTCTCTTATGACCAGATGCCTGCACTAAACAACCGGTTATTCCAAATGCTGAACTTAGATTCTATTATAGATTTGAGAATGTGTTCCCGGTTGGCACTGTGTTAACATTTACATGTAAGAATAGATACAAAGCCACTTCAGATACATCACTTACCGCAACCTGCCAGGAAGATTTTAGCTGGCAAATTAAGGGAGGATTTTGTGAGAGTAAGTATCATTTACTATTTCCATATTCATCTGTGAAACCCAATTTTAGGAAACTAGTTGATTTTGGCAGTGTATTTTGGGGAATGGTCTCTTTTTTTTTTTAAGAATTGCATTAATTTTTTAGAGTTCTAGAATGTTAAAACTAAAAGGGATGATAGAAGTCATCTGAAAGAATTTTAGAAAAAAGCAGCATAATACAGGAGAGTGTTGTCCCTGAAGTTAGAGAGCTTCAATTCAGATCCCATCTTTGTCAATCACTTATGACATGTGTCACCCTCCTATATGAAAGTTTCATCATCTGTAAAATGATAAGGTCAGACTAGATTGCCTTTCCAGTCCCTTCCAGCTCTAGATGTATGATCCTATAATCTAGCCCAATATTTTACTTTAATACAAAAGAAAACTGACCCTAATGAATAGGCTTTGAAAACATTAGTCTATGTAAATAGAGGTTCATTCTTTGCAAAGGGTCTTGATCAGCCTATTAAGAAGTTATCTTTTCAATAGTAAATATAATCAAACATCACTAATTCGGAACAATTTAAAAAAAACATTGTTTTGTTAATGCAAAGTAGGAATCACTATTTTGTTAGAGCTTAAGAAATAGTTTCAATGCTTTAAGGAACTCAAGTCCTCTTTTGATGGCCCATCATATTGTGATATATGATACTTGCAGGCTCTGTGAAATTGAAAAGATTTCGGTTGGGCAAGGTGATTTTTCCTGTTTTTTAAAATTATAGTTTCTCTAGATGACAGGTAGTCCAATACATGTTAAATATGTTAAAGTATATATAAGATGATTTAAAAAAATCTTTGAAATGATTTATATATTTTATTTCAAAACAGCCATATGAAGTAAGTGGTATTATCTGTATTTTACAGATGAGGAAATTGTGCCTCAAGAATGTTTAAGTTACTCATAATTATTTAGTAACACTCAATAAGCAAATGTCTAAACTGGAATTTGATCTGTTTGTTTGCTTGCTTATTTTTAATAAAGGAAGTTAGTTACATTAAAATACAACATATTTGCTCACCAGGGCTCTCTTCTCTTCTCCCTTTATACTGTTTTCCTTGGTGATTTTACCAGTTCACATAGTTAAAGATTATCATCTCTATGTAGATGACTGCCAGATCTACTTATCCAGCCTTAGTTATGCAAGCCATAATTCAATATTAACCATGCTGCAACAAAAGAAAGAAAGAGACAGAGACAAGGACACAGAGAGAATGAGAATGAGAGTAAGGGAAGGAGGAAGGGAGGGAAGGAGGAGAATATGAAATCAAAGCTATCTAGGAAACAAGGAAGGAAGGAAGGAAGGAAGGAAGGAAGGAAGGAAGGAAGGAAGGAAGGAAGGAAGGAAGGAAGGAAGGAAGGAAGGAAGGAAGGAAGGGAGGGAGGGAGGGAGGGAAGGGAGGGAGGGAGGGAGGGAAGGAGGGAGGGAGGGAGGGAGGAAGAAAAGAAGGGAGGAAGGAAGGGAGGAAGGGAGGAAGGAAAGAAGGGAGGAAGGAAGGGAGGAAGGGAGGAAGGAAAGAAGGGAGGAAGGAAGGGAGGAAGGGAGGAAGGAAAGAAGGGAGGAAGGAAGGGAGGAAGGGAGGAAGGAAAGAAGGGAGGAAGGAAGGGAGGAAGGGAGGAAGGAAAGAAGGGAGGAAGGAAGGGAGGAAGGGAGGAAGGGAGGAAGGGAAGGAGGGGGGAGGGAAGGAAAAATAATAATCTGCACTCAAACTTCATCAGTTGTCTCTCTGGAGGTGAGTAGCATTTTTTATCACAAGTCCTTTGGAAATGTCATTGATGATAGTATTGTTCTTTCTTTCATAGTCAATAATAATAATATTGCTGTTACTATGTATAATGTTCTCATGATTTTGCTCATTTCATTTTGCTTCAGTTTATATGGATCTTCTCAGATTTTTCTGATGCCATCTTGTTCATCATTTCTTACAGAACAATAGTATTCATCACAAAAATATACTGCAACTTGTTCCCAATTGGTGGACATTCCTTCAATTTCCAATTCTTTATCATGGCAAAAAGAGCTGCTACAAATTTTGTTTTAACATAAAAGCCCTTTTCTTTTTCATTTTATCTTTTTTGGGATACTAATTGTGATATTGTTGAATCAAAGAGTATTTATGGTTTTATACCCTTTGAACATAATTACAAATTGCTCTCCAGAATGGGTTAGTTCACAACTCTACCAACAGCACATTAATGTACCTATTTTTTGACATTTCCTCCATAATTTGTCATTTTCCTTTTCTACCATGTGAGCCTTCCCAATGGTCTGAGATGTCACTGCAAAGTTGTTTCAATTTTCATGAGAGAGAGAGAGACAGAGAGAGAGAGAATTTTGATATGATATCACTTAAGGGTTGATTCTATAAAATGTTTAGAAAGGTAAGGTTGAAATCAGGGACATGTAGAAAGGCTGTCTTTGCCTACAGGTATGCCTTTCAGAGTCTCTCTCTACAAATGTCTTGAGTCAGTTTCCAAGAGACTCTGTTGTCTCTAAAAGCTGGAATGAAGGAAGTCTGAAGTTTTCACACCAACTTCAGATAAACACACAGTAACAAGTCATCATTCCTTTGCAACAATTATGCAAAATGTTCCAGGCATGGCTGGAAACTCAGGTTACACAAATAAATAGAATAAACATGACTGTCTAATGATTTAGTCTTTACAACATTTACAAAGAAACATAAAATCAAAGCTATCTAATTTGGTTAATGAATAAATTATTTTAACTCAGATACATATTTATTCTAATATTTTGGTGCTGAGACTTCCAACACAAAAATGAAAACAGATGGATTCTAGCAAATCAAAAGCAGACTTGGAGAAGAATGCAAACATAGCACTTCATTCCCAGGCCCTCAACCTCTTTGAAATGTAGATGTTGTTGTTATTTTTATAAAGTGGAAACCAGATCCTCAGTTCTTGACATATCCTTTAAAAATTTCAATATTTTCTAATTTAAATATATTTGCTTTCTTAATTTCGACAACCTCTTTCTTTCTAAGGGATTTGTTGTCCATCACCAGTGATTAATAATGGAAAAATCCTACAGTTCATCAATGATTGCAGATATGTACCAATGCACTCTATTAAAATTCAGTGTGAAGATTACCAACAACAGAGTATCTGCCAACCAGATGGTACATGGAAACCTGAGATAACCACGTGTGAATATAAAAAAAAACCTGGTAACTGAAATTGATTTCTAAGTTACAAGGCATTGCTAGCTCAGTCACTTTTATTATATTTCATTAATTTCCTCATGGTAAGAGTGACCCTGGGACTGCTTTTCTAAGTAGGAAAAGAGGAAAATCTTCTTGATGAGAAAAAAATTTTCCTTGACATAGAATATTTGGAGTATCACATTAAGTTTTGGGTATCATATGTTATGAAAGACATTGTTAAACTAAAGTGCATGCAGAGGAAGTCAAGAAGGATGTGAAGGAACTGGAAAAAATACCTTTTTGGAATTGATTAAAGGTTGGAAATGAATCTTTATAGTGGAAAAGAAAAGATTTTAGATACTGCTTTCAGGTATCTGAAGAAATGTTTGTTACATGGAAGAGGAAGTGGGCTTATTCCTCTTGACAGAAAAAAAAAAAGGAGCAATGATTGTAATTTTCTGAAAGGGATAATTTGGCTGGATATAAAGAAAAACTAAAACTTTTAAACAATTGAATGTCCAAGACCAGGAAGAGCTGTTTGAGGAGGTAATATGTTCTCTCCATCAATGAAAGTCTTCAGATCACTTGTCATCTTCTATTTTAGCATAACTAAAGCTCAAACTTTACATATCCAATAATAATTCCATCTCTCTTTAACATCCTAAGTCCATTCTTTGTCATCTCTAATGTTGTGCCACAGTCTCCTTGAGCTGTTCTACCTCAGTTTCCCTGCACTAGTTTCCCATGATAAGGTGGCTGAGTTAACAGATATAAGGCTATACCACCAGAGGAAAAACTCCTACTATCTTTAAACACTGCTGTTTCTGACAGAACTAACCTTTCTGCCCTTATATCCAATTACCAAATTTCTCAATCACAGTTCTTAAAACTTACAACTTAAAAGATCAACAGTTCCTAAAACTTAAAAGAGTTCTTACATGAACAAAACAGACAAATCACATAGAACAAACATTACATGAAACACAGGACAAAACTCACACAGACTGCAGTCACAACATTAACAACATAGAAGACAGAAAACAAGCCAGAGGATATCTTCCAGTGTCCCAGAATGATACCCTACTCAGAATTTCGATGCCCATCAGCATATTATTATTCTGAGCTACCAGATGCTATAGCATAACCAGACAGAACCAGACCAGACCAGACCAGTTGTCTAAAACGACACAGAAACTTACTCTCCCAGGAGCCGAATCAATCAATGGATCTGAAGGCGTGTCCACGGCTGAAGAGCTGCTTCTTTTCCCGGAGACTCTGGAGAAATCCAGAGGGCTGATTTTCTAGGAATAGACTCAGATCCTGAGCCGTCCCAGGCCTTGATGATCAAGAGGTCTGTAATCTCTAATCTCTAATCCCGTCTCAGTCTCTATTATATCGCGGGGGACCTCCAAAATGTAATGCCAGAGAAACTGAGGCAAGATAGAGATTAGAGAGTTTTTTTAATATTTTATTAATTGGAGAGTTTAATTGACTGGACAGGACTCTCGTCTCAAAGTATCCAGTAATGAATGGGGAAACGATGAACACTTTTATAGCTCTTCAGACAAAGGGAAGGAAAAAGCGGAAAAATCAGGATGGGGGAAGTTATAAACTTTTACTAAAAGCCAGAGTCAGGATGTTTGAATAACAGAAGTCAAGATGTCAGTGAAGTATCTGTGATAGTCTTATCTTTTGGAATATCTTAGAGGGGCAGTGTCATAAATTCTTGGGGGCAGAAGGAGCTAGGAGTCAGGAAGTCTGATCTACTCCTCATCTCCCATTGACAATTTATAACCTTTGAGCAAATGGTCCTCAGTCTTAATGAACCAGGGGGGTTTTATGACTTAGGGGACTGAGGTAGAACAGCTCAAGGAGACTGTGGCACAACACTAAGACCTCCAATTTCTCTACCTCTCAGTATTTTTTCAGGCCATTAGTCCTGTTCTGACTTTGCTTTCTTCCTTCTCCAACCTTCAGTCTACAATTAGCCAGTTTAATGATAGTCTGTTCTTTACTCTTGAATCCCTTGACCATTTGCCCTTTTACCATCAATTCCTTGCCAAACTTCAGCCCTGAGTTATTCCTGCTGTATGACTCCTCCATATTTCATGTGCTAGCTAAACAGAGCTAGAAAAAGTCACACTCCTGTGTTGACTGGATAAATTATACACTCATATTATTCAATTTTAACTGGGTTCATGCTGTTTCTGGGCAATCTTTTGACTCTCCATCTCCCTCCTTATAGATACCTATTTCAATCTTCTTTCTTCAAATTTCTACTTTTCCTGTTTTTTCTCAGTTGAGAACTTTACTTCTTTACTGTGAAAATTAAAAATATTTAGTGTGAGTTCTTCTTCCCTTTTCATTTCAAACTCGCTTTACATAATTCTCAACTCTATCCTCCTCTAGCCATATCTTTGACAATGAGGTAACTTTTCTTCTTGCCAAAGCAACCTTTCTCTCATTCTATTCCCTCATCTTCTGAAGAACATAACCTTAACATTCCTTCTCAATTCATTCTTTAATCTTCAATCTTTTGTAATATACTAGTTCCTTTCCTAATGCCTTCAAAAATGCTGAGGTCTCCTTCATCTAAAAAAAAAACACACACAAAAACTTTTCACTATATCTTGTCAACCCCCTCAATCTATATTCCTTAGTTTTCTCCTACTTCTCAACCAAATAGGAGAGGTTGTCTACACTTGATGCTTTTATTTCCTTTCCTCTAACTTCATAATTGTTTTGCAATCTAATGTCTACCTATATTAGCCAACTGCTTTGCAAAGTTACTACTGATTTCTAAATAGACAAATATAATTGCCTCTTTTTAGTCCTTATTCTTATTGACCTATTTGCTGCATAGTTGGCTACCTTCTTTTCCTGGATATTCTTCTTTAGACTTTCCTGATCATCTTTTTCCCTTTGACCCCCTACCTACATGACCACTCTTTCTCAATCTTCTTTGCTGGTTTTTCATCCAAATCATATCCTTTAACTGACTGTTCCCCAAGGTTCTGACTTAGATTTAGTTTTTCTATATACCTTTTCTTTCAGTAATATTATCAAATCCCATGGGTCAATTGCCATTTCTATGCTGTTGATTCCCATTTATATATCCAACAATAGTTATTCCCCTAAGCTTCAGTCCCTCATCATCGACTATTCAATATTATAGTAAATCATTGGTTAAAATTCATATTTTTTTCGATCAACAAATATTTCTTTCCTCTGCATGTCTCCCTTTCTCTCCCAATACACACACTGCAGAAGGGAGTAAAGCTTATAATAAATATGTATAATTATGTGAAACTAATTCCCACATTAGCTATGCCTATTGTTCATTTCTAATCCTGGAGAGAGCTCAAACTTTACATATCCAAAACAGAATTCATTTTCTTTCTACCCAGCTCATCCGTCTTTCTAACTTTCCTATTTCTATTGAAGTCAGTATCATTTTTCTAATCTCCCATGTTTTTAACAGAAAGGAAGGAAACAATGAATTATTAAGCAATAATAATTATATAATATGCACTGTGTTAAGTGCTTTACCAATACTATTTCATTTGATACTGGGGTAAGGAGGTATTATTATTATCCTTCTTTTATAGTTAGGCAACTGAAACAGACAGAAAGTGACTTACCTCAATCACATAGAAAGTAAGTGTCTGATGCATACTTAAAGCATCATTGATGAATTTTTAGTTCAGATCCTTTGAACCATTGTCACAACCCCCCAACAGGTTTTCCATTAAACCACTGCCATTGTGGATAGATCTAGAAGGACTGAAGACAGGAGCCCCAAGGCAAACTAGCAGTATGACATGGACAAGCTACTTAATCTTCCAATATGCCAGGCAACTGTATAAAAAGTTATAGATAATTGTTGATGGGTAGAGAGAGTTTCCACACCATATTTTCTTCACAGGCTCAGATAGGCTTCCTACCGTTTCCTCATCTCTCCATCAATGTGCAAGGTACTGTGGTATTGCAGTGGCAATGATAAATAATCCCACCTTCAAAGAGTTTATATTCCATGAGGATAGTTCATGTAAACCAAGGAAGAAGAGAAAATCAATATGTAAGGGAATCCAGAATCCCTATTCAATCCTAATCCTTCTGCAGCTTTAATTTAGAAGTGATATGGAGAGATACTATTGCAATAAGGAATGAAGCTAAATGATCCCATTGGAGACCTCATTAAATGGACAGGATAAAGACCTTTTCTAGATCCTCTAGCTCTTATTCTTGACAATGATGAGTGGAAAAATATAAATGTTTTCTTACCTAATCATCATTCTTACTCTTTCTTTCTTGTTATCCTAGTTTGCAGTTCACCTAAGACCATTGCAAATGGGGACTTTACAATAATTGAGGTATTTCTTGGTGTTTCTGTGACCTATTTCTGCAATGATGGATATGTCCTAATAGGAAAGTCAACAAATACCTGCAGATTTTCAATATGGTCAAGTCCTTCAGTGCCATGTAGTTTCGCTTAGCACTTTCCTTCTCAAAAGTGTCCTTTGGGAATGTGACAAGATTGGTAAGGGTGCTAACATAAGCAGGTGGACAAAGGAGCGTCTGGTTTAATATCAAATTTCTAAGAAGTATCACATATTTACCTCAGTCACACGTGGAGCCACTGCTATATGATATGCTATATGATATCATGATATCATGTGTAAGGCATATTACTTTTTTAGTTTTCAAACTTTATTAGGTAATAAGAGACAATCATATGTATATAGGTTAAATTTAAGAGTGGTTATTTCAACCAAAATTATTCTACAGAGCACAGAGGCAAGAAGAGATTCAGATGCTGCAGAGGGTTGCACATAATTTATAATATATTTAATATGTTGCACTAATATAAGATATATTGTATAATATATTAGCTATAACTATAAAACCATTTGTTTATTTATATGTACCTCTTTATTTATTTTTGTTAGTTTTAATCAGAGAACCTTAACTGGTAAGTCAATTCTCATTTAACAAGAGAGAAAAATGAAAGAAGAAAAGGGAAATAAGCTGCCAAAGTTCATTTAGAAGTAACACCGCTGAGGTGAGGAGAGATAGGAAACCCTTAGTCTTCAAGTACAATTTAAGTATCCTATCTCTTTTAACTTTCATTACTTTACCTTATCATTCCTTGCATCTGAAAAATATAAACTATTCATTGAAGGCATTTTTTTGTTATAGCTCTTTGTCCAAAACCAGATGTATCAAATGGAAAACTGTTTTCAGAGAAGTTTCAGTACCTAAGTGGTGAAAAAGTCAATGTCCAGTGTTCCCCTGGCTATCATTTACTTGGCCCTCAAAATATCACTTGCTCAGAGAATAGATCCTGGATCCCAGCGGTACCCAAGTGTGAATGGGTAAGTAATACGGATGAGGTTATCTTCTTGTCTATATGACCCCTCAGTGAAATATAGGACAATGGGTGAGATCATAAAGTGTGAAGTGCCCCCAAGAGAAGTAGCAAAATAATGCCCATGATAGGGAAGGTTGATCAGTTATAACTAAAAAGTGATATATTTATTGAAGTTAATTTCTGAGATGTTTGAAATCACTTGCAGGAACTACTTCATCTTTAAAGCATCTTATTGAATTAGTCATAGATTAGGTTTGTCTTCTATGCCGTAGCTAAAAAGCCTCTCCCTTTCGAGGGCACACTGACACTTTTACCACAACCAGCTCATGAAGTGACAAAAGGCTTTAGAATACCCCAAACTAAGACTAAATCCTAGTTCAGCATAGTCTAGGCAACAATTTCTCTTGGGAGTTTAGAAAATTCCTTGTTAACTCTTGTTAAATTCCCAGGTATAAACCTATGTCCCCACAACCCATTTCAGGGATTTTGAAATACTCTTAGGAGCTATTTAGGAGGGGCTAAAGAATAACCTACTCTGAAAATCTTTTCTTATTATCATGCAAATGAAGTTGGGACAGGAAGAAGAGCTAGACTATCCCTACTAGGCTTATACTCACAAAAACAAAGAAAGGGGAGAAAGACTCTTATATACAAAAATATTAGTAGCATCTTTTTGTAATAACCCCAAACTGGTCCTAAGGAGTTATCCTCCTATTTGGAGAATGGATTAAACAAGTTTTGGAATATGAAAATAATGAAATATTATTATACCATTTTTAAAAAGACAAAATGGAGTGTTTCAGAAAAAACTGGAAGACCTCTCTGAACTGATCCAGAGTGAAATAAACAGAAGTAAGGGAACAATTTTATAATGACAACATTATAAATAAAAATAACTTGACAGACTTTAGAATGTTTATCAGTGCAATGGTAAACCATGTTTCCAGAGGACTGAAAATGAAGTGAAGCATATGACTTACCACCTGCCAAAGAGGTGATAGAATTAGAATGCATAATGAGGCATACATCTGGAGCCAAAATGTTTTGCTGGACTATACATATTTGTTATGTTTATTCTTTTAATTGTTCAATTGTGGGGGAAGGGGACTGGGAAGAAGAGAATTAGTAAAAAAAAAAAAACTTTTAAAAACTGAACAAAAGCTAGATGAAACAAGCTAAATCTAAATTTCTGGTTTTATCATTATGATTTTTGTGCTATATACCTGCTAGTTCAAATCTCAATGTTCTCCTTACAATATGAAAAAAACAGAAAACTCAGAATTTTGGAAAGGGTGATCTAGCTTGTTCTGATTCCAAACCCCATGTATTTCTCTCCAAGAGGTAGAATGGCCTCAATTTCCCTCTCCCCTCCCCTTGTATGTCCCCTTGTCCTTCTTCTTGGATCCTGTTTACAATCTTGCTAGTATTTTCTTCAGTTATAACTATCCATTACTATGTCTTAGTTCAATCCTGGAAAGAAATGCTACTCAGATCCAAAGAAATGCCTGGCCCTTTTTGCTCTTCAGGACAGGGAAAGTCTTGACATAGACCCCAAAATAATCTTGTTCTTTTCCCCAAATGGAAGCATTTCTAAAATCATCTATTTGTTTCTGTTTTTTAGGAATTCCCTGAAGGCTGTGAAAAAGTTTCAGTAGGCTACAAGCTTATGCAGTGCCTCCCAAATCCCCAGGATGTCAAGTTGGCCCTAGAGATAGAAAAATTATCCCTGGAGATTGAGTTGTTGAAACAAGCGATAAGCAAAAATAAAATGGATTCTAATCAGGAGTCATCACCACAATCATGTATGCACAAAATAGAAAAAGATTCACAAACTTACCCTTATTATTGACACTGTTCTTTAGGTAGTCATTCATGGGAATAAATGGCTACACTGGGAGAGTTTGTTAGCATATTTTTTGCTGTTGTAAATAAGAAACTCTTGATAATTTGACCAATAGGAGTCTAGTCTTCTAGATTGGGTAGTATGACTGGCTACTATGAATAAAACCATTAGAAAAACAGATTGCATTTGCTGTTATTTAACTCCCCTCTATTACAGATGGGAGGATTCTCCCCAGCCCATAGAGAATTAAACCCACTCTTCAAAATAGTTTTGAAGGGCTAGTGTGAATAATAGAGAAAGCTGGCTGTGAAACCAGGAAGACCTGCATTCAAGCCTTGATTCAGACATATACTGGCTGTGTGGCTCTGGGCAAGTCTCTTAATTTTCCAGCCATATAGGAAACTCTCTAAAGCTTCTGACTTGAGAGGAGTTTCCGCATTTGAGTTCACTACATTGATAAAGTTATACAGTGATTGTGTACCTCTAGAACATGACATACTAACTTGCAACAGGTTCTATAAACTCTTGATCATACTATGCTAAGGATGAACAAACATTTTTGTCAATTTTTTTAGTTTTGTTACTGATATGGTCAATTACAGTGATAGTTTTCCTAATATTGAACTAGCCCTAAATTCCTGGTATAAATCTCACTTGATCCAAGAGTATTATCCTGATAATAAGTTACTGTAATCTTTTTGTTAATATTTTATTTAAGACTTTTGTATCAATATTCATTAAGAAAATTGATCTATAATTTTCTTTTTGTTTTGGTCCTTTCTGCTTTAGGCATCAGTACCATATCTGTGTCATAAAAGGAATTTAGTAGGATTCCTTCACCTAATTTTCCAAATGGCTTATGTAGCATTGGAATTAATTGTTCTTTAAATGTTTGGTATAATTCATTTATAAATCTATCTGGACCTGGAAATGTTTTCTTAGGAAGTTAATTGACAGCTTGTAAAAATTCTTTTTTTTAATCCCCAATTTCAATTTCCCATTTTAGAATGGAACTATTTAAGTATTTTATTTACTCTTCTGTTAATCTGGGCAATCTATATTTTTGTGAATAGTTATCCATTTCACTTAAATTGTTAGATTTAATGGCATGTAATTGGGCAAATAAATCCTAATTTTTAAATTTCCTCTTTGTTATTAGTAATTTATCCTTTTCATTTTTAATACTGGTAATTTGTTTTTTTTTTCTTTTTCTAATGAAATTAACTAAAAGTTTATCTATTTTATTGGTTTTTTCATAAAAATTTTAGTTTTATTAATTAATACATTATTATTCTTACTATCAATTTTATTAATCTCTCTTTTGCAATTCAGAATTTCTAATTTAGTGTTTAATTGGGTATTTTAAATTTGTTCTTTTTCTAATTTTTAAATTGCATGCCCAGTTCATTGATCTTCTCATTTTCTGTTTTATTCAAGTATCTAGAGATAAAAAAAAAATTTCCTAAGAACTACTTTGGCTGCATCCTATAAGTTTTGGTATGTTGTCTCATTATATTGTCATGCTCTTGTATGAAATTACTGATTGTTTCTATAATTTGTTGTTTGACCCACTCATTTTTTTAGAATTAGGATTATTTATTTTACCAATAAATTTTTGGTCTTTTAATGCATGGCCCTTTACTACATGTAATTTTTGTTGCAAAAATGTCTGAAAAGGGTGCATTTAATATTTCTGCCTTTCTGCATTTGATTGTGAAAGTTTTATGCCCTAATATACGGTCAACTTATGCTGCCATGTACATATCTATTCACTTCCTTAACTTCTTTCTTGTTTATTTTATAGATAGATTTATTTAATTCTGAGAAAGGTAGGTTGATATTCCCCATTGGTAGAGTTTTGCCATCTATTTCTTCTCTCAACTTACTTAATTTCTCTAAGAATTCAGATCTATGTTACTTATTGAATATGATGTTTAGTATTGATATTACTTCATTATCTATGGTACCCTTTAGCAAGATGTACTTTTCTTCCGTATCTCTTTTAATTAGATCTATTTTGCTTTTGCTTGGTCTGAGATGAGGATTGCTATCCCTGCTTTTTTATTTTTTTTAAATTTCAATAGAAACATAATAGATTCTGCTGCAGCCTTTCACTTTTATTCTGTGTGTATTTCTCTGCCTCAAATGTGTTTCTTGTAAACAACTTATTGTAGGATACTGGTTTTTAATCCACTCTGCTATCTGCTTACACTTTATGGGGAGTTCATCCCATTCACATTTGTAGTTAAAATTAATGACTGTATTTCCCATCATCCTATTTTTTCCACTTATATTTTTTTCTATTCTTTCACCCTTTCCTTCCTCATGAGTATTTTGCTTCTGTTCCCCAACTCTCTCAATCTGCTCTCCCTTTTATCACCCTTACCTTTCTTATCCATTTTCCCTTCTATTTCTGACCTCTTTTCTATTAACCTCTTTCTTTTCTTTCTCTTTTTCCCTCCTACTTCCTTATAGGGTGAGACAAATTAAGTATGTATATTATTCCCTCTTTGAGGGATTAAGATTCAAACAATGGTCATTCCTCTTCCTTCTTTCCCTCTATTGCAATAGGTCTTTTTTGCCTCTTCAAGTTATATAATTTACCCCACTTTGCTTCCCCCTTTTTCTTTTCAAAGAACAATCCTTTTTCCACTTCTTAATTTTTAAAAATCATAATATTAAAGTCAACTTATACCCACATTCTCTCTATATATACACACCCCTTCTAATTGCCCTGACAAGGATACAGTTACAAATTATTATTTTCCCATGTAGGGATGTAAACATTTTAACTTTTGAAAAACATAGTTGTTTTTCTTTCTTTCATATTTATCTTTTTATGCTTTTTTTGTATTTGAAGACCAAATTTTCTGTTCAACTCTTGTGTTTCCTTAAAAAATGATTTTTTAAAAAATCTCCTATTTTATTGAATTCCTATCTTTTCCCTTGAAAGATAAACCTCACTTTTGCTGGGTAGTTAATTCTTGATGGTAGTCCAAGGTTTTTTGCATTCTGGAATATCATATTTCAGGTCCTCTGATACTTTAATGTGCAAGCTGCTAGATCATGGGTAATCTTAATTGTGGCTCCTCGACATGTGAATTATTTCTTTCTGGTTGCTTGCAATATTTTCTCCTTGATTTGATAATTCTGGAATTTAGCTACAACATTCTTTGGAGTTTTCATTTTGAGGTCTCTTTATAAAGGTGATCAATAGATACTTTCAATGAGTATTTTATCCTCTGGTTCTAGGATATCAGAGCAGTTGATGATATTGTGAAAGATGTTGTCCAAGCTTTTTTTTTTTTTTTTTTTTTTTTTTTTGATCAAAGCTTTCAGGTAGTCCAATAATTTTTATATTATTTCTCCTTGATTTATTTTTCAGGTTAGTTGTTTGTCCAATGAGATATTTTACATTTTCTTCTTTTTTTCACTTTTAAAAATTTTTGTTTGCCTGATTCTTGATATCTCATTGAGTCATTCACTTCCATTTATACAATTCTAATTTTTAATGAATTATTTTCTTCAGTTTTTTTAACCTACTTTTGCTTTTGTCCAATTGTACTTTTGAAGAAATTGTTTTGTTCAAAGGATTTCTTTTACATTTCCCTAATTTTTAAAGGAGTTGTTTTCTTTTTCCATCTCACCAATTCTATTTTTAATGAGTGGTTTTCTTCAGTATATATGCATTACATATTTTTTTCATTTTACCAAATTCATTTTTAAGATGTTTTCTTCAGTCAATTTTTGGGCTTCTTTTTCCAAATTGTTGGCTTTCTCTCCTCCAAACTTTCATAATTTTTCTGTATAGTTCCCATTGCTTTCCCCCATTTTTCTTTTATGTCTCTTTTTAAGTATTTTTTGAATTCTTCCTAGAAAGCCTTTTGACAATGAGACCATTTTATATCCCTCTTTGGGGCTTCACCTGTAGGCATTTTGCCATTGCTGACTTCTTCAAGGTTGGTTTTCTGATCTTCACTGTCTCCATAGTAGCTTTCTATGATCAAGGTTCTTTTTGCTTTTGTGTTCATTTTTTAAAATTGACCTCTGACTTACATGAACTGATAGTTAGTGAAGTGAGCAGAACCAGGATATCATTGAACACAACAACAAGAAGATTATAGGATGATCAATTTTGATGGATGTGGCTCTTTTCAATAATGAGATGATTCAGATCTGTTCCTATGATCTTGTGATGATGAGAGCCATCTACACCTAGAGGGAGGACTGTGGCAACTGAGGGTTGATTACAACATAGCATTTCACTCTTTTTGTTGTAGTGTGCTTGAATTTTATTTTCTTTCTTATTTTTATCTGATTTTCCTGTGCAGAAAGATAATTGTATAAAAATGTATTCCTATTTTGGATTTAATATATATTTTAACACATATTGAATTACACATCATCTAGGGAAGGCAGTGGGGGAAGGAGGGGAAAATTGGAATACAAGGTTTTTCAAGAGTCAATGTTGAAAAAAATTATCCTTGCATATGTTTTGAAAATAAAAAAATTCAATAAAAAAGTTGGCCTCTGCTACTATGGTACAAGAGTGATTATCCTAAGCTTCTTTTCCAGTGGGACAGATGCCTCTCACTGACTGCCACGCAGGGGCCAGTGGTTCTGAAGACTTTCCCACCATGCTGTGCTGACCTGGTCAAGTCCCACCTGTGAGCCAGCATCCAGGGGCTCATGATTTGCCTTCTGTGGTTGCAGTAGAGGTCTCACAGGAAGTCTGCTGCTTCACTGATCTTCTTAACTAGTTCAAAATAGCCAATGTTTCTGTTCTCTGGTTAAAAGCCTTCCACTAAATTCCCTTTGCTGGGCCTCCCCATACCCTGCCTGCCCTAGATCTTTTTCCCCCTAACCAATTGAAACAAGATATCTTAAACTGGAAATTTGTTACACTTCAAATGTTTGTGGGTCTGTCACTCCAAAATCCATTCAGAGGTTTGATCTAGCACTGATTCTGAGGAAAGCTAGAAAGAGCTCAGGCAATGCCCTGGCTTTTCTCTGCCATCTTGGCTCAATGGTCTTGATGATATCCTTTTCCCAAGTCCTGCTTGTGATTCCTAGTGTAGAAAGTGCTACATGGTTTTTTTTTTTTTTTGCTCCTAGTATGCACTTTTCTATTGCTCTTTGAGTAATCCTTAATTTCCATTGTCCAGCAATTATAATTATATGACTTACAGCTGTGTAGATTACCAACCGGTGATGGGGAGAAAGAGGTTGGTGTTATTAAAATAATTTTGAAACTTTCCAAAGGTAATCCAACTCATTCTTCTTCTCTTATTCCATTCCAGGATTAGATTACTGCCCATTTTCAGGGTCTGGCCAAGAGCTATATACTAATGGGTAAGTTCTGTAAATTGGCCTATTCATCCAACCACATATGATAGTCGGGCATTTTTTTTTTTTTGCACTAGGAACATATATACTTGTCATTCCCACTAGAGGGCATATTATGGCAAAGCATATTACTCTTTTACACTACTAAATGCAATAATATGGCATAGTATTCTTTTTTGTTTTACTTTTTTTTTACCCCCTTGGGCATCTCAGGGAAATGAAAACAGTATAAGCAAGGAATAATCTGTATAATTAAGGAAATTCCTAGGATATGTGTTTAAAACCTGAGCAAAAAAATTGATTTAATTCTTGCAAAATTTTTTATTTCATTTTTTTTTTTTTTTAATTTTACAGAGACACAGTGTGTCATAATGGATAGGTAGCCAATCTCAAAAACAGGTCAGCTTTACTGCTCAAATTTTCTGCTCAAATTCTGCATCTGATACACACTGTGCAATTTTGATTTTGAACAAATAATCTCATTCCTCAGTGTTCCATAAAACAGTAGTTAGGAGAAAAGGTGCCAATTCAAATTGATATAGAATAAATGTTAGCAAACTATAGCTTATGGACCAAATGCAGCATTGAGCTAGGAATGGTTTTTACATTTTAAAATAAAGATAGCTCCCAAGGCCATAAAAAAGCAAGTTTATTTGGTATGTTGTTGTTCTTTTTTGGTCACTGACCTCTGGCATAGAGAGTTTTTCCCCTCTGGAGTTTCTCATGGATCCAATTCTTATCACTTATGTATTTTTACTGCATAGAATTCACCTAACAGAAGGGTTTTTTTTGTTTTTGGGGGTTTTTTTTGGAGGGGGCCGAGGAACAGGAGCTGTTGGAATTCATGGGAGCCACCTGACACTGGTTGCTGGAGGTCCAACCCAGACCTGAAGAATGGATCTCTTCTTGTGAGAGGATGATACAAGGAGACAGAGGCAGTTGCTGTTCTCTGACCTCTCTGACTGAGAGACCATTGAAGTGTCTGACCTTTCTCCTCTTCCCTCGGACTCCAATTTATTTCATTCCCAGTCCTCAACACCTATGTCAACAAAGGCTGCCCTGTAACTCCTTTAGATGTTGTGATCTACAGCTATGGAGACTCTCGAAGAATTAACCTGTCCCTTAACAGGGGAGATCCGGGGATGAGAGAATTATGCTGTATCCTTCTGGGTTTATTCCAAAGACCTGTTTTTTAAAAGTCCTATGATAAATATTAAATAAAAATGCTTACATTTCCTCCGTTACTAGTAGGAATTACTGACACATGCATAGAACCTCATTATTTATTGCTGGGGTCATAGCAGGTCAAAACATGCCCATAAAACAGGTAGGAGGAATGATAGAGAAATATGAGAATTCTAAAATTTTGTCCCTCAGTTCAAAGAATACCAGCATTTTGAGAGCTTGGGTTTTCTAACTTTTACTTGACTTGAATTCAAGCAACACCTATTAATCATTCACTCATAGGCCAGTTTAGAGTGGGAATGATGGGCACAGTCTGCAGGGCCCCTTAGGAAAGACAGAAAGAAAAATGAAGGACCAATGACAATGAGCATACCCAGGGATATATTGGGAAGCCCCCATAACTATATATTTATTATATATATGGCACTGTACCAAGCTTCTGGAGTTCAATGATGAAAAAAAAAGTTCCTGCTTTCAAAACACATATAATAATAGAGATGAAATATCATAAAATGCAAATTAGAAAATGGTTAAGTAGAAATAAAAGCTCTAATAATTATGACCATGACCTCAAATGTTTATTTGCATCAAATAAATTGGGTGTATATATATATATTTATGTACATATATATATGTAAACAGTATTTATAAACTAACAATAAATTAGACTATTTATATTTATAGCAAGCTCACATGCAAGCCTAAAGATATGCCAGCATATTTGCAGTAGTATTATCATTGGTCATATCTTCTTTCCCCCTTCTCCTCAGAGAAGTAAGTGCATGAAAAGCCGTAGTAGAGTGTATGAATACATCCTATAATAATAACTATGGAAAGAATATAAAAATAATTGAAGTGATTGAATCAATTATGTTTTCATAAAGTTGTTGAGGATAATAGATTTTGTTCCAACTTTTTATTTAAATGCATTTCATAAAAACAACATGTTGGATTATGATTTTTTTCTATTCAACTATGTTCCATTTATAAGTTAATTCTATAATTGGGCATTTACTTCCTTTTAATTTTCTTATGATTTTTCCTCTCTTCCCCACTCATTCTTTTATGAGATGATGAGGATGATTCTTCTTACCATTTTTCTGTGATTGATATTTCTGCTGTGCTGCCCATCTTTTTTCTCCATCACTTTGGGACTTATCACAAGTTTTTACATTTCCTTTCTTTCATTTTAAATTTGATCTTTTGCAATCTACCTTCTGAGTTTAGCATTTGTGTTTCTTATGACTAATCTCTCTTTGAATCTGCCTGCACTCTTATTCACTAGTCTTTCCTCTCTCCATTCTATTTGTTTCTTTGTTCATCCAATTGTGTCTACCTTTCTTTGACCTTCAGTTGAAAGTTTGTTCAAGGGCCACCTGTTTTCCCACTTCTTCTTGTTTGTATAATTCTTTCTAGTATATTAAAGATTATGCAATATATGTTCCCCCACCCTCTTTTCCCTAGTATATTTCTTATTTTCTCTCTCTTCTTTTGATATCACAGAACACAACAAAGCAGTCCCAGATCCTATTTCTTTTAAAATTTCTTCTATGGCTCTAAAGACATTAGGGTTCCAAGGGAAAAGTTGTATCATTTCCCCCTGTTAAAATATGTACACTTCATTTTTCTTTAACCTTTTTCAATTGTTCATTTATATTGGTCTCTTTATGGTTTTCTTAACTAATACTTTTATTTCAAAATATATACTAAACTTGGATCTGATCAGGAACCTTCAAGTCCTTTATTTCATTGAGGGATCATTCTCCTTTTCTTCCACAAGATTATGCTTTTGTTGAATAAGTGTTGAATAATTGTTGAATAAGTGATTTTTGGTTGTGATTCTATATCTTTTACCTTTTGGAATATTATATTCCAAACTATCCATCCTTTAAAGTTGTAACTACTAAGTATTATAAGGAGCCTATGACTCTCTTGAACTCTTTCTACTTGAACTATATTGACTATTTAAAATATTTTTTCTTTGAATATTTTTGGAGGGTTAAGGCTTTTGGGAGTTTTCATTTGAGGCTTTATTTTATTTTATTTTTGATGGTTTATTTTAGGAAATGACTGATAAAGTCTGTCTTCTCATTTTGCCCCCATGTTCCAATACATCTGGGCAATATTTCCCTATATCTTGAAATATTATGTCAGGTTCTTTTGTTATCTTTTGTTTTGGTCATGGAATTCAGATAGTCCAGTAATTCTTAAGTCAAACCTTATTGGTCTTTTTTCATATCAATTGTTTTTTATGTGTTATTTAATATTTTCTTTTGATGTTTTGATTTTTGTTTGAATGTTTCTTGTTTTCTCCTGGAATTATTAATTTTTATTTAGTTAATTCTGATTTCCAATGAGTCTATTGTGTGGGTAAGATTTTATATCTCTTGTACTTGATAAACCTCCTTCCAAATTTTTTCTCTACAACTTTCTTCCCCACCCCACCCCAATTTTTTCCTTTAATTTTCTCTTTAATTTAATTAATAAATAAATCCTTATTTATGAACCAATTTTAACCAATTATTTCTTTCTGGAATTCTAGATGAACTTTTGTCCATACTATATTTTTCTTTTAGGTTTTGCTTGTATATGTTTAAAAGTCATTCTCTTCTGTGATCCATAATAGGTTTTTTTTACAGGGAGTACTTTTTTTGTTTATTCATTCTTCTAACCTTACTTACTAAATTGCCACCTAGTTATTAAGATTGGGCCCTGAATCCTTCTGAAAAGAACTTATAGGGCCTTGTATAGTCATTTGTATTCTCTGGTTGCTTCTTATTGCTTCTTTTTTTTTTACATGTTAAATATTGTGCTCTTTAAGATCACAGGGTACCTCATATAGAGACTTACACACTTTTAGTGTATACAAAACAGTCTATTGTAGGGTGAAGTCTGATCACCATTCTCTTGGGCTGATATTTTCAAGTTCCTCATCTTTCTTTCTGTCTGAAAAACAAAATCACAGGTTTCCCTACAGTTGATAGCACATTGGATAGAGTAATGGGCCTGGACTCAGAAAAACCTGGGTTCAATCTATCTTAAACACTTATTAGTTGAATGATCCTGGGTAAATCAGTGTTTGCCTCAATTTCTTCAACTGTAAAATGGTGATAATAATAACACTTATCTTGCATGGTTGCTTTGAGAATCAAATGAAATGATCTCTTTTTTTAAGTGCTTAGCAAAACTCAGAGTTGTTGTTATTTGTCCTTCATTCTTGAATAGGATTGTGACATCAGGAGATGGTACCATGACATAAAAGTAAATTGAATTTGAGTGAGGGAGGATTAGGTAAAGACACTAGTTTCACTTTCTCTAGATGATGAGTGGTGGCTCTGGATTCAGTAAAAGACCTGGATCTTTTAAAGTTTATGTCTTTTAATAGATCTCATTTAGACTAAGTAAACCACCCATTCAGTGATTAAGGCTAGGTAAGAAATAAGGAAGGCAAAGAATGGCCTTTGCTATGTAGTAAAAAAAAAAACAAAGGAATCAATCTGGGAGGGGAAGATCCTCAGCATTTCTGATCAAAAAGCAACAACTTCTTATTTAAATTCACTCTGCAATCAGAACCAAAACAATACCAACTAGGTTTGGTCTGGGACTTTTTGTTGGCCAATCTAGGCATGAGAAGCAGAATGATTTGGATTTAAGACATGATTTTAAAAAAATCTATAGGAACAGAGGAAGGGAGAAGTCAAGGAAAGGAAAGGAAAGAAGACCATAGAGAAAGTGCTGTCAATACTGACTCCCTTATTTTCCCTTTGTCCTTGGCTGGAATTATAATATTGATATAGATCTGTATCCTTTAGCAAGCTGAAAAGTTCTACAAGTTTAGTGTCAACACTTTGTAAAGGCTCCATCTTGGTATAAATTCTGCCATGGTTGCTCAACTTCAGGCTTCAGGTGAGAGTGGAGGTTAAAGACCTCATTCTAGGGTCAGAGATCTAGGGAAAAATAAATAGTTTCAAGTTTGGCAATGGAAATCATTAAGAAAGGAAGGAGAATATCTGGCAGGTCTGTAGATGACAGCCACTGGCATCTAAATTGGGTGATAAAATTGGATAGTGTATGGGAATCTCAAAAATAAAGAAGTTAGTGACAGTCTGGGAACGGTTTGGAAAAGGTACTATGGAGCAAGAAGTAACTTGAGTCTTTCACTATGACTAGTTAGTTGGGGGCTACGGGAGAAAGCATAGCAGGTATTGGCTAAGAAAACAGTGTGGTTAAGAGGGACCTGTTTCTCAGGGAAAAAGTAAGGAAGAAATGAGGAAGGGGAAGAGGTTTAAAGTTAAAGGAAGTATGTTAATCACAGAGTAAAAAGATAAGGAAGAGAAAGATCTGCAGTGGGTCTTTGGTATGATAGGGTTGACCTGAAGATAGTCAGGTCAAAGATAGTGAATGGGGTTTGTACATCAGCTGTCTAAGTAAAACTATGTTCCCATATCTAAACTTCTATCAATTATTTTCTGCTACCTCCAGGATAAATTCCAATCTCTTTTATCCTATCATTCAAAAACTTCCATGATTTACACCTAAACTACCATTAACAATCTCATCCCTCACTCTCCTTTTCACACAGTGGGCTTCTGGCAGCCAGATCAACTCAGTGTCTTTCAAATGGACAGTGCATGCAGTCAACTTGATCTCAGGTGATCCATTCCACCCCAAATAATTTCCTTTTTTTTCCCCCCTGCCTATTTAATTCCTATCCATTCTTCACAAGCTCCATTTTTGTTCTGATATATTTTAGAGGACTTTTACTGGAAATGGTGGATTCTCCATCATTTAGAGCTGTAGTACTTGAAAATTTTTCCTGTATCTGCACAATGCTAGTACACAAAGTAAAGATATGGTAAAACAGAGGACAGCAGAATCATATATTTGTGTGGGGGATGGGAGTGAAACTTCTTAAAGTCAGCATGTAAAGCACACATTAAAATCAAAATTATCTTTGAAAACTACCCATAGAGTACAGCATCTTTAAAATGTAGTTGGCAAGGAACTAGGATCTCCTTTTAAAAAAAAAATATTTTGTTTGAAAAAAACAGATTAAGAAAAAAAGAAAAATAGAAAGGAAATACAAAAAAAAAAATAAATGAAAAAAAAAAAAAGAGAGCATTGTCATGTGCCCAGAAGAACATCAGGGAGGATTCAAAATATATAACAATGAATTACCAGATCAAGAAAGTATATATATGAAATTATATTCATAAATGACCATTTTTTTACTTCCTTGTAAATTGTTCTTTGATTCTCTGCTTATGCACCTTATTTACTTTATTCTTTTTTCCACTTTCATCCCCTTTATCATGTCCAAGCAAGCTACAGATAAGAAAATATATGTTTATGTATAAATATATTGATATATATCTATATATACATATACTTATACCCAATACACCTCCCGCCCAAAGATATTTTCTTTGTCTTCTTCCCTCACCCTTTGCTTCCCCATCTGCCCATCCCTTCCCCCTTCTTTATAGATTTTGGAGGGTTCTATACGCTTCAAGGTATATATGTAGTGTCACCTATTGAACTCATTCCCTAAGTGAGTAGGTTTTCAGAACTACAAGCCTCATCCCCCCTCCAATGACTCTGTGTCTATTCTTCCTATGCATCTCATTTGTATAACATTATTTCTATTTTTACCTTAACTCTGTCAATTTTTCTTTTTAGCTACCTGTCATGGGCCAGAACTCTGAACTTGAAACAAAGGTTTCTTTCAAGGTATTAAGTCAGTGGAATTGATAGAGACAATAGTTATCTAGTTTAGCGTGGTTCAGTATGATTGATTTAATCCTTCAAGGAGATGTTATGGGCCAGAACTTGAAACAAGGTAATGAGTGGAATTGAGGAGACAATGGTTAAATCTAGTTTAGCATTGATTTAATCCTACAACAAATAATGGTTTCCTAGTGATATAATGATGGGTTTATATAAGAGCATATAAGCTAGAAGTTCTCAGGGCCAAAAAAGACTAGTGAACTAGAATCTCTTGGAGGCTGAGACAGATTCATTCCATCGTCTACCTTTGTGGTGGGTCGAGATTGAAGCTTTCTCTTTCCCTCCTTTAAGATCTATTTCGGATATAATCTCAGTACAAACACTGCTGAATTAAAGAGTATGCACAGTTTGATAACTTTTTGAGCATAGCTCCAAATTACTCTCCTGAATGGCTGGATCCATTCACAATTCCACCAACAATGTCCTAGTTTTTCCACATCTCTTCTAACATTCATCATTATTTTTTCCTATCATTTTAGCCAATCTGAGAAGCATCTTAGTATCTCAGAGTTGTCTTAATTTGCATTTCTCTGATCAATAGGGATTTAGAGCACCTTTTCATATGACTAGAAATGATTTTAATTTCTTCATCTGAAAATTATCTGTTCATATTCTTTGGCCATTTATCAATTGGGGAATGTCTCGAATTCGTATAAATTTGAATCAATTTTCTATATATTTTAGAAACGAGACCTTTATCAGAAACCTTTAAATGGAAAAATGTTTTCCCAATTTATGAGCACTTAACTTTTAAGACTTCAAACATTTATAGTATTTTATTAGTAACTTCATTTTAACTTTCATGTTGAAAAAAAAAAAAAAGACAGAGGTATGTGGAGTTACTGGTATCCTATTAGGCACTTCACAAGTTTTCTTCACCTTACTATTGTAAAGAATTTCCTGTACATCCATTGCATAAAGTATAGTGGAAGTTCTTTGGGCTTTAAGGTGATGTTGAAACCTCACCAGTCTCTATGTCTTCCAAGAGCAGCAACTATAGTCCCAGAAACCTATCCTTTGGTTTTCAGAGGGCAGCCAAGGTAGAGAGGTTTACAGCCATATAGCATCTAGCATAACATACTTACACTGCTATCTGACATAGTGGAAGGTAAAATTCAGATTAAAAATGTTTTAATTTCAATCATCTTATTTGCTACACTGTATTTATGGCATGGATTTCATATGCTATGAAAAGTGAATATTGTCTGAAATAAAATGTTTTATATTCAGATGTTAACACAAAAGGTCACAGAATTCTAAGGAATTACTAGTGTGAAAAATGTTTTGCATGTTATCAATTTATTTTGTGTATTGCATTTTGTGTGTTATTTCATAGTTTCATATTTTTCAGAATCAATATTTTTAATTAAAAAATTATATTCAGAATACTATATTTTCAACAATCTCTAGTTTTAAGTTGTTGCAGGAACCTAACTCTCTATTTTTCATAACTACAATATATCATCATTTGAATTTTTCACACTATTTTCTAGTAATATTAACCTTATGAAAATTGATGATTGATTATGATTTTTCTTGCACAATTCCTACATGAATATCCTTGACAAAGATTTTCATAGGCCAGTATGTCTGAACTTACCTTACTTTAGCAGTGGCAATATTATTCCTATTCAAGTTAACTCCCAATAGTCCTTTTGGATTTTTTAAAAAGGAAAATGAGGGCAGCTAAGTGGCACAGTGGATAGAGCACCAGCCTTGAATTCAGGAGGACCCGAGTTCAAATATGGTCTCAGACACTTAACACTTCCTAGCTGTGTGGCCTTGGGCAAGTCACTTAACCCCAGTCTCAAAAAAAAAAAAAAAGAGTTGGAAAAAAGCCATTGAGACTCTTATCTTTTTGGCTAAAAACTCAGAAGATAGCAGTGGACTTAGCTAACTACTCAGAACATGGCAGAGAGCCCTGATAAATGATTATCTTATTTTACTATAGGCATAGTAATAGAAGAAAACAATCTCAGATTCATGCAAAATTGAGTCTGATGCATTTGTGTGAGATTTTGAAAGTAATTTTCCTATTGAATGTAAATATTTTGGTTGCTATAAAAATTTTGGAAGGGAAATTGAAAAAAATCAGCTTGAGGAGAAATACAAATCACCAGACAAAATGTTGAGGATAGACAGACAGTTCTGCTCCTCAAATAATATACTAAAGAAGTACTTGTTTGAAAGCTCTATGGAGGTGACAATGGTTTCAAGACATTGTGGCTTATCAACTCATTTTCATGTAACTGTCATCAGAGTTTAAAAAGTTATATCTAAGAAACTATATATAAATCAAATAACTTTGGATACCATAGAAAGTTTATATAGGGACTATTGAGGTCATACTTGATAGAAAGATGGATAATTCGAGTTTTACATAGATGGGTTATTTTTATGAGATGACCCTGATTTGGAACATTAGCAGTACTAGGAGAACTAGATGATAGGAGAAGAGGAGTTAGAAAAGACAGAATACAACAGATGAAGAAAATTGATCAAAGCTGAGGTAGGATTTGCAACAGTTTACTGGAGATTGTGCTGATTAGAAGACAAATCTTGTTTTTCCAAGAACTGATTTTCTGGAGAAAGGCAAATTCCTATTTATAGATTGAATGGGGAAATCTTTCAAAGACTTATTTTTGTGTTGCCCTCTATTATCCTTTCTGGCTTAAGAGGGAGAAATAAAGAGAGAAAGACAAGATTTGCTGACAGCAAATTGGATAAAATGAAATCTGATATTTAAGAGTTTGCGGGACATTAACTGGAAGACTCTAATGAAATTTACTGCTTGAGACTTAGGTTCTTCAGATCCCCAAAACAGATATCAGGATAAGCATTCATTAAATGTTTACAATATTTCAGAGCTAAATACTGTGTATACAAAGAAAGACTTTAATCTAGGCTTCCTTTCCAGTCTTGAATCAGCAAATATCTCATTGAATCTAGATCTGGATTTCTGAGAAACCAGACCTATTGCTTAGATATCATATCCATTTAATGCTTCACTCAGAACTTAGGTTGTACAGACTAGAAAGCTTTCAGATTCAAAGTCTGATGTGGAGTTTCTTTTATATATCTTAAGCAACCCATGTATCTTATCTGGAAACTGTAACGTGCTGTCGTCTCCAGAAGCTGCTGGATCTCTCTCTGGGAAGAGATCTGCTGTGTCTTCTACTCAAATCTCTCCGACAGATTCTTCTTCCTGTAACGAACCGTTGTCTCCAGGCAGTTGCTGTTAACTCTTGTCCAAAGAAGTGACTTCCCTTCCTGCAGAGAGCCCCGTCAGGCCTGATGCAATTCAGAGTCTTCTCCTCTTCCTGGATTGCTGTCCTCTTTATCCTCCCAGAGAATGGGCGTGGGATAATGCAAGGGCTTCTGGGAAGAACCACCCCAGCCAATGAGCTTGCCCCCTCTATCAAGTCAACCTGAGTTCTCACCTTGTAACTGTCCAGACAACCTGAGTTCTCACTTAGTAATCCTAACATCTCCCCCTTTCTTTTGATTTAGAACATAGGACAGTCATGACCTTGAAACATAAATCCATCAATATGGGAAGTATTACAGATAATTACATAAATTACATAAGCACATAGTAACATAACACATGCTAGAAGTATATAACATAATCATAAATTGAAAATTTATAAATGTCCATAAGTCCATTGTCCATAAGTCTCATCTTGTGTGAGGAAGTCCAATGATTCCTGCTGGTTTTTGAAGTTCTTTAGCAGTCTTCTTATTATCCATGCTCTTTCAGTGTCAGATGTTTCTTAGATCTTCTCCTTTATTTTGAGGTCTTTCTCTTTTTCTGTCTCTCTCTGATGGACAAGGCGAATATGACTCATTGGCACTCATCTGATTCCTTCTCCTGCTGAAGAAATACAAGCAAACCCTCTCTCCCAGGCAGTTAACCTATCTAATTTCCTTCTATTTACCACTTTCTAAATCTCTTCTCATCATCTGACAATTACATTGGAATTGTTTGCACTGGATACAGCCCTGTTGGTTTAAAAGGCCTGTATTCTCCCCAAGTGTAATCCATTTTTGCAATCTGATTGCCTTTTGGCTCACTTATCAGGTAATCCCTTTCTGCCATGTGATTGCTTTTCTGCTGGTTGATTAAATCAGAGTCCTGGCCTTCTAAAGGTTCTTTGGGTGTAACATCAGCTGCCATCATGCCCCAAGTCTTTTTTGCCTGGGGCCTTGGACATGGGCCCCTCATCCCATTTCCCTGAATTATTCTACACTCTGATGCCCAATGGAGTCCTCTGTTGCATTTTGGACATGGGGTTTTAGGTCTTCTTTCACCCTGTCTTCTCACTGTATCTCCATACCTACACTGAGCTCTTAGATGTCCAATTTTTCCACATTGAAAACATCGCCGAGTTTCTCTAGAAGTCCCTTGCCAGGAGGGACCCTGTCTTTCCACATTCATCATTGTCTGAGTGTAAAAAGCATTTGTTCCCACTGTAGCACAGCGTCTTATGATCTCCTCTAAAGGAGCATCTTTGTCTAATCCCCATATAATTCTTTTGCAAATCTCATTGGCATTTTCCTTAGCCAGATGTCTGGTCATTATTTCTGTAGCTGCATTTTCTCCAATAGTTCTTTTGACAGCAGTTTGCAAACGTCCCACAAAATCTGCAAAAGGTTCATTGGGACCTTGCTGTATTTTAGTGAAAGCCTCTCCACGATCTTTCTGTCCAGGAAGGACACCCCAAGCTTTTATTGCAGCCTTAGCAATTTGTTCATATATTGTCATGGTATAATTAATCTGTTCCGAATTCTCTCCATACTGACCTTCACCAGCTAAGTGCTCAAAAGTGAATTGTGTGTAAACTCCTATTTCCAAATTGCATCTGACTTGAATTTTACATAATTCATGAAATTCCGCAAGCCATAATAAATTTTCTCCAGGTTCCAGACATGTCCTTGCTATGGATTTCCAATCATTCGGGGTTAGGACTTCATAAGACAAACCATCTAGTAACATTTTGACATAAGCTGATGTAGCCCCATAAAGGGTACAACCTTTTTTCAAATCCTTAATTTTATTCAAATCTAAAGGTGCATATCTTCTCCTTTTTTTACCTACAGAGTCAGTATTTTCAATCACAGGATATGCATGTATAAAATCACTTATATCCTGTCCTTCTCTCTTAGCTTTAACCAATGCTTTTTCTAATCTTGTCATAGGCTTAGGCTTCTTCACAGGCAATTCTGTTTGTGTTTCTGCCTCTTCCCCTCTTTCTTCCTCCATCTCTGAAGGTGGGGTTGATGTGGGCCTGTCAATAATCTGTTCTCTAGGCAGGGTTGAAGCTTCTTCAAGAGAATCATACCATAATTCCTCATTTAAATCCTCTTGCTCTAGGGAAAGATCTTGATCTTTCCTTTTTTCCTCACACTTCCTCCTCTGTTCATTTTTAGAACTTTTCCTTCTCCTACAATTTGCTTGATAGTTTAAGGCTAATTGAACTATGTTGTAGATATAAAATACTTCTGCAGAAATTGAACGAGGCCCATTTTTTGCTTGAAATTCTTTCATTTCATATCCCACTAGCTTCCATTTATCTACATCTATCTTTTCTTCCTCTAAGAACCAAGGAGATGTACGTCTTAATGCAGCCAAGAGTTTAGCAATCTGTACCCAGGTTACAAGTAAACTCTGCTCCTCAATTATCTTGATTATACTCTCTATAGTACCACTCCTGAATGGAGCTGAGGTTGCGTCTGGGGCTGAGGTTGAGTCGGCTGAGGTCCAGGAATTGAATATAGCTAACATCTGCCCCATTTCAGCTATAAGAGATTCCTGGTTTAGCCCTTAACAAATTAAGTTCCTTATTTATCTATTAGCACACTCACTTAATCTTTAACAAAGTTTCCTCGTTACTCACGGTTCTGGGTCAGAGAGACTGATATCTAGATCAGAAGCTTTTCCACTGGAATCAGGACTGTGTCTGTCCCTGTTCGGGCGCCAAATTGCGAAGGTCTGGTCTAGCTCCTCTTGTCAGGATAAGCAAAAGTCCTTGCCCCACGTTGGGCGCCAATTGTAACGTGCTGTCGTCTCCAGAAGCTGCTGGATCTCTCTCTGGGAAGAGATCTGCTGTGTCTTCTACTCAAATCTCTCCGACAGATTCTTCTTCCTGTAACGAACCGTTGTCTCCAGGCAGTTGCTGTTAACTCTTGTCCAAAGAAGTGACTTCCCTTCCTGCAGAGAGCCCCGTCAGGCCTGATGCAATTCAGAGTCTTCTCCTCTTCCTGGATTGCTGTCCTCTTTATCCTCCCAGAGAATGGGCGTGGGATAATGCAAGGGCTTCTGGGAAGAACCACCCCAGCCAATGAGCTTGCCCCCTCTATCAAGTCAACCTGAGTTCTCACCTTGTAACTGTCCAGACAACCTGAGTTCTCACTTAGTAATCCTAACAGGAAACTACTTCCATAATGATCAATCACCTACTGTTTCTTTGTTCCTTTGTTTGAATCTATATAATCCATAACATTATGAACACTTATGAGAAGTGGGTCATCCCTTTTGCAGCTTCTCCATCTGCCAGACAACTTAATATTTATTGTTTACAAATTATTTCACATCTGGGTTCTGTTCTCTGACACAGAAATTATGATGTCAGAAGTGGGATCTCAGAGAGTCAACCTGTGGAGCAAGACTGAGAAGAGATCAATCAGCAAGAACTAGATGAATAACCTTAAAGTTTGGTGGAGCAGTCTTTGTTCCTTTGTTTTATCTCTATATAATGTAGGGAACTGTCTGGCAACTTCTATGTTTCAGTTCTATATCACAGTTCCATGCTTAATAAGATATCAGGGTGGCTGCCACCTGAACCATGTGACCGGATAAGAAAGCATTTTTTATTCTTTTCAGTGATTATCAGTGATGAATCAGTTGCTACAACAGTCCTATACATAGGACTTTCACTTAGAAAGACCCCAGATTAATGAGGGAAGAAAGAGAAAATTGAGAATTGATCAGTGATGAACAGAACAAACTACTCCCAGTGAAAGAATATTGAGAAATGAGTGTGGGCTGCTTGCATTTTTGTTTTTCTTCCCAGGTTAATTTTACCTTCTTTCTAAATCTGACTTTTCTTGTTCAACATGATAACTGTATAAATATGTTTACATATATTGTATTTAACATATACTTTAAAATGTTTAACATGTATGGAACTGCCTACCATCTAGGGGAGGGGATGGAGGGAAGGAGGGGAAAAGTTGGAACAGAAGTTTTTGCAAGGGTCAATATTCAAAAATTACCCACGCATATGTTTTTTCAATAAAAAGCTTTAATGATTTTTAAAAAATAAAATAAAAATGATAAGCTTAGAAATATCATGAATAAGAATTAAAAGTATAATTGCCCTATCAACTGGTCTTTTAAACGACAAACTGATGAAGTGATTTAATATGTGGAAGGCAAGATGCAAAACATAAAATGATTAGAAGTAATCAGCTGAATTGGTGTTATTTGGTAAAAATGTTTTGTAATATGTTTTAAAATCCATAAAATCATATGTGTCATTATACTTCTATTTTTCTTGTATTATAATTTTTGAAAAATAATTGTATAAGAAATGCTATAATTTGAAAATTGACAGCTAGAGTTAATACAATTGTATCATTGGCAAATTAGACATTATTTTTAGACACTATTATAATTATGATTTTTAAAACTTTAAAGTATTTAATTGTATGTATTTTGCTCAAAATGAATAATAAGAATTACTTAGAATTTGGGAAATTACCACAGATTTTATAAATATCTATGAAGTTCTTTGGGACATAGTGAGATTTTCAGTTTCCTAGTTCTTCAACCTTAGCAAGATCATAAATCTTATTATCCCTGTGAGGAAAATTGCTGAAAGAATGTTGTGAAGCTCTAAAATAATGAAGTGGTTTAATAAAAAAAAATTAGGTGTTCTCATGTCTGAAGTAAAGATATTTTTTATTTTATAAAGAGTTATTTTTTATCTAATAGATTGTTTGGCCATTGTTTGTGAAATTATGAAATAGCACCTGAAATAGTATGTGTTGAAGTTATATCTTTGAGCCACCTTGGTACTCAACAGATTTCAGATTTAAAGATTTTATTTTGGCCTTACAGATTAATATTTAATTCATACCAGGGTGAATATCTGTCAGCCTCAAGGTTACAACAACCAGGGTGTTTTTCTGGGTTTTGAGTAAACTTTCATGTGTTCACTATATTTATGTAATCATAGAACAGAATTGTTTTCTTAATTTTTGGTGACTGATTTCTGCTCCAGGATGAATTTGAACTAAAAAGGATGAATAAGATATGATTTGCATTTATTGTTATAAACATATAGCAAATTTCTATAATAAAGGCATGTAAAATGCAAAATTTATAAATATAATGAGTCCCATTGTTGTAGGATTCAACGTTTCTGGATTACTATAATAGGATGTAAGTATGAAAAATCTTGACTTTTAAAATTTTACTATTTTGAATTTGTGGTCACTAATAGTTACATATTCATGTATAAAATTAGGTCCTTAAAGTGTTTCATTCTTTCTGGGTGATTTGAGGATGATCTATATCTTCAAAGGGGTGGATAGGAAAATTAGGACAAAAGTGTGATGTGAGAAAGATGTAAATTTTTTTTCATTTTAATGGAGGAGTATACATTACTCTAACAAAAGTAACATGGTTAGGTTATTTTCCCTAAAAATATGTGTATATATATACATTTGAATATGTGTGTATACAAATGTTTCTATGAAGAACCATGACAAGTATGAGATTATTTACATCAAGTTTGAACTGGTTTACATCACATGAACTAATTATTGAAAACAAATTTAAGAGGAATGCCCCTCCACATCTGCCGAATTTCCAAGGAAACATGTTTCCAAGAATTAGATAGCTACAAGTCACAATAAGATTACATATGTTTTAATCTGTAACCTAACTTTTTCCTATAGAGTCTGTATAGCTAGATTTGTTTCCTTAGGGGACATTTCCTTAGGAGATTATGACTATTTGATTTAGTTTATTCACCATCAATTAAATTAAAGGAATGGGATTATGTTTTTTTTTCTTTTTTACTTTTTGTGATGTTTGTGGTCATATGTGTTATTTCAATGTTTGGGAAATCTCCCTGTATTGTATAGTGCACATGCTTACTGGCAGAAGTCTAAGTCTCCTGACTTATAGCCCCTGGTTCTTAATTTTATCCCTCTGATTATGAGATGCTGCAGAAAAATCCCTCCTTTAAAAAGAATTCTATCAAGCTGTTCATAAGATGGGTAGTGAAAGAAATGTCTCCACTAATCAGCCTTATCAAACTTTAATTCAGCTATCTGTTTCTGTAATTTTGCTTCTACTAGTATAGAAATATTAAAGTTTCTTAAAGAAACTTTATAAATTATTAAAAGATTAAAATAGGAAAACTTTATTGCATTCTTTGAACATAGCCATGCATTTCTGAGAAACCAGACACATTGCTTAGATATCAGATCTGTTTAATGCTTAACTCAGGACATAGATTGTGCTAACCAGAAACCTTTCAGATCTGAAGACTGATGTAAGGAGTTTCTTTCCACTATACATGTGAAGCAAACCATGTATCTTCTCTGGAAACTGCTTCTATTCTTGCCAGTCAACTACTGTTTCCTTGTCCCTTTGTTTGGACCTTATGCAAGATGCAGTTTGCAAACACACAGAAGGAGTGGATTATTCCCTTTTAGGCTCTCCTCTTTGTTGCAGAAGTTGATAAATCCTTTCTAAATTATTTAAATTCTGCTCCGAGTTTTATTTTCTGCTACATTACCATAGATATGTTAAATTCAACAAATTCAAAACTCATCTGATTATCTTTCCATTAATCCTTTGCTCTATTCCATATATTAATGATGAGGACACCACAACCTTCCCAATCACTTAGGCTCCAGATGAGGTATCGTTCTTGAGTCTTCACCATGACACTTCCACCTCCTGTCTTCTGATACTTTCACCAATTAGGGTCTAAGTTATCATGACCTACAAATGCATATTAGGGTTGATATCCCTGCCTCAAGTCTCTTCCCAATCCAATGGATCCTTTACTCAGCTTTCAAAGTGATTGTCCTAAAGTTCTGACCTGACCATGTTAGCCCCCGACTAAAGAGACTCTAATGAGTCTAGGATCAAATGTAAGATCCTTTGGCTTCTAAAATAGCTCACAACCTGGCTCTTTCTATTTTTCTTTTTTGAAAACGTGAAATATATTCTTTATTAACCATAATGCAACAATATTGTATTTGAAACAAGGACCATAAACAAAAATTAAAGAAATGCATAGGCTCTTTTTACTTTTCTACTCTTACAAGTTATTCCCACTTACACTCTCAATGATCTAGAAAACATCTCTCTTGTGATTCCTTGAACATGATACTCTTTCTCTAGTCTCTGTACCTTTTCATTGGTTGTCTCATATCTCTGAAATGTTCTCCCTCCTTCTTCTCTCATCTCTGCCTTCTGGTTTCACTGACTTCTTTTATTTTTTTACTTAGCATTTTATTTTTTCTTCAATTACATATAAAAACTATTTAACATTCTTTTTAAAAAAATCTGAATTCCAAATTCTCTCCTTTCCTTCTTCTTCTTCTCCCTTCTTATTGAAAAAAACAAGCAATTCTTCAAAATATATTTACATATTAGTCATGTTGTGAAAGAAAAGATAGCAAAAAAAGAAAAAGACAAATTTTTAAAAGTATGCTTCCATCTGAAGTCAGATTCAACCCCTCTTTTTCTGGAGATGAACAGCATTTTTCATATGTTCTTTGGAAATGTTTTGGATCACTAGCTAAATCATTCACAGTTGATTATCATACAACATTGTTATTATAGTGTACAGTGTTCTCCTCATTCTTATTTTTTTTAATCCCTTCATGTAAGTCTTCCCAAGTTTTTCAAAGAGCATCCTGCTTGTCATTTCTCACAACACAATAGTATTCCATCACAATAACATACTATCATTTATTCAGTCATTCGCTAAATGAGGGGGATTCCTTCAATTTCCAATTCCTACCATTAAAAGAACTGCTATTACTGGCTTTTTTTTGAAACTCAACTCAAATCTCACTTTCTGCAAGTGGGCAGACTCTTCTTCACAACTACAGCGTTTCCTAGGGGTAAAAACAGGTACACCTGGAGAAACACTGCTGCTTCTTGTATCAATAGCTCTTGAATTTAGAAGGGACATCATTTCACTCTGTGTCTCTCAAAGAGTTTCCTTTATGTAGTCTTTTTTTTTTTTTTGCCAGAGACTCCTTCTGAAAACAAAAAGCCCAGATATACTTTATATACTCATCATTTCTCTAATTTGTTACCCTACCCAGCAGATCAAGGAACATCAGTATCTGATCAATCTCGAATGATAGCCACCAAGTTCCTTTAAAAGTAAACAGGTTCATGATACTCCAAATTCTGACTTTTATTTATAGCTTAATTGAAACATTGAAAGTAACAATATCCCAGAGTGAGAACTCCCTAAAGAGACCTCAGAGACTTATAGTACTGCTTTAGGCAAGGCTATGACATGAAGCAACTTAGGTTTGCTTTTGTACATCAGCATTCCTTTTTGGAACCCTACCAGTCTCTTCAGAGTTCTTTTCCCCAACATCTCTTGCCATAAGTTCATCAACATCAATAGTGTCACCAGTCACACTCATTATTGATGCCTGCTATTGCTGGCTTCATAGCTTCAGAAGATTATGGTGATTCACTACAGCTTCTTACCCATTTTCAATCCCCACTCCAGTCTTCTCTGTCACTTCAGTTCTGCTATTTTTCCTCAGCCTCTAGCAGCTGCAGCTCATTCTTCTTCCTATCTCCCCTTCTTCAGCTCTCAAACAAGTGGCCCATAAGGGGCAATTACTCTAGGGTTTTGGAGAGCTCTAAACTTATGAACCAGTACTGTTCTGGGATGCTGAAGGTTTCTTTTGCACACTGGCTTTCACAATCTCAGGTCTCAAATATGAGAGGGACAGAAAGGCCTTTCCCTTACTTACCTTACAAGTAGGCTTTTTTCTTCAATCCCCTGAATGTCTCTGAACTTATTACTATTACACATCTTTTCCATCAATATCTGGTGAGGGAATTAGAACAAAATGAGTAAACCATACTACTCCATATTGTGACTCAAGTTTTTAAAAACTTTTTGTTTTCAAAACATATGCATAGACCATTTTCAACAATGATCCTTGCAAAACCTTGTGTTTCAAATTTCTCCTCCTTTCCCCTCACTCCCTCCCCTAGATGGCAAGTAATCCAATATATCTAATTTCTATCTTGTGAAAAATAATTTATTCAGTTGTGGAAGTTTTGAGAAAATTTTATTTGTGTTGTTTGAACCTAGCTCTACCAGACTGGAAAGCTGGACCACCTGCCCCCTGCAGCTGGGGAAGAGATAAAATGTATAAATAATCTAGGTTTATTTCCAAAAACACCTAGAAAAATGGAAAGGGAAAGAGTGGATTCCTCTTGTTACTGACTACACACTAGGGAGAGAATTTTTTTTTGTAATTCCCACTGAATTTGCATGGACATTTTTCTGTGCAAAATCTTTTATGTCACCATAATCTATGAGCCACCAGCTGGGACAGTAAGATTGTGGTGGCTGCATCTCATTCCCTTAATTTATCTTGCTTGTTAGAACTACATTTGGTAAAGGGTTAATTTTAAACAGTGAACTTGTGATGAAAAGGCCTTTTCAGATACAGTTCAGGCTAATATGGCTAACTTTTCAAGATTCTTCCCCTCTGCCTGCTCACCTTACGGGCTTATATAAGAGTCCTAGGCATAATGATTTCACTGCCATGATGAAAAATATTTCTTGTAACGCTGAAGATTTGATTAATATTGCTGCAGCTCAAGGAACAGCTGTGTAGGCTTCAAACTGTGAGGATTAGGTTACAGAATGAGTTTGAATAACTTCACTCCTGCCTAACACTATTGCATTCCCACTCATATTTTAAAAGCAACACACTGGTTCCCACAGCTCTCTCTTGATTATACTCTTTCTTGGTCACCTTCAGCTTGTATTCAAAACATAGCCTCCTCACAGTTTCAATATAGATCAGAAAGGGAAGAGAGAATGATATTTGTAGTAAAAAAAACAAAAAATAAAAAAGATTATGAGGAACTACTTGTACTTTAGATTAGGTATTTAGTTTCCTAATTGGAAGAAAGGAGACTGTTGTTGGGAGATCATAAACAGCTCAAACTCTTACATATAACATATGTGTATATGCATACATATATGTGTGTATATATATGTGTGTGTATATATATATATATATATATGTATATTTATTTATTTATCTGTGTGTGTATATATGTATGTATGTGTGGGTATGTGGGTGTGTAAATATCAATTTAGCAATGATAGCCAAAAAGGAGGAAAATTGTTGGAGAACTTCAGGAAAAAACACATTATACATTGATGTACTTGTGAATTGATCAATGTTGTGATTGAACAATGTTGGAAAATAATTTGATATTATAACCCCCCTAAATCATTAACTCCCAAATTATTAAACTGCATGTCTTTGATCCAGTAATACTACAATGAGTCCTATAACCCCCCAAAAATATCAGAAATAAGAAAAGAACCTAGTGAGGAATGTTTGAAAGAGCTTTTCAGTTATAACAAAGAATTGGAAACTATAAAAGTGCCCATCAATTTAGGAATGGCTGGAAATACTCTGGCATATATAGAATATGATATTATTGTGCTATAAGAAATAACAATGAATAAAACAATGGTTTTAGAGAAATGTGATTTCAGAGTTGTGGGATTTTATGTAGAATCCTCTTTTTCTGTTCTGCTTTGAATATGGAAATGTTCATTTTATTTAGTGTTTGTTAAATCTAGAATATTTCTCAAAATGCTATTTATTCCTTTGATCTTTGATGATTTAGACAGTTCATGGGACCTAGATTGCTTGGTATTAGAACTTTTTAATCTTGAGTCTAGAGATCCCCAGCTATGGAAACATTTTGGAGATTTGTGAAATTAAATGGGGAAAAAAATCACATATTTGTTTTAATATGACTGATTTCCTTTCTAATAGCAATAATTAGAGAAAATTGGATAATAATTTAAATTATTGGAAAATTAGAGAAAAATGGATAAGAAGCCTGAAAAATTAGGTTGGATCTACAATATTAAGAGCTTTAAAGACCAAATGAAGGAATTTATAGTTGATCCTAGTGAAATACTTGGAAGCTATTAAGTTTATTGCATAGGAGAATGATATAGGTAAATCTGTGTTTTAGGAAAAATCACCTGTAATTAGTGGAAAATGTTTAGGAGAAAAGAAGGATGGAAGACAAAAAGATCAACTGGGAGGCTCTTATAATAATCTAAGTGAGAAGTGATGTGGGCCTTAACTAGCATACTGACCTATATGAGTAGAAAGAAGGGAATCCAATATATATATATACATGATACAAGACTAAGTTCCATCAGCAAGAGTTAATTCTCTGAAATATTTTTAAGGAATGTTAAGTTTTTTAATACAATAATTATTTCTTTTTAACATTTTAAAAAATTCGGAATCTCATATTATCTCTCTCCCTCTGGTGCCTCCCCCACCTTTGGAGATGGCAAATAATATGACACTAATTGTATTCGTGAATACAAAACATATTTCCATATTAAACATGTTGCAATAACTACAAGAAAAATAAAGTAAAAAATATTACTTCAATTGCACTAAGAATTTACAAATTCTCTCTTTGACCTACTTGGAAGTACATCCTGTAAGGGCACCAAAACTTTAAATTATTCAGATAATAGAGAAGCAGGTGCTATTATGAATGAAGTTCTGCACTTAGAGTTTGGAAGGGTTGAGATTAGGGTTCAAATTGAATTCAAATCCCACCTCAGCCACTTACTAGTTGTCATTTAAGTGTCTTGGGCTTCAGTTCCTTAATCTGTCCTATGAGATATTTGAGTTTGATTCTTCTCAATGTAACTTCCACTCTCATTCCATGATTTAATGATCTAATCTGATGCTATAGGGGAGGCAATTAATTGATCTATTAATATTATTAGTGGACAGTCTAGACATGAAATATCTAATGCTATATTTAAGATTTCAAGAAGTGCCAGTACATGAAGGACACCCAATAGAAGTCAAAGAATCTTCTAAAGCTATTGGCAATACTTCCACAACCACATGAAAGTGGATATGTAGACAGGTGTTGTGTGCCTTTCATCCCACCACCCTCAAAGCAGTGAACCCTGCACATGTCTTGCTGGAACTTCAAAGAACACTTCAAGAAGAAGAAGACAAAGAAGGAGGAGGAAGAAGAGGAGAAGGAGGAGGAGGAGGAGCAGGAGGAGGAGGAGGAGGAGGAGGAGGAGGAGGAGGAGGAGGAGGAGGAGGAGAAGGAGTTGGAGAGAAGGGGATGGGCCTTGTCTAACTAGATTGTTTGCTTCTCTTATTACATACTTCCCACTTTCCTCAATTTTTTCCACCAAGTTTTAAACAATGATTCTTTGGACCCATTCATCTCTCAGCATCTGAACTCTCTGACCTATGCTCATAATCATATTCATAATGAAAGCTAATATTGACGCAGTGTCTATTGTGTACCAGGCACTATCCTGAGAAGCAATTCACAACTATTAAAGTCATTAGATCCTTTTAACAATCCTGGGAGGTAGATGTTACTATTATCCCTATTTTACAGATATTTATATGAGAGAGAGGATAAACAATATGCTCAAAATCACATGGTTAAGAAGAGTCTAAGCCTGGATTAAACTCAGGCTTTTTCTACCTCAGGTCCCATGTTCTAACCACTATCCCTATATGAATTAAAAATTACCACATTTTGAAGATTACTCATCCACTTTTCCCTTAGCTCATACTTAAGATCAATATAGGGCATAGAAACTATGTGCACAGTAACACATAAAGCTATGTATTTGGAAGCAAGTGAAATGCAAAATTAGTAATTACAATACCATTAATAATATATCATTAAATCTAATTATTTAAAGCAGGAAGTACATTGACTACTTCTAGTGTATTATTGGCCAGCCACCATTCTGCTGACTTTGGGCAGAAGTGTCAATCTGCAGAATAAGAATTAAATCTGAATAAGCCTAAGGAACTCAAGAAGGGTTTTCTGTGTGGTTTGGGTCTTCTGGAGGCAATTTTCATTCAAAAAAGCATTTTCTAGTGTAATAAATATTCTATGTCACCTCTTCCTCTCATAGCCATCAAACTCTTCACTTGGGAGAGTATCATTTTGCCATGAAGGGCAAATCTGAGATGATGAAGCTATATTCATTTCTGGTTCAGGCTGCATTTCTGACACAGTGATTGTTCTGAGATTCTTTTCTCTTATCTTAAGTCCATGTTTGAGAAGTTCATTACCTGAACATATCTGGCTGATAGTACAGATTTAAAATGTCAAAAAAATTATTATTTTCTTCCTAAGATCTGCTCCTCATTCTAATTTCTCTATTTCCATTAATGGAATCTTCATACAACCTGGTTCAAAAAACCTAGAGTAGTTTTTCCCTCTCCATCAACCTCCATATTCAATAGTTGCTAAGCCCTATTAATTCCATTTCAGCAATATCTCTGACATTTGTTTCTAGTGTAGACTCTCCTGATCTCTTATCAAGGTTATTGTGATGCTTCTTAGTTAGACATTCTGATTCCAATCTGTCCTTTCAATGTCATCCTCACTCCCCCCAAAGTAGCCTTCCTGATGCAGAGATCTGTATCCATTACATTATTCTCCTACTAAAGACTTGCAGTTCCCTACAGTCTGCTGAATTAAAAACCAAATAGGTTTTCTTGATCTTCAGGGCTCAACTTTCTAGTCTTTAGATTTTTCCTATATTACATGCTAGCCAGAGTCACTCCTCAATTTCAATCTCTCCTTCCCCACATCTACACTATTTCCTATTCTATATTCATAAACCTCTTCCACAACTTTACCTATGGAAATGCTCTCCTTCTTTAAAATGGAGCTCAGATGCCACTTCAGGAAATTTTCTCTGATTAGAACAAGCTAGAGCCAATCCTCTTCAAATCTCATATGTCTCTGTTTAAACTTTCTTGTGTATTTGATATATTTTAACTTATAGCATAATTAGTCATATATACATATATATGCATACATATATATACTTCTTCCCCTTCTATGATTGAGAGCTCATTAAGATTGTGTTATGAGTTCTTTCAAACCTTTCTAAACCCATTTGCTTTGCACCTAGTAGACTATGAACAAGTGTAATTAAATTGAATTGAATTATTTCTGACTGTAAAGCTTTTTTTAATTCTAAATTACCAGATGGCTGAACCTGTATCTAGAAATGTCTGCCTCTTAAACTTTTTTTTTCTAAATCCTCCACTCCTCCTAGTACTTTTTGGAGTAATTAATCTATTAATTATCTGTTATATTCAAGGCTGCCTTTACTCACAATAAATGACTTTGGGAATGGAAAGTCTTCCATCTAAAGTTCTATTTCATTAGTACCAAATTAAGATATGAAAAATCTGCAATTAAATATTAAGTTAACTATTGCCTTCTTTTTAATAGTCATCTTTTAAAGTTCATATTCCTGCCTCCCATCCCATTCTCTCCTCTAGGAGGTAATAGGTTTAGTCCCAAGCACTTTAAAATTCTGTGAGAAAGAGAAAGGAGGCAAAGAGTTCCAGTTTTAAAGCCACGAGAGGATGAATGGAAGTGCCACATAAATATTGAAATCAGAAAGAGAAACAGATAGAGTTTGATTTTGGAGGTATTAATGGAGCATTGGGGTGTAGCTGTCCTGTAGGAAGTGGGAGACTAAAGTTCAGAAAAAGATATAAATTTAAGAAACACAGGCACGAAGGTGAAATTCTGACAGTACTAGCAGAAATTGTGTGAGTGAAAAAAGCTGTTAAAGTATTCTCTTCAATTTCTCTTTCTCCATTTGATCTTTCCATGTTATCTATAAACATGGCCAGTCTATTTTCTCTTTTAAAAAAATCTATACTTTCTAGCTAATGATCTATATTTCATCTCCCTTAACTGATAAATTCCAGTATAAAATCATCTGTACTCCTTGCTTCCATTTCTCAACTCCCATTCACTTCTCAGTCCCTTGCAATCTAGTTTCTATCCACAACATTCAACTGAAACTGCTCTCTCTAAGGTTATCGATACTCTCTACCTTGAAATCCTCAGTTTCCATTCTTCTTGACTTCTGTAATTTTTTTAACCCTGTTGAGTATGTCCTTAAAGACATTCTCCTTCTTCCTTGGCTTTTCATGGCCCTGCTTGTTAACAAGTATTTATTAAGCATTCACTATGTGCCAGACACAGTGTTAAACTGTGAGGATACAAAGAAAGCCCTTGATCTAAAGGAGCCCACATTCTAATAGGAGAGAATATGCAACAACTATGTTACACACAAGATATAGGAAAAGGTAAGTTGGAAGAAATCCCAGAGGAAAGGCAGGGAGTGGGGAGGACTGGAAAAGGCTTCTTGTAGAAAATAGGCTTTGATTCCCAGATCAGAAGTTGTTTGTTTTGTTTTGTTTTCCTGAAGGAAACTTGGGAAACCAAAGGACAGAGATGAAGATGAATAGAATTCCCAGATTTCTGGGACAGTCAGTAAAGAGGCAGCAAGTTGGAAGATAACGTATCATGCATGAGCAACAGCAAAAAGGCCAATGTCACTAGACTATCATTGATTTCTCCCGGTCCCCTTCCTACCTGTCTGATTAATCCTGCTCATTTTCCTTTGCTAAATCATCATCCATCTCCTGTCCCCTTTGTGTGAAGTATCCCTAGGGCATGTAGCCCTCTACTGTTCTTTCTTTATACCCTCTTTTAATGATCCTATCAGCTCCCATGAGTTTAATTATCTTTATACAAATGAGTCCCAGATCCACATATCCATTCTGCTTTCTATTCTGTGCTCTACTCCTGCATCATCAACTGCCCACTGGCCTTTTTTTTTTTTTTTTTTTTTTTTTTCCTTTTCTTTTTTTGGTGAGGCAATTGGGATTTAATACCTTGGCTAAGTTTGAACAGCTAGTACGTGTTAAGTGTCTGAAGCAAGATTTGAACTCAGGTCTCCCTGATCTCAAAGTTGGTACTTTATCTACTGCCCCATCTAGATGCTCCTATTCTTTCTCTTCAAAAGCCATATACATATATAAATAAATAAATATATATATATATATATATATATATATATATATATATATATATATATATATGTATATATATATATATATATGCTATAATTATTGTTCCTATAGCTGGTTATAGAATATTGAGTCGTGTGTCTTAAGGCCAAAGAAAGAGTTAAAAAAATGAATCCAAGACAGATCAAAAGAACAGGGTTTGAAGAAAAAAATTAGCCAGTGTGTTTTACTTAATTGTGAGCACTCTGCTCCATTTTAAGTGAGCCTGCTTTTAAGTCAGGGTGGGTAAGCCTGGTCTCCACCACATAGCCTTTGTTCTTCCAGATGGGCAGCAGCTGTAGACAGCTTCAGTTATTCATTGCCCTTCCTACTTAGGAGGTAGGCTATGCCAATGGACTATATCCATAACCCAACAAGTCTTCCCTCATTTACAGTCTGTCTCTGTGAAGCTATCCTTCAACTACTCTAATTATTCTTTCTCCTCCCCATATCTTATGCAGGAGTAGAGGTACAGTAAAGGCCTGTATGTTGTCTGAGGATCACCTTAATAAAAATCTGATAAGTTTACTTCTAAGCCATAGGATGTCGAATAATTTGGCCACAGCTAATCTCCAAGCAAAAAATTAATTTATTGTTTTCCTCTCAAAGTTTAAGTTTTGAAAGTGTTTTGATTTGTGTCAGTGGAAGAGGGAAACAGACTAATAATATTTTAGGGCTTTAAGGTACTACTATATGTATACATAGAACTGATCAAATCCTTCTTCTATTCAACCCCTTAAAATAGTGCTTCATTATTGTCAAGTCATTTCAATGGTACCTGACTTGTCATGATGTAATTTTGGGTCTTCTTGGCAAAGGATGGTGGTTTGCCATCTCCTTCTCTCATTCTTTTTACAGATGAGGAAACTGAGGCAAACTGTGTTAAACGATTTGGAGGGGGTCACACAGCTGGCAAGTATCTAAGGCTCAGGTCCTTCTAAACCCAGGATCTACATTGTAACTACTGCGCCACCTAGTTGCCCAAAGAGCTCCTCATTGCCTATTCAATAAATAGAATCACAAAATCTGATTGTTGGAAGGGATTTTAGTTTGATATCCTTAAGGCTCCTCATCTTCCTTGCTCTCCTTTGAATACTCTAAAATTAATCAATCTTGCTTAAGCCACGCAGCCCAGAACAGAGGACTATATTTCAAATTTGGTCTAATACAGGCACAGTACAATGGGACTTTCCTATTTCTATTCCTAGAAGAAGACCAAACTCTGCTGTGGTAGCATTGAAGACCATCCACATTCTGGCTACATTCTACCATTCTAGTCTTATCTCATTGCTCCTCTCTCCAATTGCATTACATGCAGGACAAACAGGAAGACTTTCCATCTCCCTTGTTTGTCCCATACTGCTCCTTCCCTGGGCATTTGTTCATACTGTTCTACGCCTGGAACGTTCTCTCCCCACCTCTACATTGTTGAAATTCTACCCATCCTTATGTCACTGTTTTCATGACATCTCCACTGATTCTTTCTGTAAGTGATAATCCTCCCTCCTCCCCAATCCAAACCTTGAAAAGCATTCAGTCTGTTCCTCTCCTTTTTACTTCTCATGTTATCGTTTGTATTATAATGATTTGAGCACCAAGAGGGCAAACATAGTGCCTAAATCTTCAACATTATACTTTGGCGTTAACCATGATCATTTCTTCTAAAAAGATCAAAGCATTTCATAGATGGGAATTTTGGCCACCTTCCTCCCATTCTGAATGACAGAAATAACAAAGATCTACTTCCCCAGTCAATGGGAAAAGAATAAGAGAATGGAAATAGTCATAATTATTTCCAACTGCTAATATGCATAGATACATAAACCCATATGAAACACAAACACCCCACCCCCACTCACACTTCAGAGCACAGAAGAAAGTCTAAATTTGTATTTATTCTCCTGAGCATTAAAAAAATGTTCAGCTGGGGTTGCAGAAATATTCCCCCCAGCTTCATCAAATCATGGCCCTTTGTTTTGTTGCTTAGCCAAGGGTATTTTAATGTGACAATATAAACAGGTGTAACCACTCAGGTGCAATGTAACCAAGGGCAGCAGTTTGGTTCCTGTCAACAGTTTGGACCCCTGGGCATATGACTGTCAATCAACTGTCCCCAACCCCCCCCCTCCAGCCATGCTTTGTCATGGTTATATACAGATTCTGCTATATAGGGCAATGATTCACTAAACTTTTATGCTTGTTCCCCACCTACCTGGCATGTTACTTTTCCTTCCATTCCTATTATTTCATTTGTTCACTTCAAATCAAAATTTTAAACTCACATTTTGACTTGATTGGTATTTGAGTGGCAAAAGCAGAAACAAATGCTGGACCATAAACTCTCTTTGGAAGATGATACCATGAAATACTGACTAGCAGAATGATCTTAGAGTCAATAAAACTGGAGATCAAGTCCTTCCTGCCTCTGACACATATGTCCTCTTTCATCCTGTGCAAATTACAATCTCTTAAGTGTTCTCAACAATTCCTTAAGACTACAAGTTATAAAGAAAATGTGGACTTATACTGGTCAAGGAAGCTTTGCCATTTTGGGAAATCACAGGCCCATTTCCTACCCTCAATAAAATTGATATGTTTCATTCTTGTCTAGATTCACCTCCTCTCAAAATAGAGACTTATTTCAGGTTGGAATCTGTCTCTCCTTTTTTTAGGTTTCTAGCCACAAAGGTGTGGCCAAGCTGGAAGTCCAATGTCTTATTATAAACCTTCACATCTTCATGATGAAACAGGGTGACTGTAGGTTGTTAACTGACAATTAGTTTAGTTTGGTTGTAGAGTTTTCAGCGATTCTCAAGACTGAAGCTTCATGGAAGGGGGCAGAGTCAAGATGGCAGAGAAAAAACAGATACTCCTTTGAATTTCCCCCAAAATCCCTCTGAATACCTTAAAAATACCTTTAAAACAATTCCTGAAGCAGCAGAACCCACAAAAGGAAGGGATGAAATAATTTTCTAGCCAAAGATAATTTGCAAGGTTTGCAGGAAAGATATATCATACCTGGATGAGAGTGGAATACAATTCAGCACAAATTGGACAAAAGCAAACCAGAAGCAGGCCTTGGGAGCCACAAAATCAGCAGCAACAGCAACTGTTTGGGATCTCTCAATCAATAGACAGTTAAGGGAGTCAGAAGGAGATTTCAAAGGTCTCTTTGCTAGCCCTGAGGTAGGACTCTGTTGCTTTGCAAATACTCAGATTCAGACCTAGGTGGCAGTCCAGGGTGAGCATTAGCACAACAGAGCTTGTGACCACAAAGGACTTGGAATTCTCTTCACAGTTCCAAGACAGAAAAGAGTGCCTGTGATCCCTCACAAGGCAGAGCACAAGTCAGAAGAGCAGTACTACCACCTTGGAAAAATTGAAAACTTTCAGGTCCCTAGAAGTATCTTTAAAAACAGCTGCACAAAACCCCTGAAGCTTGGCAAAGTGCACCCTTCTTAGCAAAGCCCATATTAGCAAAGAGTTCAAAGTCAAGAAATAGGCAGGGTAAATGAACAAACAACAGGAAAAATATTCTGGTTATACAAAGTTACTTGGGTGACAAGGAAGATTAAAATACAAAACTTAGAAGAAGATATCAAAGTCAAAGGCTTTAAGAAAAATATGAATTGGCCTTAGAGCATGGAAGAGCTAAAAAAAAAATTTTGAAAGTCAACTGTTTGGTAAAAGAGACAACAACAACAACAACAACAAAAACACTGAAGAAAATAACCTTAAAAAGATTAACTGGTCAAAATGGTAAAAGAGTTATAAAAAGCCAAGGAGAAAAATACCTTGAAAATCAGGATTGGTGAAAAGGAAAAAGAGGCACAAAAATTCACTGAATAAAAAAACTCTTTAAAAAGTAGAATTCACCAAATGGAAAAGGAGGTACAAATGCTCACTAAAGAAAATATTTCCTTAAAAATTAGAATTGAACAAATGGAAACTAATGACTTTATGAGAAATTAAGATACAATAAAACAAAACCAAAAGAATGAAAAAATAGTAGACAATATAGAATATCTCACTGGCAAAACAATTGACCTGGAAAATAGAGCAAAAAAAAGATACTTTAAAAATTATTAGACTACCTGAATGCCATGATTCTTTTTTTAAAGGTATGGACATCATCTTTCAAGAAATTATCAAGGATGGGGGGCAAGCAGCTAGGTGATACAATGAATAGCCCTGGAGTCAGGAGGACCTGAGTTCAAATCTAGCCTTAGTCATTTGACACTTACTAGCTGTGTGACCCTGGGCAAATTAATTACCTGATTGTCTCAAAAAAACAAAGAAGAAAAAATTATCAAGGGAAACTGCCTTGATATCCTAGAACCAGAGAGCAAATTAGTCATTAAAAGAATCCATCAATCACCTAAAGAGATGCCAAAATGAAAACTTTAAGCAATATGATAGCCAAGTTCCAGAGTTCCCAGGTCCAGGAGAAAATATTGCAGATAGCCAGAAATAATTTGAATATCATGAAGTCACAGTCAATATAACACAAAACTTAGCCGCTTCTACAATGAGGGATCAGAAAGCTTGTAATATAATACTCCAGAAGACAAAGAAGCTAGAATTATAATCAAGAATCAGCTACCCAGATAAACTGAGTATAATTCTTCAGAGGGGAAAATGATATTCAATAAAAAAGAGTACTTTCAAGCATTCATGAAGAAAAGATCAGAGTTGAATAGAAAATTTGACTTTCAAATACAAGGCTCTAGAAAAGCATAAAAAGGCATATTAGAAAAGGAAATCATAATAGACTTAATAAGATTAAGCTGTTTACATTCCTACATGGAAAACAGATTAGAAAAGATGTGGGGTGACAAAAGGATAGACAGATTGAGGGATGGAAAAATCAAAAACAAAAGGAAAGAAAATCGAATAAATGGAGAAATAGGATGGAGAGAAATACATCTAGCTACACTAACTGAAAAATAAAATTGAAGCAAATTTCTCTGATAAAGGCTTCATTTCTCAAACATCTAGAGCCCTGAGTAAAATTTATAAAATTAGGGCTACTCTCCAATTAATAAATTATTTTAAAAATATGAATAGTCTTCAAATAAAGTAACCAAAGATATCTATAGCCATATTTTAAAAAAAGAAAAACTGTGACTCAGTATTGATAGTAGATTGATTTAATAGGACAGAAAAGGAAAAAGACGAAAGTTGAAGGGAATATGGGGAAAATGAGACATTGATGCATTGTTGGTGGAATTGTGAACTGATTCTGCAGAGCAACTTGGAACTATGCCCAAAGGGTTATAAAACCAAGCATATCCTTTGACCTAGTAATACCATTATTAGGTCAAGTATCCCAAAAGAGATGAAAAAAAAGAAAAGATCGAATACAAAAAAATATTCATAGCAGCTCTTTTCTGGTAGCAAAAACTGGAACTTGATGGAGATACCCATCAATTGGGGAAAGACTGACAAATTGTGACATATGATTATGATGGAACACTCTTGTATTATAAGAAGTGATGAGCAGGATGTTCTCAGAAAAACCTGAAAAGATTTACATGAACTGATACAAAGTGAAATGTTCTGGGTACAAAATAACAGGAACACTATAAAATGATCAGCTAGAAATGACCTAGCTATCCTCAGCATACAATGATCCAAGACAACTCTGAAGGAGTTATGATGAAAAATACTAAAAAAAAAAACTAAGGTCAACTAGGGAATATCTCTTATTTTTACAAATTTGACTCAAGTCTATATGTTTGAGAAACTTGTTTCAACTTTTTCTCATAGTTATTGTTGCTCACTGTATTTCCTTCCATTTTATCCTCTCATTTATTCTATTCTCTTTCTCCTTTAACCAAGTCTCCTTTTTTTTTTTCCTGAGGCAATTAGACTTAAGTGACTTGCCTAGGGTCTTACAGTTAGGACGTGTTAAGTGTCTGTGGCCACATTTGAATTCAGGTTTTCCTGACTTCAGGGCTGATGCTCTATCCACTGTACCACCTAGCTGCCCTTACCATGTCTCTTCTCAAATATCATCCTCTCACTTTTCTCTATACCTCCAACTCTCTTCTCTATATTAAGTGTGTATGTTATTCTTCTTTGAGCCAATTCTGATGAAAGTAAGCCTCACTCACTTTCTTTGACCTCCCCTATCTTCCCTATTACAAAAGCTTTTTCTTTTCTCTTTTATGTGAGAAAATTTACCCCATTCCACCTCTCCCTTTCCCTTTCTCCTAGTATATTCTTTTCTTACCCCTTAATTTTATCTTTTAGGTATCATCTTTTCATAGTCAACTCACATCTGTACCCTCTCTCTATATAGATTTCTTTTAACTGCCCTAGTAATGAGATAGTCCTTAGAAGTTATAGATATCATCTTTCCATATAGGAATATAAACAGCTTAATCTTATTAAGTCCATCATTATTTCCCTTTCCTGTATACCATTTTATGCTTTGTTTGAGTCTTGTATTTAAAAGTCAAATTTTCAATTCAGCTCTGGTCTTTTCATCATAAATGCTTGAAAGTCCTCTATTTTACTGAATATCTATTTTTCCCCTGAAGGATTATACTCAGTTTTTCTGGGTAGATAATTCTTGGTTGTAATTCTAGCTTCTTGATTTCCAGAATATCATATTCCAAGCCTTCCAATCTTTTAACATAGAAGCTTCTAAATCTTGTGTTATCCTTATTGTGGCTCCCCAATATTTGAGGAGTATTTGTTTCTTTCTGGCTGCTTGAAATATTTTCTCCTTGACTTGGGAACTCTGGAATTTAGTTATAATATTTCTTGAAGTTTTCATTTTGAGATCTCTTTTAGGAAATGATTAGTGGATTTTTTCCATGACTATTTTACCATCTGGTTCTAGGTTATCAGAGAAGTTTTCATTGATAATTTCTGAAAGAAGATGCCTGCTGTGTTCTTTTTCCTGAAAATGGTTTCTGGTAGTTCAATAAGTTTTAAATTATGCTTTCTGGATCTATTTTTCAGGTCATTTGTTTTCCAATGAGATATTCCATATTGTCTTCTATTTTTCATTTTTGGGGTTTTGTTTTGTTTCTTGATTTCTCACAAAGTCATTAGCTTCCATTTGTTCAATTCTAATTTTTAAGGAAATATTTTCTTTGGTAAGATTTTTAACCTTCTTTTCCATTTCATCAATTTTACTTTTTAAGGATCTTATTTATTTAGTGAATGTTTGCCTCTTTTTCCATTTGGCCAATTCCAATTTTCAAGGTATTCTTCTCATTAGCTCTTTATACTTCTTTGCCCATTTTGCCCATTTTTTTTAAGATGTTATTTTCTCAAGTTTTTTTTTGATGCCTCCTTTATCAAGCTATTGACTTTTAAATTTTATTTTCTTGCATTACTCTAATGTATTTTCCCAATTTTTCCTCTACCTACCTCTCTTACTTGATTTTCAAAATCATTTTTGAGCTCTTCCATTCAAATTTTTCTTGGAGTCTTTAGATATAGAATCTTTGACATTGTTATCTTCTTTTAAATATGTATTTTAATTTTCCTTGTCACTCTAGTAACTTTATACGGTCAGAAAATTTTTCTGTAGTTTGCTCATTTTCCCAACCTATTTGTTGACTGTGAATTCTTTGCTAATATGGGGGGCTCTGCTAAGAAGGGTTCATTGTCCTCACAAAACAGGGGTTTGTTTAGCTGTTTTTTTAAATTAAAGCTTTTTATTTACAAAGCATATGCATGAGTAATTTTTTAACATTGACCTTCTATTATTATTAACAAAGCCTTCTATTCCAAATTATCCCCTCCTTCCCCCCACCCTTTCCCCTAGATGGCAGGTAGTCTAATACATGCTAAATATGTTAAAATATATGTTAAATCCAATATATGTATATATAATTATACAGTTATCTTGCTGCACAAGAAAAATTGGATCTAGAAAGGAAAAAAAACCTGAGAAGGAAGACAAAAATGCAAGCAAACAACAGAAAGAGTGAGAATGCTATGTTGTGGTCCACACTCAGCTCCCATGGTCCTCTCTTTGGGTGTGTGTAGCTGTTTTCAAGAGACTCCTTGAGACCTCTAAGTTTTAGATTTTTCCAAGATAGTATGATCAAAGCAGAATATGCTTACTGCTTTCCTGGTCAGTCCTGTGTTCTATGAGGGAGCACTAGCATTCTTTTCTGCCCTGGAACCATGAAGAAGATCTCCAGTCCACTGTAGACACAAGCTCTACTATGCTAGAACTCTTTCTCAGCTGAGCATAACCCAGATCTGATTTGGGCAAAGCAGCAGAATCCTGTCTCAGTCTCAGGAAAGAGAGCTCTGCAATCTCCTTTTGAACAGTTGTTCAACTCCCTTAACCATATATGGGGGGGGGGAGCTAGATGGTGCAGTGGATAGAGTACCAGCCCTGAAGTCAGGAGGATCTGAGTTCAAATCTCGTCTCAAGACACTTAACACTTCCTAGATGTGTGATCCTAGGCAAGTCACTTAACACCAATTGCCTCAGCAAAAACAAAACAAAACAAAAAATATGGACTGAGAGCTCCCAAAGCAACTTCTGCTGCTACTGATTCAGAGGCTCTCAGAGACTGCTTCTGGTTTTCTGAGGTGCAAACTGAACTATTATGACTTGCACTGGACTTTGTTCTACTTTCACTCAGATATGGCAGACTTTTCATGAAAACCTAAGTTGTCTGTGGTTGGAAAATTATTACACACCACCCTTTTGTGGGTTCTGCTGTACCAAGAATTATTTTATGGCATTATTTAAAGATGTTTACAGCATTCTTGGAAAGAATTCAGGTGAGTCATTGCCTTTTCTCTGCCATCTTGGCTCTGCATTCAACATTGACTTTTTATAGTAATTTTTCCTAGTTACATGTCAAAACAATTTTTAGCATTCATTTTGTACAAGATTTTGAGTTCCAAATTTTTCTACCTCCATCCCACCTTCCCCTCTCCTTTTACTGATATGGTAGGCAATTTGACATAGATTATACATGTGCTATCATGTAGAATATATAGAATATATTTCCATATTAGTCACAGTTGTGAGAGAAGAAACAATAGTATTGCACAATAGTATTCCATTACACTCATATTCCATGGCTTATTTAGCCATTCCCATAATAATAGGCATCCTTCTGATTTCTAATATTTTGCCATCATATAAAGGACTACTATAAATATTTTTCTCACATAGGTCATTTCCTCTTTTTTTAATGATCTCTTTGGAAATAGACCTAGTAGTAGTATTGCTGGCTCACGGTTGGATTGTTCTTTGGACATAGTTTCAAATTGCTCTTCAGTGTGGTTAGATTAGTTCACAACTTCACTAATAATTCTTTAGTGTCCTGATTTTCTCACATCCCACATTCTTTTTCTATCATGTTGACCTATCTAATAGGTATAAGATAGTTATTTTAACTTGAATTTCTCTAATTAAAAGTGATTTACAATACTACTTCATATGGTTATATCATCTAAAAAGTGCTTGTTCATATGTTTGACCAATTATCAAATGGGGAATTGACTTATATTTTTATTAATTTAACTCAGTTCTTCATATATATAAGAAATGAGGCCTTTATTAGAGACACTTGCTATCAAGATTGTTTCTCAGCTTTCTTCTTTACTTCTAATCTTGAGTGTATTGATTTTGTTTGTGCAAAAGCTTTTCAATGTAATATAATCAAAATTATTTATTTTACACTTCATAATATTCTCTGTCTCTTGTTTGTCATGAACCTGTAACTCAGTTAACTTCTCCTTTAAGAATTTGAATGCTATACCACTTGGTGCATATATATATAGTGTTGATATTACTTCATTGTTTATGGCATCTGTTAGCAAGATGTAACTTCTTTCCTTATCTCTTTTAATAAGGTCTATTTTTGGTTTTGCTTTGTCTGAGATCAGGATTGCTACCCCTGCTTTATTTTTACTTCACCTGAAGCATAATAAATTCTGGTCCAGTCCATTACTCTTACTCTGTGTGTTTCTCTCTTCTTTGAGTGTTTCTTGTAAACAATATACTGTAGAATTCTGACTTTTGATCCACTCTGCTATATGCTTCTGTTTTATGGGAGAATTCATACCATTCACATTTATAGTTATGATTACTAACTACTAATAAATGTATTTCCTTCCATCCTGTTTTCTCTCTGTTTGTCCTCTCTCTCCTTTCTGCCTTTCTCTTCTCACCAGAATTTTGCACCTGCCTGCTACCTTCCCTGGCCTGCCCTCCTTTCCATTAGTTCCTTCCCCTTTATTTAATCCCTACCCCTCTTATTATATTCAACTGATCAGGTATATTATTCCCTCTCTGAGTCAATTATTTAGTTGGTTGGTTGGTCATTGTCCTTTGTTCTCAAAGAGGACCAAAATGACATCACCATGTCAGAGTCAGGTTACAGTGTATCCAACTATGGCTGATCAGACCAATGTGAGCTCAGAATACTCCATATGTACATTTGAAGTAGCTTCCCTAATTTTGTGTATCTCATGTATCCTTTGGGCTAATTCAATTCTGCTTTGCTCATAGAGCACAGCATTTTTATAATGGGAGCACACCATGCTGGGTGGTCCTGTGCCAGTGCGTCCCATGTCATGCAATCAATTCTAAAATTCTTAAGAGATACCTTGAGAGTGTCCTCATATCATTTTTTCTGACCACCTTGTGAGTCCTTGCCCTGTGTGAATTCTGATGAGAGTAAGATTCAAGTAATGCTCATCACTCATCCTCCCATCTCTCCTTATACTGTAATACATTTTTGCACTTCTTCCTGTGAAATAATTTACCCCATTCTATCTTTCTCTTACTTCTGCATGTTATATACTCTTCTTTTTCATCCCTTAGGTTTTTTTTAAAAATGTATTCCCTCAAATTAACTTTATGTTCATATCCTTTGTCTATATGTCCTTCTATCTATATTATTAGTGGTACAATTTTAAAGAATTACAAGTATTATCTTCCCATATAGGGATTTAAATGGTTTAGCACAGCTTAATCCCTTACATTTTCTTTTTACTTTTTTTTTTTCCTTTTTAGGCATTTCTTGGACCTTGATACCAGAGAAAAAAAAGTTTTGTTCAAATCTGATCTTCTCTTATGAAAACTTGAAATCATTCATCGAATGACCATTTTTTTCTTGTCAGGATTATACTTAATTTCATCAGGTAAGTTTTCTTGGTTGTCCTAGCTCCTTTGTCTTCCACAATATCATGTTACATGACTTTCAATCCTTTAATGTTGTAGCTTCTAACTAGGTTTTATGTAATCCTGTTTTTGGCTCCCCAGTGTTTGAATTGTTTCTTTATGAACTCTTGTACTTTTTCCCCTTGATCTGACAGTTTTGAAATTTGGCTCTAATGTTACTTAGTATTCTTATTTTGGCAACTTTTTCATGAAGCCATCAATGGATTCTTTCAATGCTTATTTTGCTCTTTGTTTCTAGGATATCAGGACAGTTTACCTCAATAATTTCTTGAAAGATGCTGGCCAGGTGCTCCTTTTTTATTATGGGTTTCAGGTAGACCAATGATTCTGACATTGTGTCTCCTGGATCTACTTTCCAGATCAGCTGTTTTTTCCAATGAGGTATTTTACATTTTCTTCTATTTTTTCATTCTTTTGATTTGTTTGATTGATTCTTAATGTCTCATAATGATGTCTCATTAACTTCCACTTACCCAATTCTAACTCTTAAGAGAATTGTTTTTATCACTTGGTTTTGGTACTTCCTTTTCCATTTGGTAAATTGTATTTTTTAAGGAGTTGTCTTCTTCAGGGGAGGTTTGTATCACCTTTTCCATTTAGCCAATTCTACTTTTTTTAAACAGTTGTTTTCTATTTTTCAAGTTGTTGACTGTCTTTCAATAATTTTCTTTCATCACTCTCATTTCCTTCTCCAATTTTTTTTCTACTTCTTTAATGTGATTTTTAAGCTCCTTTACGAGCTCTTCCATTAGTGTTTTTTTTTTGTTTTGTTTTTTGTTTTCTGGACTTGAGACCACTTCCTTTTCTTTGGGATTTTGCCCATAGGTGTTTTGACGTCATTGTCCTCCTCTAAGTTTATGTCTTGGTCTTCCCTTCATTATAATTACTTTCTGTGGTTAGATTCCTTTTTGTTGTTTACTCATTGTTTTTGGCCTTATTCCTTTCTTTTAAGTTTGAACTCTGTTCATATGATGGAAGAAGAACTGCCTCAGGCTTCTTTTATGTGTGGCTGTAGACTCTGACTATTTATTTGGTGCAGCATTGAAGCTGCCCTGAGCCCATAAGGGACATTCATATCTGGTGCTGTACTGAGAGGGTAGAGATGGTGGTGGTAATAGATGATACTGATGCAACCCAGGTTGTAGGGGTTTGGTATGTTAGTTGGTGCTGAGCCAATGTCCTAGTGCTGGTGTCTGGCATGTGCTGAGGCCAGAAGAGTGTTTCTACCTTTTTCCAGAGCTACCTAGAAGCACATAGCTGTCTGGCCATTGGCAACTGGCTGTTTTTTCTGTGCTGTGCTAAAGCATGAGAAAGTCAGGTCACTGGAGGTTAGCTGTTTGCCCCAGGCTATGCTGAAGCATTGGCTATTCTTGAAAGTGGAATTTGCTTGTTCTCCCGGCTATTCTGAGTCATATAGGGAGTCCTGGTATTAGGATTTGCCTGATCTGACAATACTGGGGCTCAGGTTCTCCCACTGGTTTGCTGAGGTGGGTTTGTGGATTGCTTACTCAGATGTTTTCTGTCCTGGTCTATGTTCCCTTTTTGCCTAAGTGAGCCAGACCTCCTTGGCAACCTTCCAAGTTTCTTGAGCTAAAAGATTGTTTCATTCCATTTTTTTTTGCTGCTTCTTCTCTTCCAGAACTCATTTGGGGACATTATTTTATGGTTATTGATGGATGAGTATGGGAAGATTATATTGATTTACTGCTTACTCCGACATATTGACTCTAAGGAAGTAAATTTAGAATTGATGTCACTTCCTAACAAGGGAAACTTCTCCCAAGTGGAATGGTCTGCCTTCTGCAGTTATATAGTACCTACTATGTACTAGGTATTTTACAGTTATTTTCTCATTTGATCTTCCCACCATCCTGAGAGGTAAATGCTATTATTATCCCCATTTTATAGATAAGGAAACTGAGGCAGAGGTTAAATGACTTACCCAGAATCACACAACTCATAAGCATCTGAGACCACATTTAAACTCAGGTTTTTCTGCCTCCACTCCCAGCACTTTAGTCACTGTACTACCTAGCTATCTTTTGAGAGGTGATGATTTTCCCCTCCTTAAAGATCTTCAAGCAAAGGCTGAATATTATAGTGATAGTATGAATTTTTGGAGTTCTTCAAGCAAAGGCTGAATATTATAGTTATAGTGGGAATTCTTTTTGAATGTGGGTAAAAGGATTAGTTATTCTCTGAAATCCCTCACAAGCATGAAAATAACCCAGGATATTTATCCTGGGATGGGGGAAAATTGTGAATGCATTCACTCCTGAAAAGTTTGTTATAAATTTTCAAGGAAAAGCTATATGTATGTATGCATGGATATATATGTATATGTATGTATATATATATACATATATGTATACATATATACACATACATATATATATACAAACACAAAAACATATATACACACACATATATGTCTATATATAGCTCCTTAGTTCTTAAACACAGTAATATTCAGCTATTAGAACTAGCACAGAGTAATATTAAATATCTCATTTTCTCTATTGCTAAGGTTTTTCTTTCTAGAAAGACAAGCTTGGGATGTTTTGCTTTCTTATGGCTAGAAGAACCAAAGGGAGGAATGGAAAATAACTACTACCAAATTCTAATAATACTGATAGTACTACTTGTGCCACCAATAATAATAGCATATTTTATACACTGCTTTAAAGTTTACAAAATGTTTTTCATATGCAAATTCATTTAATCTTCACAACAACCCTAAAAGAAAGCTGCTATTATTAATTCTATTTTACAGAAAAGAAACTGAAGGGTCATACAATTAATAAGTATCTGAGGTTGAATTTGAACTTAAGTCTTCCTGACTTTAATCCCACACTCATATTTGACTTGGGGGGTTTAAAGTTATTTTTTTTTAAATATAAAACAAACCCATGTGTAGAACAACAAATTCTGGAAAGCATATTGGCACCAGAAGCTCAAGAGTTAGAGCTCGAATCAGTATGGTCACTATAAATTTCCTGTCCTGAAATTGGTATAACTGTTTCTAACTAAAGAAACCGCATTCCATTCTCCACAGGGCTCTTTTTGAAATCTGGGTTTTCCCAAGAAGGCGCCAGAAGGTTCTCATTGGAGGGAAAATGGTTAAGGATATTCGTGGAAGGGAAGAATGTGGCTCTTTGCCAGGAATGTGGTTGAGAGGCATTGGTAATCATATATTTTGTTTCTTATTCTTTTTCCACCATAGCTTCTTAAGCACAAGATGGTAAGCACAACTTCCCCACCCTCCATCACATGGAGTTTCTTCTTTTTTCCATCTTTCTATTTTGGATTTTAGCATATTTGTTCCATGAAGCTATCTTAAATAAAACAAAACAGCCTTTGGATTTTAGCCATTGAGTTTATTATTCCTTGTGCACTTTATCTGGTTTGCCAAATAACAATAAGAACTTACTTCATTCAACATTAATGCCTTTGGGTGTAGTCCTTCATATTCAGAGAGAAAGAGGAGAAATGCTATTTTTGTTTCAAAATATTTTTCATTAATTTGAAATATGGCAAATTAAAGCATTGTTTAATTGTTTCTTAAGCATTCGTAGCCTCTTTTCCCTTGAAAAGAAAACAACTTACCACTAGTGAAGTCCCTTTGAGCCTGGGCATTTTGATCCTAAATGGAGCTGGAGTGAAGGACTTCCATCGAAGATTTCCTAGAAATCAGGATTCTGTATCAGTTACTTTTTTCTCCTGCATCATAATGTAGATAAGCTAAGTGTAGAGACTGATACAACCTCATGCTTATAATACAACTCTCTCCAGTCCCTAATCAATTAAGTTAATGTCTTCCTACATTTTTTGATTGGCATATAAGTGCTTTAAAATGATTTTTCAACCACTGATTCATTCATTCACCCATCCATCCATCCACTCATTCATTCTTGGAAGATGATAAAGATTACTATACTCGCTACAATGTCCTAATAATGTTATGGGTTCAAATACTTTCTCTCCAAGACTGTCCATGAGAATCTCAAGGACTCATTTCAGCCTCACATAGAAAGTCACAGGATTTAAAGTTAAAAGAAACTTTAGAAATTGTCGAGTCATTTTACAGATGAAAAAACTAAGGACCAGAGAGAGAAAAAATTATTTGACCAAGGTCATATGAGCAGTAACAGAGTTCAAATATGAATCCATGTTCTTTCCATGTATTTTCTATCACACTTGCCTTAATATAGGCTTCATCTGACGATGAGCAATCTAAGGGTCTATAGTAATTAAACAGGACAATGCTAGGAGTCAGGAGTTCTTTTCTAATTGTCCTGTCAACACTGGCCCTTGGGACTGATGATCCAGTGAGATTTCACGAGGGCTCCTGCTCCTAGGGAGCCACACTTATTGCTCATTGGGGCCCGAAATAAGGCTTTGTGCGCCTTATACTGCATGTATCAGTTTCTGGTTAGCATTGATTTGAGATCCAATAACTACTTCTCATCTCCTTAAATCTTCCACTCTGGCTGCTGCTGAGCAACCCTTCTGGGATCCCAAGGGCTAAGGTCACCAGCTGGGTAAAAAGCATAATTCTGTACATAAGCTATGGGGACTGCACAAAGTATTACTGTATATAATCCCCAAAGTGAGAGTGCAAGTGGGAAAGTAGAAATAAATATATCTCACCTACAAAATGCCTCCTAATCAACCAGGCCTCCCTTTGGAAGGAACCTGTTCAAGGATCCCTGGGAGTTACCGTATTTAAAAGAATATAGTATTCCCCCAAGGAGGACCTACCAGGCAAAGAGATAGGTTAGCATTAAAAAAATTTAAATACAACAGGAGGTCAGTGATCAAAAAATTGATGATGGTTAAATGGATGTCACATAAGTAGTTGGGATGGCTCTGGTCTTTGTGAAAAGGGGATTTAGAAGTTTAGCCTTTTTTAGACAGTTCCCAAAGGGCTGACCATCTCAAGAGCCAGAATGAGTATTACCTAGCAACTAGATATACAGTAATAAGTTCCAAGAAGTTCATTAAAACCTACAAGCAGCCAAGGTCTCCTCTTCATTGTCCTCTGGCATGGGACTATTCATACATTAATTAAAGCAAAGCTTTAAAATTGCATTTTTAAAAACAAAGAACTTGAAATGCTTCATATGAAGCATTATTAGGAAACTGAGACACAAAGAGGTGAAACCAAAGATCATACATATAGTAAGGTAGCATGGCAATGGAAAGAATACATAGAAGTTCTGGAGACAGAGATCCTAGATTATTCTGCCACTGCCACTTCTTACCTGTATGATTTTAGAAAAGTTATTTGGCCTCAAAATACCTCTACCTCCTTACCTGAAGAAAAATCAAGGGATTTGGGCTAGATGAGTTCTGAAGTGATCATTTAAAGCAAAACATGGCTAAAGAACTCAGGAACCCTAACTCCCAGACTACAGCCATTCCCTCCAACCTAAGAACTTTAGTTTTTACTATTATTATTTTTTAAAAATATTTTATGTTCCTCCAACTTCATGTAAAAACAATTTTATTTGTTGTTTTTAAATTTTTTATACTTGAAAACTTTTATTTTATTTTTAATAATAATTTTTTTATTTTCAAAATATATGCAAAGATAGTTTTCAACATTCATCCTTACAAAACCTTGTGTTCCAATTTTTTTTCCTTCCCTTCCCTCCACCCCCTCCCCTAAAAAGCTTGTAATCCAACATATGTTAAACATGTGCAATCCTTCTATACATATTTCCGCATTTATCATGCTGCACAAGAAAAACAGATCACAAAGGAGGAAAAGATGAAAAAGAAAAAATAAGCAAGCAAACAACACAACCAAAAGGATGAAAATACTATGCTGTGATCTACATTCAGTGTCCACAGGACTCTTTCTGGATGCAGATGGGCTCTTTCCATCTCAAGTCTATTAGCATTGGACTGAATCACCTCATTGTTGAAAAAAGCCAAGTCCATCAGAGTTAATCATCATATAATCATTGTACTCAGCTTATTGCTGAGTATAATGTTCTCCTGGTTCCACTTACTTCACTTAGTATCAGTTCATGTAAGTCTCCCAAGACATTTTCAAAATCATCTTGCTGATCATTTCTTATAGAACAATAACATTCTATTACATTCATATACCATATTCAACCATTCTTCAACTCATGGGTATCCAACCAGTTTCTTGTTCCTTGTCTCTTCAAAAAGGGCTGCTACAAACATTTTTGCATATGTGGGTCCTTTTCCCCTTTTTATGATCTTTTTGGGATACAGACCCAGTAGAGTCTGGATCAAAGAATATGAATATGCAGTTTGATAGTCCTTTGGGCATAGTTCCAAATTGCTCCCTAGAATGTTTGGATCAGTTCACAACTTTACCAATAATGTATTAGGGTCCCAATTTTCTGATATCTCTTCTAACATTTGTCATTATCTTTTTCTTAGCCAAACTGAGAGGTGTGTAGTGATACCTCAGAGTTGTCTTAATTTGCATTTCTCTGATCAATAGTGATTTAGAACATCTTTTCATATGACTAGAAATGGTCTTAATTTCTTTATCTGAAAATTGTTCATATCCTTTGATCATTTATCAATTGGGGAATGGCCTTAATTCTTACAAATTTGAGTCAAATCTCTATATATTTTTAAAAATTGAGGCCTTTATTAGAACCTTTGGATGTAAATTTTCCCCAGTTTTCTGCTTCCTTTCTAATCTTAGCTGCATTGGTTTTGTTTGTATAAAAACTTTTTTAATTTAATATAATCAAAATTATTCATTTTGCATTTCATAATGTTCTCTAGTTCTTCTTTGGCCAAAAATTCCTTCCTTCTCCATAAAACTGAGAGGTCGACTATCTCTTGTTCTTCCAATTTTCTTATAGTCTCACACTTTCTGTCTAAATCAAGAACCCATTTTAAATTTATCTTGGTATAGGTTAATGCCTAGTTTCTGCCATACAATTTTCCAATTTTCCAGCAATTTTTGTCAAATACTGAATTCTTATTCCAGAATCTGGAGTCTTTGTGTTTATAAACACTAAATTACTATAGTTGTTGACTATTGTGTCTTGTGAATCTAATCTATTCCACTGATCCTGCTCTGTTTCTTAGCCTATACCAAATGGTTTTGATGATTACTGCTTTATAGTATTAAGTCTGGTGTAGCCAGGCCATCTTCATTGCATTTTTTTTTCATTAATTCCCTTGAAATTCTTGACCTTTTGTTCTTCCAAATAAAATCTAAGAACTTTAAAAATGTTTATGCATTTATTATGTCTCATCTTCATTTCATGATACAAAAATCAGAGAGCTGGAGAACAAGAAGATTAAAATATACTTGATACCTAGTAACATAAAACTAAATAGAAACTGATCCCTGTTGGCTGCCTATTGACTTAGAAAAACCACAAATTCACATTAATTATGTTGTAGTATATTTTTATCTTGTTAAACATATCCCAGTTACAATTCAGTCTGGTTCAGGAAACACTTTAGAGTTTTGCCCCTGGGGAAAGTCCTGAGTTTGATATCTCTATGTAGACATAGAATGTTGGAAGCAAAAGGACCCTTTAGATGATCCAATTGCACCTCCACTACTTAATAAGGAGGAAGCTGAGATTCAGAAAGTTGATACCTCTTACTCAAACAGAGCTATACTTAATACCCAAGATTTTCACATTACTTAATACCCAAGATTTTAACATTCCTTCTAGCCTCTGGAGGTTCAAATAATTCAACTTCTGATACTACTTGTGTAGTCTGGGGAAGTTATTTCATTTTCCTGGGTCTCATTTTTTCATCTGTAAAATGGGGGTAGGGGCAGTGAAGCAGATGGCCTTTTGAGTTCCTTCCAAGTCAGATCTAATGATTTTCTGATTCTTTCTCTACTTAACATCTAACCTAGTCCTCTTGTCCCCTCAACTACCAGTATACATGCTAGGAATACAAATCATGTTCACAGCAACATGGCCAAAATAAAATAATAGAATCATCAAGTCTCAAAATTAGAAGGATTTAGATCACCTATCCAACTTTTATATAAAACTTGAAAATCTTCTGTAATATTCACAGCAATTTGTCACCTGGAGAGAAAATCTATTGTGCAGTGGTTAGAAAGGTAAGAAAGGATAATTGAATGCATTTCACAATCAAACTGGAGTGCTTTGGGGGCCAGCTAGACAGCACACAATGGATAGAGCACTGGTCCTGGAGTCAGAGGACCTCAGTTCAAATCAGACCTCAGATACTTACTAGCTGTGTGATCCAGGGCAGGTCACTTAACCCTAATTATCTTGTCCCAGTCCCACCCATCCCCCCCAACAAAAAAATCTTTTTGGATTATCTGTTTTTCACCTCCTATGTTACTGATATCTTGCCCACTGCCCCTTTCATGAATACAGAAAACAGAGAATCAAATAAATAAATCACACACACAGTGTCTTATTGATTGCTATATACACACATTTGGAGCTATTTTGGGTAATCAGATATTAAAAAAAAAAACAAACCAAAAAAAAAAAACATGTCCAGACTAAGGCTCTGAGTGAAGTGTAAATAATTTGGTCTCCTGATGCTGATAAATTCCAAGCAATTGCCTCTCTTGAAAAATGGTTAACACACGCCAAAATGTAATACTAGATCCTTCTGCAAGTTCCCCTTACCCAAAGTAATCATTAATTAATTATTCTAGATAACTACTAGAGAATCCAAAACCCAAAAAAGACATTTCCCCTGAGGGTATGGTACAATATAGAACTCCATTGCCAGTGCCTTATGCACGCTAACTACTCACTTTGTTCTCCTTCCATACTTAAAAAAATTTTTTTCTTTTAAAAATCATATTAATATCTTGGTTGAATTTTTATTTATCAATAAATTTTAATCTTCTCTAGACTGCATTCATGACTTTCCATGGGACTTTGTCTACCAAGCCATAGAACCTCTTTACCCTGGAAGTTCATTCAAGTACTAGATTATTTTTCACATTGTAAATATCCCTAACTCTTCCACATCTCCTTCTGATTGACTAGTTCCTATCAGAAACTTCACATTAAGGAGGTCCAGGCCAACTATGTCTTCATTTCCATTCAGACTTTACTCCTAAGTCTCTACAAATCTTTCTCTACTATGGTCCCATTAGTCTCCTCTTCAGCTTCCTTTTATGTTTTATTTTCCCTTCATCAGAACATAATGAGGACAAGGTTTGTTTTTTTTTAGGCCTTGCTTTTTAGTCCCAGCACTTGGCACCTAGTTGGTGCTTAATAAGTGCTTATTGACTTAGCTTGATTTGTTATTTCTCCCTCCTCTCCGTCATATAACAAAAAATAAAACAGAAAAGTGGGTGAGGGAACTAGTGATTCCAAGCACCAAAATGTATAAACATTTTACCCATTTTATTTAACAATAACATGCCATTACATCTGGCTAACATAGTTTTTCAGCCATTCTCCACTTCAGTGCCAACTCTTTGCTTCCACAAAGAATGCTGCTGTAAACATTTTTGTATATACTGGAGTTTTGTCTATAGCTCATATCCATAAGGTATATACCGTGTTTCCCTGATAATAAGACACTGTCTTATTATTTTTTTGGGACTAAAAAACACCAGAGGGCTTATTTTCAGGGGAGGGCTTATTTTATCCTCCATCATGCCCCTTTTATCCTCCATCATGCCCATTTTAGCCTCCATCATGCCCCTTTTATCCTCCATCATGCCCATTTTAGCCTCCATCATGCCCCTTTTAGCCTCCATCATGCCCCCTGAGTGCTATTTTATTCTCCATCGCTTACTGAACTTACCGAGTTTTTAGATGGTCCTGTCTCAGCTCTACTCCGCGGCGCTGCTCTCAGTAGCGCCAGCAAGCAAATCACCAGGGAAGAAGAGGATGACGCGCTCACTGCTGCAGCTCTGATTGGATGCAGCTCGGAGCGCGACGTGCGTTTCACCCGGGAGGGGAGGGCGGCGCTGCTTACTGAAGGTACCGCTACGCAGCATATAGCGCAGGGGATCACCATGATGACCGTTTTCATAGTAAGTTCGATAGGGCTTATTTTCGGGGGAGGGCTTATTTTAGCGGAATATTAAAGAGTATGTGGGTGTCTTATTTTCAGGATAGGTCTTATTATCGGGGAAACACGGTACCTAGTAGTGGAACCTCTAGGTCTTCTTCCAAACTGATATCTGGAAATATTGAACAAACTGACTGCATTACATCTAAAGCTTTTAGATTATAAACTTCATGGGGGCAAGGACCATTTCTATATCATTATATCCTAGAATAATGTTCTGTTTGTAATAAATGCATGTTTAACTGAAGTTCTTCAAAATATTTTTTCCCAAAAGTTGCTCCCTCAACCATTTAGCACAGTACTCTGTAGATACTGGGCTGCACAATAATTGCTATTGCTCCTAATTTCTCAGAAGATTGAAAGAAGGTAAAAGGACAAATGCAGATTGTTCATACTTAATGTCATTATTCTCTTCTCTAGACTAGACAAACTCTACTTTCTTAGCTTCCTTCAGGACTGAATTCAAATCCTGCTTTTCTCAAGAGGCCTTTCTGAGTCTTTCCTATTAAAACCTTCCTTCTGAGTTTACAAAGATTCTGAAATTACCAAGTACAAACAAGATACCAAATCCCCCATCACTCTGAATATGAGCTATTTAAGGGAAGGGATTGTGTTTGTGTCTTTTGTTTTGTTTTGTGTTTGTTTTGTCACATTATCAGAGCTTTAAAAATGCTTGGTGACAGACAAGGTAAATAAATTATTTGCATGATTCTATTTACATGGGTATAGAATGTTATCTTCTGCCTTTCTAAGTCACCCGGTGAAAGGAAATTAAAGATAGTTCAGGTAAATAGTACTAAGTAGACCAGTATAGAGAATTGAACAGAGAATTATCACTTCTATCTCTGGAATTCAACCAATCCCAAATGACAAAGGGAGACTTTGCTGATTTACTTTTTCCAAGAAGAATGTTTTTGTTAATGACTTACTTATAGGATCATATTGTAACTAGCAAATACCTACTTACAGAGAAAGGGAGGAACCCACAATTAAAACAACACACTGCCAAATACTTAACTGAAAAACAAGTCTCTGTTTGTTTTTCCTGCGGGCTAAATATGATATCAGATGTTCTTTTTATTACCTGAAATATGGAAAGCATTAGTGGAAATGAAGAAGAGCACCATGAAAGGATTTGATGGTGCCATGAGGGAAGAGGGAGGGATTAAATAAGAACTCATAGAAAAAAGTAAGAAAACACAGGAGGTACAAAAGGGAGGTCAAAAAAAGGAAGGCAGAACAAATACATTTTTTCTTTATTTATTATTTCATTTATTTCTTCCTTGAGAAGATTTTTGTCTCATATTTTGTTTGCTTATAAACAGTTGAGTGACATAAGGAATGGAGGTCTAGGTCTGGAGGTGGGAAGCCCTGAGTTCAAATTTTACTTCAGACACTTCCTAGCTGTGTGACTATGGAGCAAATCATCTAATCTCTCTCAGTCTCCTCATCTGTAAAATGATTATAATAGCACCTATATCCAGAATTGTTGTGAGAATCAAATGAGATAATATTTGTAAAGAACTTAGCATAGTGCCTAGTACATAGCAGATATTATATAAATATTATCTGTTATATATTTGATTAATTTAATTATTGTTTTTAGTTCCATATTCTCTTCTACCCTCTACTCCTACCTCATCCATTGAAAAGACAAGAAATATAATACATATTTAGAAGAAAAATAAAAAGCAAAAAAAAAAAAGAAGGAAAGAAAGAATTGGAAGGAAGGAAGGAAGGAAGGAAGGAAGGAAGGAAGGAAGGAAGGAAGGAAGGAAGGAAGGAAGGAAGGAAGGAAGGAAGGAAGGAAAGAAGGAAGGAAGGAAGGAAGGAAGGAAGGAAGGAAGGAAGGAAGGAAGGAAGGAAGGAAGGAAGGGAGGGAGGGAGGGAGGGAGGGAGGGAGGGAGGGAGGGAGGGAGGAAGGGAGGAAGGGAGGGAGGGAGGAAGGGAGGGAGGGAGGAAGGGAGGAAGGAAGGAAGTTAAGAAGGAAAGAAGGAAGGAAGAGAGGGAGGAAAGAATCCAATTTGGAATTATGCCCAAAGGATTATAATACTATACATATGCTTTAACCCATAAAGCATAATCTGACAATGCTATTCTAAGAGGACTTATGAAAAATATAGCTCATCATATTGATTTTATGATTTGGTATTCTCTGTCCCCCAAACCTTGAGACTTTACTTTATGGTATGTCAGTCAAAAATTTTATTAAGCCCCTACTATGTTCTAGGCACTATGCAAAGAGAGATAAAAAGCATTCCCAATTTTCCCCCCTGGACACTAGCAGTAGTACACAAGGACACAAATACAGTTATTCAAAAACATCACAATCTTTTAGCTTTACTGATTAACTAACTACAAAGAGGTGTTACCTCTTACTCTCCCCCTTTTTGGAGACAACATGGTCTATAAGCAGCAAAAGAAATGAAGCAACTTAAAACACCTTCTCAGAGAGTCTGCTTCTACCAGCTTATCTATTTCCTACAGACACCCTCAAAATGGGAAAGAGATTATTTATTGCAGGCCTCAGACTGTTTCCCAAGGCTTCACTTGCAGGCCCCACAAGGCAGATATAGTCAAGACACAATTCAGAAAACAGAGACAATCCTTGCCTTCAACAGTTAATATTTTAATTGTAGAAAAGTCCCCACAAAAAAAGAAAGGTGAAGAGGAAAGAATGGAGGTGAAGGCAGAGAAGAATAGTAGAGCAATGAAGACATGAGTGGTCTGTGCCCTCCCTAAATGGAGATTCATAAGGAAACATCCAACCCAAGGGAGAGATCACAGGTATGTGAATACCAAGACTACAGCAGTCTTTCAGAAAGAAGAGATTTTTGAGGCAAGGTGGAGAAATGGGGACAAATACAACCTCATAAGAAATGAAGATTTCTCCACTCAGCCCTACCTTCCAATGCATTCTAATTCTCACAGTGGTTTCCCATGCTCCTTGAATTATAATTGATCATATAGCAAGAGGAATGATTTTTTTTTAATGTTCTTCCTGAAGGTCTTTAAAGCTTAAAGAAATTAGAGTTGGGGGGGTATTGTTTTCTTTTTAATTCTAAACTTGGTTTATATTTCAATAGAAAAAAGATAAAATTGTCAAGACACTTTCAACATTTTTGGCTGCACAAGTGAGAGATATGTTTTTGAATGGAAACATTGGCATTATGTTCTAGTTCTAGGTTTGTTCTAATGCCAGCACACCCTCTCAGATCAAAATTCAATGTTGGGATGAAAGGGGGTACTCAAAAGTCATTGAACATTTAATAAAAGAGGTTTAACTTTTGTCCTTTTTATATTATAATAATATATATATATATGTAGAAGAAATTATATTCATGAATGTCCATTATTTTTACTTCCTTGTAAATTGTTCTTTGGTTCTCTGCTGTCCACCTTATTACTTTATTCATTTTTCCTTCTTTCATCCCCATCCCCATCCCCACCCCCAAGCAAGCTACATTTGAAAAGAGATATTTATGTATACATATATAGATAAATACATACACATTCACACACATACACTCACATACACACTCCACATACACATGTCTTTCCTATCCCCGCTGGCTCTTTAATTAAATTCTGCTCCATAGCTTGCCTTGCTATTACTTAACCTTCATTCACCCAAGAATCTCTCCCTTGTCTTCTTCCTTCATCCTTTGCTTTCCCATCCACCCATATGTCCCCCTTTATTTCCTGATAGATTTTGGAGGGTACTATACCCTTCATGGTATATACTCATATACTTCATATACTTCATGGTATATACTTCAGAATGGTGAAATTTTTGGCCATGAGACTCTCATATACCAAATAGTAAGTTGTAAATAAGATGCTATCCAAGATGGTAGAGGGAATATTCATCACTGAAAGCACATATCTTTCAAATAGGTCACTATTCTAACAAGCCAATCATAATTTTCAGATAGTCATTAGCATGAGTATAACCTTCTGTTCCTATGTCCTAGTATATTTTGTACTAACAGAGTAATTAATTATAATAATATGAAGGAATGGGGGGGAAGGAAATGCTGTAGATGAGATTAAAGAACACCTGAACAAATCTAAACCTGAAGGGGAATGTCCTGCAGCCCATATCTTCTCCTCCCCCTTTCACACATCTAAATGAGAGTATTTTTTTCAATGTTTGCACAAGACTGAACAAGGGTCACCAGACCCACCCTTACACTATCACAATATCACAATGGGTGGTGAGGATTAGTCATTTTTCTGTCAATTTCTGACTTCTGTGGAATGAGATTATTTAAGACTCTTTACAAACATTCTGAGAACAACTATCTGCCAATATAATATTTAATTGCTTATTTTTATCCATGAAACAAATATTTATTGAATATCTACTATTAGAATTCAGGCATAAAAATAGTCCCAATCAATCAAAGGATAAGGTGTTCTGGGACATTAGTTGGAGCCTTATTTGTTGTTTGTCCTTCATTTTCAAAGGGAACCATGACATCAGGGAGATGGTGCCATGACATGCAAGTGAATTGGATTTAAGTGAGGGAGGGCTGTGTAAGGTCACCTGCCTCACTTTCTCCTCCAGAGCCATCTGGGTCCAGTGGCCTGATGTAGATCAGAATGACTGGAGATGACTTTGGAAGCAGTAAAAAACCTTGGACTTTAACCTAAGGTCTTTAATTGGGTCTCAGTTTGACTGAGGCAATACCCATTCAGTGATTTAAGGCTAGGTAAAGTTTGGGTTTGGAGTCACTAAGGAAGGCAGAACCAGGACATAGAACCCAAAGTCAGTCAGGACTCTTACTAATTGTGTAATATTGAGCATTGAGACATCAGTCAGTTCCTCAATTCTCAAGTAAATGGGTTAGAAGACCTTAAAAAACTTTCATAGACCTGATGGCTATTTGATGTCATTTATGAAACTGGGCAATCCTTTTCTCCGTCTTTTTTATCTGACCTGTTCCCTGAAACTATGATGGAACTTTGGGCACCAGCTGAAAATATGATACCTCATACTTATACTTGTATAGTACTTTGTATCTAGCAAAGCACTTTGTTCTCAACCAGCCTCCAAGGTGTGTAGTGCTAGCCTTATGTCAAAACCACCATTTTACAAATCAGAAAGTAATAATGGGGGAGGGGTAAGGATAGGAGGAGAGGAACCAAGATATATAAAGTCATTGGATCTTAGATTAAAAGCTGGAATGAACCTCAGAAGGCAATTAGTCCAACCCCATCATTCTTGGATAGGCCGAGCGAATATAATAAAGATGACAATACTCCCCAAACTAATCTATTTATTTAGTGCTATACCAATCAGACTCCCAAGAAACTATTTTAATGACCTAGAAAAAATAACAACAAAATTCATATGGAAGAATAAAAGGTCGAGAATTGCAAGGGAACTAATGAAAAAAAAGTCAGAGGAAGGTGGCCTAGCTGTACCTGATTTAAAGCTATATTATAAAGCAACAGTCACCAAAACCCTTTGGTATTGGCTAAGAAATAGACTAGTTGATCAGTGGCATAGGTTAGATTCACAGGGCAAGATAGTGAATAAAAATAGCAATCTAATCTTTGACAAACCTAAAGATTCCAAATTTTGGGATAAGAATTCATTATTTGGCAAAAACTGCTGGGAAAACTGGAAATTAGTATGGCAGAAACTAGGCATGGACCCACATTTAACACCACATACTAAGATTAGATCAAAATGGGTCCAAGATTTAGGCATAAAGAACGAAATCATAAATAAATTGGAGGAACATGGGATGGTTTACCTCTCAGACTTGTGGAGGAGGGGAGTTTGTGTCCAAGGGAGAACTAGAGACCATTATTGATCACAAAATAGAACATTTTGATTACACCAAATTAAAAAGTTTCTGCACAAACAAAACAAATGCAAACAAGATTAGAAGGGAAGTAACAAATTGGGAAAAAATTTTTACAGTTAAAGGTTCTGATAAAGGCCTCATCTCCAAAATATACAGAGAATTGACTTTAATTTATAAGAAATCAAGCCATTCTCCAATTGATAAATGGTCAAAGGATATGAACAGACAATTTTCAGATGATGAAATTAAAACTATTTCCACTCATATGAAAGAGTGTTCCAAATCACTATTGATCAGAGAAATGCAAATTAAGACAACTCTGAAGTATCATTACACACCTGTCAGATTGGCTAAGATGACAGGAACAAATAACGATGAATGTTGGAGGGGCTGTGGGAAAACTGGGACACTGATGCATTGTTGGTGGAGTTGTGAAAGAATCCAACCATTCTGGAGAGCAATCTGGAATTATGCCCCAAAAGTTATCAAAATGTGCATACCCTTTGACCCAGCCATACTACTACTGGGCTTATATCCCAAGGAAATACTAAAGAAGGGAAAGGGACCTGTATGTGCCAAAATGTTTGTGGCAGCCCTTTTCATAGTGGCTAGAAGCTGGAAGATGAATGGATGTCCATCAATTGGAGAATGGTTGGGTAAACTATGGTATATGAATGTTATGGAATATTATTGTTCTATAAGAAATGACCAACAGGAGAAATACAGAGAGGCTTGGAGAGACTTACATCAACTGATGCTGAGTGAAACGAGCAGAACCAGAAGATCATTATACACTTCAACAATGATACTGTACGAGGATGTATGCTGATGGAAGTGGATTTCTTCAACATAGAGAAGAGCTAATCCAATTCCAATTGATTAATGATGGACAGAACCAGCTACATCCAGAAAAGGAACACTGGGAAATGAATGTAAACTGTTATTTTTACCTTCTGAATCCAATTCTTCCTGTGCAACAAAAAATTCGGTTCTACACACATATATTGTATCTAGAATATACTGTAATATATTTAACATATATAAGACTGCTTGCCATCTGGGGGAGGGGGTTGGGGGAGGAAGGGAAAAAAATCTGAATAGAAGTAAGTGCAAGGGATAATGTTGTAAAAAATTACCCATGCATATGTACTGTCAAAAAAATATTATAATTATAAAATAAAATTAAAATTAAAAAAAAAAAAGTCCAACCCCATCATTTTATAGATAAGGGAACTGAGATCCAGGAAAGAAAAGTAATTTGTCCAGTGTCGTACAGGAAGGAAGCTTGAATGAATGAATAAAAATATTCATTAAATATTTGTTGAGCTTCCAGGTGGTACAATGGGTAGACCACCAGGCCTGGAGTCAGAAAGTCCTGAGTTCAAATTTAGACTCAGATACTTATTGGCTATGTGACCTTGGACAAGTCATTTAATTCTGTTTGCCTCAGCTTTCTAATGACGAACCATTCCAGTATGTTTGGCAACAACAATAACAACAAAACCGAAATGAGGTCACAAAGAGTCAGATACAATTGTAACAAATGAATAATAACAAAACAAAATGCAATGTGAAAAGCACTAAAGATACAAATACAAAATTAAAACAGTACCTGCTCTCAAGGAGCTCAGAATCTAATTAGGAGAGACTGCATCTATCCCCATATATAAATATTTGTATACATTTGAGTCTATGTATATAAATGGAGCGACTATATAAATATATACAAGTACATAAATAGGGAAGGACTACATAGACATATTTATACACACATGTATATATATGTACACATACATATATATATGGAAAAACTATATAAACATATACAAATATCTAAGTAGGGAAAGACTATATATATATATATATATACACACACACACATACATACATATGTGTGTATGTATATATATGGAGAGACTATATAAAATATACAAATACATAAATAGGGACTATATATACATATGCAAATATGAGATAATAGAAAGGGGGTATATATACATATGTGTATATGTATGTATAGAGAGACTAATATATATATATACATATATATATATATATATATATATAAATAGGGAGTGACTATAGACATATATACACATGGGTATATGTGTATATATGGAGAGACTATATATACATACATGTTTATGTGTGTATTTGGAGAGATTACATATACAAAATTATGTACATGTATAGGGAGAGACCATATATACATATACACACATGTGTATGTGTATGTATAGAGAGAAAGACTATATGTACACATATACATATATAGGGAAAAGTATATATATAGTGATATGTGTATATGTGGAGATACTATATATACACATAGAGAAATACTATATATGAACACATGTGTATATGTCTATTAATATGGAAAGACTATAAATATATTTACACAGATGTAAATATGCATGAGCACACACACGTCTGCCTGTAGGGCTTATCAAAGGATTTCTTGGTCTTAGAAGTGCAGCTGAAGGATGAAAGGGAAGGTCCAGGCATTCTTAGGGTACAGAGGCAAATCCAATGATAATGCCTGGGTATGTAGAGGGTGAAGTGAAAGGTCAGATGATAATTCCAAGTGGTCTTCTTTTTTATAGGAAGGATTGTAACTGGTGATTCTCTGACCATCTAAGAGTACCATGTCCATTTGGCAAAGTGTCCAAAGAAGGAATAGGGTTGGATGGAGGTCCAGTGTACCACTCTTGAGAATCAGGGCATAACTGTAGGATTAGAATGCAATGGGGACTCTGTGTTCCTTCCTGCAGAGTAGGAGATAGAGTCAATGTCTGGCCAGGAAGGAGAAAGAGAAAGAGAACATTGACAGGAAGGTTGAGACTAAAAAGAACATTGAAAGGAAGGTTGAGACTAAAGAGAACATTGACAGGAAGGTTGAGGCTAAAGGGTTTTCTGCAGCTCCCGTGTCTGGCTATGAGACAGGAGGATAGAATCTGGATGTGCCGGGTTACAGAGGCAGGTCAGGATAGGGGGAAAGGATGTCAGAGGCAGAATTTTCACCCAGGCTCTCTGAATTCTTTCCATTATAGCCTGCAGCCATTCTGAGCCTTTGCTCTCCCTTCCTAATAGCTCTCCTGATTCTGATCCTCAGGCCAGGAACTATGAAGGGACTTGGAAAGGTATTGCTAGGAGAACAAGAATGTCTCAATACTCTAAGGAGTAGCAGTCCTGGTCTGGCCAAGGGAATGGGGATCATTCTCTTCCCCCACCTATGCCACAGCTTGGGGACTAATAATTCAGTGCAAGGTCCCTTTTTGTCACTGCTTCCTCTGCTTCTAGGATGTTTGCATTAAAGAGAACTCACTAAGGCTGCAAAAAATAAAAAATAAAAATAAAAATCTGAACTTATGGCAACATAGTCAGTGGATTTGAACATCTATCTGAGCCACCAGTGTTAAGATTTAAATGGAAATGTTTTAAAACAGAGTGAGAAATACATTTATTTCCAAGTGCACATTGACGTAAATAGGGAGGAGTCATTTTCTGAATTTTTATGGGGCTTAGATGAGTGTGTGCAGCCATCTAACAATGAAGGACAACTCCCTCATCAAGTGTAATTTGTTATTCAGATTTAAAAGAAATATATTTTCATCCTTGGCTCTCGTAGGCTCTACTAAACATCCTGTATTAAAGAGATAAGAATACTGGTTGGAATTCTACACTTATGAGTGAATGTGGACCAAAATGAGTCAGAGGAAGGGGAAAGATCCAATTCAGTTCTGAAGAGTATGGGAGTATACTAATATACTAATACAATATAATAATACTAATAGATAATAATTACAGATAGGCACAAATAATAGAATCTTTTTAATTAATCATTTTTTTTTTTTATTGAGAATATCTCAGTTCCTCTGTCAGACTGATTGGGTTTGCCACTACCCTCTACCAACCATATCTTGAACAGGACACCAAGCAAAGATGTAGGAGTAGAGGAGATAACTAAGGATGATATAAACAGTCTTTTCCTGGAGGGTTTGCCACTTAAATCTATGACTGTTTTTCAGTGCCAACTAGGTATCCTTGGTGGCCAGCGCTGTGTGGAAGCAGAGAAGCTGCGGGACGCAGGGTTCAAGTGCTCCCTTAGGAATGTGGCTTGTAGCTTTCCACTCATTATAGGGAACCACTAACTAGGGACTGAACCACCCCCTTTCTCTGGAAGGGCTGCCCAGTACACTGTCCCTGCCAGGAAGACATGGCAACAGGACTAGGGACTTTCCAGTCTCTCATTGACTCTGATATAACAAAGCAAACAAAATGGAAGAGGTCCTTATGGAGCAGTGTTTAAATTCTGAGAGGTTACCATAGAATTTTAATTCTTTTCCCTTTCAATGATGAAGAGGGAGGCTGGAAGAATGTGCAGTGTACTGGCAAGGGAGCTGAGGAAAAAGCTAGAGAACAGATGTGAATAAAGGGCAGAGCAGGATACTTTAAGGTATGCAAGATGGGAGATTTCTCCAGCTATCTCTTTTTAGGTTCCATTACTAAGGCACATGCTTTTGTTTCTTTGTTCTTTTCCTAATTTTCTTGCACTTATCTCTCCTATGTTTCCTTCCTTTTCTATCACTGAGGAAATGACCTTGGTGTCATAGTGATGATACCTCACATTTGAAAAGTGTTTTAACCTTTCAGATCTTCCTAGCTGTGTAAAATCTCGGGTAAATCATGATTTTTGTAGGCCTATTTTATCTACAAAAATGAAGGATTTGGACTACATGGTTTCCACAATTCCTTTCAGCTCTAAATTTGCGCATGGATCTTTGTGCTTTGAGTTCTGGGAAATACATACATATATATATATAAGACAGGATTCTTTCCCTCTTGTAGCTTATTATCATTTTTGTTGTTCAGTCCTGTTTGACTCTTTATAACTTCATTTGGGATTTTCTTGGCAGAAATACTAGAGTGGTTTGCCATTTCTTTCTCTAGCTTATTTTACAAATAAAGAAACTGAGTCAAACAAGGTTATGTGAGTTGCTCAGGATTACATAGCAAATAAATATCTGAAATCAGATTTGAACTCACAAAGAGAAGTTTTTCTGTATCCAGGCCTGGCACTCTAAGCACTGCACTACTATCTAGGTGGGAACTTAAGATATACTGAGGAAGTAAAGCAATATTTAATAAGAGATGGTTCAAGAGGGATGAAAATGAAAGAAGATTTATTTTCACAAATGTTTCATACATTCTGAAACAAGCCTGTGAGTAGGTAGGGTAATTATTATTGCCATTTAAATCTAAAGTAACTGACACACCGAAATGTTCTGCCACTAACTATATGAACTTAGGCAAATAATTTTATCTCTCTGTGCCCTAAGTTTCTCATCTGTAACATTGGGGGGAATGGGAGTAGGAGTAGGACTGAGAGAGAAATAGACAATCTTTAAAGCATTTGCCAACTTCACAATTCTCTGATTCCCTGACTTGTGTTTGCCATACCCAAGAGTATTGTCAAATGCTTAAAAACGACTTTCTGATCACCAATTCACTTTTACGTTTAATCTGCATTACTAACTTTTTCTGCCAAAACAATCAACAAAACAAAAATTCAAGCTTTAATGTATAGCACTTGCCCATTTCTGAGGTGTAAATGTTCAACTAAAAATTTAGCAATCAGCTCTCATGAATTCATTTGAGCTGATTCCAATCCATCCCTATAATATGGCTTTAGACAATCTTGGGACCATTTTGTAGATGAAAAGATTGAACCAGAAATCTTACAAGTCCACTCCAGATTTCAGTGGATCTATATAGCCAGGTGGCAGCAAAGGGGAGACCTGAATCCAGGTTTCCTGAATTTTACAGAATAACAGACTAATAATGCAATAGACTAATGTCTATAGAAAGCAGGGAAACACTTTAATTTGAAGCAAATGGTAAACTACAACTCTTGACAGCAAAAACACACATCCTCTTTTTACTCTACCAGCAACAGGTTTTGCATATAGCCCAAATAACATACTTGAATTATTTTGGTTGCATGTGACTCTTAACTTTGGCAATCTATGACTTTTTATAGAGAGGAAGTGTTGCATAGGAAAGAGAGTCTAGATCTTCCTTGTTATTTTTGTTTTGGTTGTTGCTGAAACTTTTCAATTGAGCCAGCTCTTAGAGCTTACAGGCAAGAACTCTACAGGTAAATGTTGTCTTTCATACTAATTAGTTACACAACCATGGACAAATCACTGATCCTCAGTTACCACACCTATAAAATAAAGATAATACTGATTATATCAACCTCAGGTGGCACAGAGGATAGAGCACCAGACCTGGAATCAGGAAGACCAGAGTTCCAAATCTGGACTCAGACATTTATTAGCTGTGCGATCCTGTAACTTCTATTTTGGCCTTAATTTCCTCATCTGTAAAACAAACTGGAAAAGGAAATGGCAAACCACTCCAATGTCTTTGCCAACAACAACAGCAACAAAATAAATAATAAAACCCAAATGAGGAAATGAGATTATCAAAAATTGTATACAATTAAAGTAACTGAACAACAACTAGGCAACTTTATAGGATCATGAGAAAGCTTAAATTATATAAAATATACAAAGTGCTTTGCAAACTTCAAAACATCATATAAGTGTCAATTATTATTCTTTATACCCAATAATCATTTCCACCTTTAGACCTCAAAATTTTAATTAACTTGTTATTACATTCAACCCCTACATGCATATTTGTTTATCCAACTCTTTAAAATTCCTGATTACTTAAGCCTTTTTTTCTGCCAAAGAAAATATAGCTTGGCTCTTTTCACTAGTCATACTTTCTTTGCTACAATTCCATGCAGCATCAAAATATAGTAAGCTTTCCAAAACATACATTGAAAGGCATGCTTCCCACATCTTGCTCTGCCTTCAAATGAACAGAGAATGTAACAGAAGAGATACAAAACTTTACTGCTTTTTACTGCTGCTAGAAACCAATCACATTATATATGTATTTATGTCTGCATATAAATATACATTATATACTCAATGTTTCTTATGGTTTATTTCTACAGACTCCAATGTACTCTGAAGTCCAATGTGGCCCCAGTTCCCAGCAGACCTTCAGGGCTCATTCTGTTTCAAGAGACGATTACCCTCACCATAGCAATATCATGTTTGCATGGTTACAAGGACTTCCACAGAGGAAAAGATATTCCTGGCAACCCAAACTTGAAATAATCCTGGGATTTCCCAGGCTTGAATCTGATTCCATCCATCCATTCATGAAGAATTTACATTCTAAAGCAAATTGTGATGGTTGGTTGGTTGTTTTTTAATGATGAACTGGTATTGGTACCAAAGTAAGACTATGTATAGAAATGCTTGTCAATTTAAAAAACTGTTATGATATTAATAAATTATAGCATCTTCAGAAATGGACCATGTTAAGTCAAGATGCATTTATTAATCATTTAGCATGAATCAGGCACTTTGCTAAATTCTAGGGATACAAAGAAAGGCAAAAGACACTTCCTTATCTCAAGAAGCTCACTGTTCAATGTAGGAGACAACATACAATCAGCTAAAGAAACATTATCTATACAAGATAAACTGGAGTTATAGAGAGAAAGCATTAGAATTAAGGGTTATTAGGAAAAGCTTCTTATAAGAGATGAAATTTCATCTGAAACTGAAGGAAGACAGGAAAGCCAGAAAGCATTGATGAGAAGAGATAGGGAAACAGTCAGAGAAAATGCTTAGCTAAGAGATATAGCATTTTTTTCCAAGAACATTAAAGATGTTAAGGTCACTTGATATCAGTACTTGGACAGGAGTAAGGCATGAGAGAACTAGAAAGGAAGGAAAGGAATAGATTTTAAAGGATTTCAAAAAGCCAAAAAGAGAGATTTTATATTTGATCTTGGAGCAATTAAGATGCCACCAGAGTTTACTGAATAGGAGGGTGGTGTGATTAGTCCTGTATTTTAGATGAGTTTATCAGTTGAGTGGAAGAAGAACTGGAATGAGTAGAGACCAACCAAAAAGCTATTGAGAGTGGTGGCAGTGTCACAGAAGAGAAGGTAATATATACAAGTGATGTTATAAAGGAGGACACAGGACTGGAAAACTGACTGAATAAAAGAAATAAAAGAAAGTGAGAAATCAAGGATAACAACTAGATTAGGAGCCAGAGGGACTGAGGAGATAGTAGTACCTTGAGCAACACTTTCTTAACTTTGATTGGCAAGAGGCAAGAGACAAGAGAGATTTAAGGATTTAGGGAAAACCAAGGTTGGTAGGGAAAACCAAAGTTGATGGGAAAGACCTGAATGAAGATTCAGCAAAAGGGATTGAGAAGGAGTAATGAAACAGATGGTAGAAAAATCAGAAGAGCACAGTGTCCTGAAAAGCTAGAGAGAATATCCAGAAGAGGGTGATCAACTAAAGACAAGAGATATTACAATTGAGATAATTACCCAGTAATCCTTGCTAATTGAGTAGGCTGAGGTTTGTCTTCCTTTGAGCTCAGGGGTTCTGAAGTGTAGTAATTCTAAAGTCAATTAGATGTCTGTACTATCTGGCACTAATATGGTAAGCTCCTAGGAGCAGAAAACCACTAGGCCACCCAAGGACAGACAAACTAAACCAGTTTAAGGAACAGGTGCTAGCAGTGGGATTGGGCCATGAAGCCACTACATTTCCATTTGGGATGAGAGGACACCCGAGAGAGAGAGAGAGAGAGAGAGAGAGAGAGAGAGAGAGAGAGAGAGAGAGAGAGAGAGAGAGAGACAGAGAGACAGAGAGAGAGAGAGACAGAGAGACAGAGAGAGAGAGAGAAAGAGAGAGAAAGAGAGAGAGAGAGAGAGAGAGAGAGAGAGAGAGAGAGAGAGAGAGAGAGAGAGAGAGAGAGAGAGACTATAAGAAAGAATCATAGGAAAACAGAAATAAAGAGAATTGGAGAGTCAGAGACACAGAAAGAGCTCACTGGAAAATGGCCAAAGTACAAAAAGTTAAGAGAGTGAGAGGAAAGAAAATGGTGGCACCAACTGTAAACAACCTTCTTCAAAAAGTTTAACTACAAACCAGATGAGAGCTAGTGGGGATAGATGACCGAAGTTTTTATATTTCTCCATAAAAAGTTATTAATGTTTAATTTAAACAAAGAAAGGAGGACAGCTAGGTGGCGCAGTGGATAGAGCACCAGCCCTGAAGTCAGGAGGATCTGAGTTCAAATCTGATCTCAAACACATAACACTTCCTAGCTGTGTGACCCTGGGCAAGTCGCAACCCCAATTGCCTCAGGGGGAAAAAAAGTAAAAAATGAAGGGCAATGAATGTTGTATAATTAAGGAGTCTTGGATCTGGAAATCTGGAAAATTAGATTGAAAATTTGCCTCTATCACTACATAGTGAATATGTAGCCACAAATCACTTAAGTTCCTTGAGGTTCAGGAAACTTACCTCATTTAATTCTACATGTTACAATCACCATTGGGTGGAGAGATGAAGAAGGAGTTCCTTCACTTATGATACTGTAGGTCTTGGACAATGACTCATGAGGAAAGACTATTGCTTGGAAGATGGAAAAGGGAAAATGACAAATACTCAGAAGATACATGAAGAGGGATGATAAAAACAGAGAATAGGAAGAAAGTTAGCTTGACTTGAATGTAGGGTGTGGACCATGTGAAAGCAGATATCAGATAATTCACACAAGGAAAAAAGGACTATGAAAAGCCTTGAGGTTTGTACTTGATCAGAGCATTTATCTAAATAACCTGTCCTTATATAATAAAATATATTTTATCCTAACTTTCTTCTTACCCAAGAATTCAAAAGAGGATTATAGACAACAACAAATTAACTCTTTTGTGACCTCAGGCTAAATGACAAAACCAGCAATATCCATCATGCTATTGGGAAAAATGAGTAATGAAAAAATATCCCAAAGTTCAAAATAGCATGCAGCTGCAAAAGGGAGGGTCAGCCCTTGGAATATATTTAAAGTATACAGCCTTGAGAAGAAGATTTAAGAAGAGGGTATGATTCTCTCTGAGAACTCTCAATGTATAATTTTAAAATGGAAAAGGTAAAGAAGACACACTATTCCAATGAAATTGTCATAAATTTGAAACTCATGCCCTAGAATCTTAGACCCCAGGTTACACAGCCTGGAATACATTTTGGTAAGGATGGGAAAGAGCTTCCCCAAAATCATATCTCGATTCATTTTGCCTCTAGATTTGCCATATACTCTTCAGTCTTAGCTCATTTGCTCTCAGCCAGAATTATTGAAGTTTCCACATAGGTAAAAGGTTCCCAGGACTTCTGCAAACATGAAAGTTAACCATACTGCATCCAAGACAACCCTTATTTTAACCTACAGAGGAAAAAATGCAAAAAACTCACAAAGGTCTCATTCATAGGAGGTTATATTCAAAATAATAAAATTCTATTTCTCTTTCCCACCTTCCCCTCAGAGCTCATTTAGCCCTCCAGACTAATAGCACCATTCAGTGGTTTGAGCTCTAACCATAACTCTCTTCTTCAAAAGAAATATGAACTTGGAGTTGCTGAGTCAATCTTTTACCTTATAATGAATCCTATATTCTTCCCAGGCAACTAGACAGATATATAGCCTATTAAATATAAGTAGCTAGATTTCACAGTAGATAGAGCATTGGACTTAGGTTTAGGAATATCTGGCTTTAAATCTTATCTTAGATACTTTCTATATGACCTCTCAGGGTCTTTTAACCTCTGTCTGATTCAGTTTACTCATCTGTAAAATAGGGATAACTATAGCACCTAATTCTAAGAGTTATTATGAGGATAAAATGAAGTAATATTTATAAAGCACTTCTCAAACCTTAAAGCTCTTTATAAATTCTAGCTATTATAAAAGATAGTATTGGATTTTCCTGAAAGGAAATGAACTTTTAAGTTACCTGGAAGGGAAATAAACCCAGAGTTGGTAGGGAGACATACCAGCATATCTGCACTATCCTAGAATTATGGTTTAGCAATATTTTGGACATATTCTACCAGAGTAAATTGGCCACATTTTCCCATACGGTTCTAGGGGCAACTCTGAGAGTGGGGGAAATCTTCCACTAATATTAATAGTTCAAACCTCATTCTGCTATGTCTCCCCCACTGTTAACTACCAGTGATTAGTATTCAGTTTCATTTAACCTATTAACATCAATTAGCTTTTACATAGGGATCTTTACTGAAAAGATGGAGCAAAAACAGAAGTTGTAAACATGTCCATTAATACCTAGGGCACATTGTCCTCTATACCACCTAGGGAGAGTAGGCTTAGACTTCATGTAATTTCTAATCATTCTCAAGTTGACTTCTAAAGTTCATAATGAAATTTACTTCTAAATAGTTGAAGTCTTCTCTGCTACAGCTAGACTGGGTCTGGCAAGTTGTAAGTTAACTGTGCTATATTGTATGACGTCCAGCAAACCCTAGCACAGATTCCAGATCCCAGACATCTGATGGCTCAGTCCACTGACCTTTTGAAATTCAGAAAGTCATAGTTAGCTTCAACCTCCTTTACCAAAAATTGGAAAATGTAAATGCAAAAGAGCAAAAAAAAAAAATCAGATGATTATTAGTCATCTAAATTTTGACCTGAGGTGGAGAGGCCTGAAGCCTTTCTCCATGTAGAGACTTTTATCATATCTCTCTCCTCACCACCAAGATCAAATCTTTTGATTTTCTGTTTAGTGCCTTTTGAAACTATCCCCTACTTCTAAATCCATAATCAAATAGACTTCACTGCATGATAGGCAGACCAAAACCAGTTACGGAATGTCTGTACATATTCCAAAATCCATGAGGACTTTCAAACAATCTACTTATTTTTCATAGAAACTGGGTCAGGTGGCTAACTTCTTCTTTCCTTCCATCCCATTACAATAGAACAGATCTGATCTACCAATCTGATTCTAAATGGCCACCAATAGATCAGAGACCAAGCCCCTTTCTATCATTGCTTGGGTCCTGATTGATTCTGATTGAATATAAATAGCAGTCATTTCTATTTTGACCAGAAGCGCTGAGAGTCTTCGCCTCTCAGATAGATTCTTCCATTCTCCATACATCCATCCCAAAGTAAAAAAGATATTTTTTGGACTAGGTTAAAGAGGAGATTATGAACCTCAATTGCTACCTAGCTTTAATCACTGAAAAGATTCAGCTTCATCAAACTGAGACCTCTTAAAAATCTTACTTTAAAAAGGCCAAGGTCTTCCACTGCATACAGAGTCAGCTCCAGTCATCCTGATTTATATCTTGCCATTGGACCCAGATGGCTCTGGAGGGGAAAGTGAGTCAGGTGACTTTGTACAGCCTTCCCTCATGTAAATTCAATTCATTTGCGTGTCACGGCATTATCTCCCTGATATCATGGTCCTCTTCAAGAAGGAAGGATGAACAATATTATTGCATCCAGGTACTCATTCTCCCTCTTGTTATGTTCCTATTCCACTTTTTGCTATTGTGCCTTACTTGCATTCTCCCTCTGAAATATCCTCTGCCCATTGTCTCATGGATGAGTTTGTTCTGAGATTCTCCATTTGGTAGATAGAACTGGGCTGGCCATCCCCTTCCCCTCCTAGTTATGCTTTTGACTCTACAGACTTTGCCACCATGCCCCTTCACCACTTGTAAATGGTTTTACAAATATGTAGACTTGCCTCCTGAAAGAGATATCCACACTCTTCCCAGTATAATGAATATATCCATATCAAAACCCCAAACAAAAATTTAGCTATCCCTCCTTACCCCACTAATTAAAATGTTTGTACCTTTTTAAAATTGTGATTATTTTAAAAAATTCAAAGTATCACCAATGATATTCAGAGCTTTTTTAAAGAGGTAGTAAGGACTTCAGGTACAATTTAAAACTCACTGTGATAAATCTCCAGAGAAAAGCACTCAGAGGAAATACTACAGGAGTTGTGAGCTACAAAGCTCTATGGAATTCAACATTAGTAGGTGCCTTCCCCCAATATCTTAAAATGTGTCTCATAAGTAAGAGCTGATGCAAAAAAAAAAAAAAAAAAACACTGGCTCTTCTATTATTTCAATCCACAAACACTTTTTAAGCCACCTATTCAAATAGTTATGTTAGGTGCTAGTACAAATATAAAGAGGTTCAATCAGCTACTTTTTTGTTTTGTTTTGTTTTTGTTTTTTGTTGTTGTTTGTTTGTTTTTTGTTTGTTTTGTTTTTGAGGAAGTGTTGAGTGTCTGAGGCCAGATTTGAACTCATGACTTCAGGACTGGTGCTCTATCCACTGTACCATCTAGTTGCCCTTCAATCAGTTAATATTTGAAGAAATTAATTCAAACTATTCATGGAAAGTTAAGTACTAAAGCTGAAGGTTAAACACTTTGGGCCATATAACAAAATAGAACTCATTGGGAAAAGTCCCTGGTAGTGGGAAATATTGAAGGCAAAAAGTAAATAGGATGACAGAGCATGAGATGGATAGATGATGTCATGGAAACAATGAAGTGAGCTTGGACAGGCTTTGGGATATAAAGGAGGATAAATACATGCCATAGTCCAAGGAATCACAGAATCAGAATAATAGCGGAACAAGAGGAACAAATTCATAGTTTAATGAAACTAATTGCCAGGCCCCCAGGGACCTGAAGGTGGGGAGGGAGATTGGAATGTGACATGGATAAGATAAAATACATATGACTATAATACAAAGTAATACTTGATAAATACATTAGAGAGGAGAAATGCAAACAAAGTACTATATGAGGTCCAAGGGAGAAAGGCAATTGTCAACAAAGCACCAGGCAATAGAATTTAAACTAGATTTTTAAAAAAATGAGTAGGAATTCAAGAAGGGAAGGAAAGACATTCTAAATTTAAGGAACAGCATGAAATGAAAGAAGGCATAGAAATGAAAGAAGGGTGGGAATATTGTAAAATAAGGGAGGATGGCATTAGATTGTGGAGAACTTTGAATAATACAAAAGAATTGAAAATTGCATACTATATGAGGATGTATTCTGATGGAAATGGATATCTTCAGCAAAGAGAAGATCCAATTAGCTGGTTAAGAGAGGGATTCAAAAGCCAGGTTAAAGTTTGGCTGAATAATGCAGTAGTGCTGGCCCTGCTGTCAGGAGGACTTGAGTTCAAATCCAACCTCAAGATACTTGACACTTGATATTTACTGGCTGTGTGATACTGGGCAACTGCCTTAAAGAAGGGAAAAAAAAAACTATGCTGGAATGATAAACTGAGACTGTTAGCATACAAATATAGCTGGATAGAGTTGATTATTCTAAAAAAATAATTAATTTACTTAATTTTTCTTTGTTTTCTTTTCACTTTATTTTTATAGTGTTTATTTTTTCTAATTATATGTAAAGACAAATTTTAACATTCATTTTTACAATTTGTCTCTAAACTACAACTATTCTCCTGAGAACCAGAGAAATGAAGCTGTGGGTATATATGTGTCCATATGTTTTCAGTATTTTGTGGAGCTTGTTTCTGAGGTACCCTCTGAAGTAGAAAGTTCAAATATTATTATCTCCATCAAGTTGAAAATAATCAAGTGGCTTAATCAAGCAAGTAAGCAAGAGAATCAAGATTCAGACTTAGTGCTGACTCTAAGAAAAGTGTTCCTTTCATCATACTTAATTGTTATATTGTTCCTTTGATTATATGTGTATCAGATTACATGTGCATTCATCTCTGTGTGTTGTAGAGGGGCTAAAGAACACTTAGCTTAGTAACAAGAATAGTATTGAAGAAAATAAGGATGCCGATACTTTTACAGGTTTAATTTTTTCATTCATTCACTTACAGTCATTAAAAATAACAACAAAAAGAAAATAAAGGTGCTTACATCTAAATTCCTTAATTCAAAATAAATTAGCTTTGTCTTTCCAAAAAGCCAGATGTTCATATTAGTGAGCATCATTTTGATATTATAACTGTGGTATATATGCCATACATTTCAAATCTGTAAAATGAAATGAAATTAATGAATGTAAATGTTAGCAAAAGATGTCTGTTTTTTAAGAACAATACTCAGGACCACTTATTTGACTGGGATCAACAAATGATAGCCTAGGCAGAGAATGAATTTCCCCCTGAAAATGGAAATACGGCTTAAGTAGGGAAAAGAGAAGAGTTTTTTTTAATGAGATTTGACTGCCCAGGTTTTAGATGGAAACACCTCTGCACAGTGGAGGCATTTCTGCTACTCTGCTGAGACATCCTGGAGAGCTTGGTACCATAAGCCTTTCCTAACAACTCCTGCTAAGTGCTTATTTGTTTATTTTGTAGACACTCTTAGCAGGTCAAGTGGGAGCTTCTATTCTTCCAGTCAGAGCAGGCAGTAGGGAGTAGAAACCTCTGGGTCCCATAATAGCTGGTATTGCTGTTGGCAAATTTATTCACTCTCTTCTCAATTATTATTGTTATTATATTACCATAATTATAGATATTCTGAAGCCCATGCCTAACTCTGTGCCTCCTTCTATCTGTTAGTAAAATGGAGATAACTGTTGTCCCTCAATTTGCCACTTGGTTTTTAAAGAATTTTGACATTAACTAGTGAGAATAACTAACTAGAACAAGGGGAGTGTGGGAGTGTGGAAGGGGCATCTAGGCTTTATTTACAACTTGTTCATATTTTTGATTAATTGGTTGACTTAATTCAAGTGTTCACATCTGACCAAGGAAAAGACTTGCTTACTTACTTGATTGATTCAATGGACTCCTCAATTTTTATAACAAAAAGTGATAGTACTTGACAGAGTGAAGAAGACCAGGATTTACATACTACCTCAGACACTGGGCTATGTGACCCTAACAAGGTCCTTTATAAAAAAATCTCTTTTGGGATACAGACTTAATAGTGGTATTGCTAGGTCAAAAGGTATACATGGTTTTATAGCCCTTTGGGTATAATTCCAAACTACTTTATAGAATCAGTTCATAGCTCCACCAATATTTCATTTTTTTCACACTCCCTCCAAAATTGGTCATTTTCCTTTTCTATCATATTATTTCTATCATATATATTCTATTATATATACACATATATACATAGAATATATGTACATATATATTCTATCATATAATAGGTTTGTGATAGTGCTTCAAAATTGTTTTAATTTGTACTTCTCCAATCAATAATGAATTAAAGCATTTATTCAAATGTCTAGAGATAGCTGTAATTATTTCATCTAAAAATTGTTCCTATCATTTGATCATTTATCAATTGGGGAATGGCTTTTATTTTTATACATTTGACTCAGTTCTCTGAGAATTGAACATCTGAGAAATAAAATCTTTATCAGAGAAATTTGCTTCATGATTTTTATCACAATTACTGTAGCTAATTGTATTTCCCCCATTTGTTCTATTCTCTCTCTCCTTTTATTCTGTCACTCCTCAATACTGTTTTGCTTCTGACCATCTCCCATCTTCTTTCCTCCCCACTATTCTGTAGGATAAGAGATTTCTATTCTCAATTGAGTATATATGTTATTCTCTTTTTGATCCAATTCTAATGAAAGATTTACTCACTCCCTTCTTTATCTCTCCACTATAAAAACTTTTTCTTGTCTCTTCTATGTGAGATAATTTACTTCATTCTACTCTCTTTTCCCCTTTCTCTTAGTACATTCCACTTTCACCTATTTTTTAGGTATCATCCATACATATTCAATCCATATCTGTACTCTCTGTTCATATATGCTCCTAATTTTTTTTTTCTTCCTGAGGCTGGGGTTAAGTGGCTTGCCCAGGGTCACACAGCTAGGAAGTGTTAAGTGTCTGAGACCAGATTTGAACTCGGGTCCTCCTGAATTCAAAGATGGTGCGCTATCCCCTATGCCACCTAGCTGCCCCCATATATGTTCCTAATTAACTTAATACTGAGAAAATTCTTAGGAGTTACAAGCAAGATATTACAATATGGGAATGTAAATACATTAACTTTACTAAGTTTCTTTTGATTTCCTTTTCCTGTTTACTTTTTTATGCTTCTCTTTAAGTCTCTTAAGTCTTGTATATGAAAGTCAAAAATTCAGCTCAGGTCTTTTCATCAAGAATGTTTGAAAGTCAAATGACTATTTCACCAAATATCCACTTTCCCCTGAAGGATTTATTCAGTTTTGCTGGGTAAGTGATTCTTGGTTGTAATCCTAGCTTCTTTGTGCTCTGGAATATCATATTCTAATCCCTCCATTTCTTTAATATAGAAGATACTTAATCTTGTGTTATCTTGACTCTGGTTCCATGAAATTTGAATTGTTCCTTTCTGGCTACTTGAAATATTTTCTTCTTGACTTGGCAGCTCTGAAATTTAGCTATAATATTCCTAGGAGCTTTCATTTTGGGATCACTTTCAGAATGTGATCAGTGGATTCTTTCCATTTCTATTTTATCCTCTGGTTCTAAAATATCAGGGAAGTTTTCCTTGATAATTTAATGAAAAATGATATGTAGGCTCATCTTTTAAGCATATCTTTCAGGTAGTCATATAATTTTAAAATTATGTCTCCTGGTTCTATTTTCCAGGTAAGTTGTTTTTCCGGTTTTCTATTTTTTCATTTTTTTTGTTTTATTTTATTGTTTCTTGATTTTTCCTCAGGTCATTAGCTTCCATTTGCTCAATTTTAATTTTTAAGGAATTGTTTTCTTCGGTGACCTTTTGCACCTCCTTTTCCATTTGTCCGATTCTATTTTTTTTTAAAAGAGCTGTCTGAAGAATACAGTTGATTTTTTTTTTTTTTCATTTGACCAATTCTACTTTATAAGGGTTTTTTTTTTTCTGAACTCCTGCAAATTTCTAACCTCCTTACCATCTAGGGCCTGGATCATGCTGACGTAGCCTGTGCTAGACTGTGCTCCACTCTCACCCTAGTGCACCAGACCTTTACTACCAAGCTTTCAAGTTACCCTGGGATGGAAAATTGCTTCACTCCATCTTTTTGAGACCTAGAATTCATGTAGATTCATTATTTTAAAGTATTTGGAGGGAGTTGGGGGAGAGCTCCAAGAGTCACTGCCTTTATTCTATCAAATTGGTTCTATTTCCACAAAGAAAGATTTTCCTTTAATCTCTTTTTACTTCTCTTATTGCCAAAGCTAGCATTTCTAATACAATATTGAATAGTAATGGTGATAGTGGGCAACCTTGCTTCACCCCTGATTTTACTGGGAATGGTTCTTGTTTATCCCCATTACATATGATGCTTACCACTGGTTTTAAAAAGATGCTACTGACTGTTTTAAGGAAAAGCCTATTTATTCCTATACTCTCTAGTGTTTTAATAGGAATGGGTATTGGATTTTATCAAATGCTTTTTCTGTATCTATTGAGATAATCATATGGTTTTTGTTAATTTGGTAATTGATATAGTCAATTATACTGATAGTTTTCCTAATATTGAACCAGCCCTGCATTCCTGGTATAAATCCTACTTGGTCATGATGTATTATCCTGGGGAAGATTTTCTGTATTCTCTTTTCTAATATTTTATTTAAGATTTTTTGCATCTATATTTATTAGGGTGATTGGTCTATAATTTTCTTTCTCTGTTTATTCTACCTGGTTTAGGTATCAGTACCATGTCTATATCATAAAAGGAATTTGGTAGGAGTCCTTCATTCCCTATTTTTTTCAAATAGTTCATATAGTATTGGAGTTAATTGTTCTTTAATGTTTGGTAGCATTCCCATGTAAATCCGCCTGGTCCTGGGGATTTTTTTTTCTTAGGGAGTTTATTTATTTAGCTTGTTCTATTTCTTTTTTCTAAAATGGGACTATTTAAATAATTTATTTCCTCTTCTGTTAATCTGGGCAATCTATATTTTTGTAGGTATTCCTCCATTTCACTTAGGTTGTCAAATTTAATGGCATAAAGTTGGGCAAAGTAATTCCTAATAATTACTCTAATTTTCTCTTCATTAGTGGATATTTCTCCCTTTTCATTTTTGAGACTAACAATTTTGAGACTAACTTTCCTTTTTCTAATCAAATTAACTAAAGGTTTATCTATTTTGTTGATTTTTTCATAAAACCAACTCTTAGGTTTATTTATTAATTCAATAGTTTTGTTTTGTTTTTTTTTTTTAGTTTCAATTTTATTGATCTCTCCTTTTATTTTTAGAATGTCAAGTTTGGTATTTGTTTGGGGGGTTTTAATTTGTTCTTTTACTAGCTTTTTTAGTTACAGGCCCACTTTAATGAGCTTCTTTTTCTCTATTTTATGCAAGTAAGTATCTAGTGATATAAAATTCCCCCTATTACGTCTTTGGCTGAATCTCACATATTTTGGTATGTTGTCTCATTATTATCATTCTCTTGGATAAAATTATTGATTGTTTCTATGATTTGCTGTTTTACCCATTCATTTTTTAGGATGAGATTATTTAGTTTCCAATTTCTTTTTGATCTATTTTCCCCTGGCCTTTTATTGAATGTAATTTTTATTGCATCATGATCTGAAAAATGCATTTACCATTTCTGCCTTTCTGCATTTGATTTTGAGGTCTTTATGTCCAAATATATAGTTAACTTTAGTATAGGTTCCATGAACTGCTGAGAATAAAGTGTACTCCTTTCTGTCTCCATTCAATTTTCTCCAAAGATCTATCATATCTAGTTTTTTTCTAGTATTCTATTTACCTCTTTGACTTGTTTTTTATTTATTTTGTGGTTTGATTTATCTAGTTCTGAGAGAGCAAGGTTGAGATCTCCCACTATTATAGTTTGCTGTCTATTTCTTCTTGCAATTCTCTCAACTTCTCCTTTAGGAATTTTGATACTACACCACTTGGTGCAAATGATTTAATATTGATATTGCTTCATTATCTATGGTACCCTTTAGCAAGATATAGTTTCCTTCCTTATCTCTTTTAATTAAATCATTTTTTTCTTTTGATTGATCTGAGATCAGGTTGGCTTTTTTTACTTCACCTGAAGCATAATAGATTCTGCTCCAGCCTTTTGCCTTTACTCTGTATGTATTGTTTTGCTTTCAATGTGTTTCTTGTAAACAAAATATTTCAGGATTCTGACTTTTAATCTAGTCTGCTATCCACTTATGTTTTATGGGAGAGTTCACCCCATTCACATTTATGATTAAAAGTACTAATTCTGTTAGTAGTTAAAACTACTAATTCAGATAAAATTCTGCTTTGAGATTGCTCTAGATTGTGCTTTTAAGCTTTGAACATAAGTAAATAAGACATGGGTTCAAGAAGAGTCACTTTATATGGACCAGTGCTTAGAGGTCCCCTGGGGAAAGTTATGCACACCATCTGCTGGATAACTGGGGCAAAGCATTAAAGGAACTGAACTGCAAGATGATGTTGTTTTTATTAACATTAAATATAATAATAAAAGTCAATATTTATTTCACTTTTTAAGGTAATTTACAAATATTAGCTCATCCTAACAAAATTATCCTCATTTTACAGATTTCCCTCTGTTGATTGCCTCAGAATTATCCTGCTTGTAACTTATCTGTACATAATTATTTGCATGTTGTTTCCTCTACTAGAATGTAAGCTTTTTGAAAACAAGGACCATATTTCTCATTCTTCATATAATATGAACTTGTCACATAATAAATACTGAATAAATGTTTACTAATTAACTACAGAAGAAAAAACAATTGATTTGTCCAGGATCACACAGGTCATTCTAATTCCAGATTTAGCCCTCTATAATTATTGTACAATTATCTGACTCCTTAAATGTGAAGCTCTGTAGAGGAAGGATGGGGAACCTGAGTTAGAGAGGACAGAACTACAGTGGTGATGGAAGCAGAGATGCAGGAAATGAAGCTGTAGTGTATAGTGGGAGCTAAGCAAGAGCTACTGGAAGAAAACAATATGATACTGATAAAAAGATCCTAGAAGAAAACATCAGTGTGAAAGAGCAAATCCCAGTCATGACCTTTGCTAGAATTCCATAGAATCAAAAGTCATGGAGATTATAAGTTATCTTCAATTTCTCATTCTCGCTTCTTTCATATCCATTAAGTTACCAAATCTTATTGTTCCTTCCTTCACACTATCTCTAGTATATGCCCTTTATACATATATACACAGAGAGCTACCATCTTACTTCACACCCTCATCAACTCTGACCTAGACTTTTGGAGTACCCTCCTCTCTGGTGTACTTGCCTCAAATCTCCCAATAATAATTCATTTTCCACTTGGCTATCAAAGTGATTTTCCTAAAGCTCAGGTCTGATCATGTCACTCTTCTAATCAATACATTCCAATGATGTCCTATTACTGATAGGATAAAATATTTTTAAATCCTCTGTTTGCCATTTAAATTTCTTCATAATTTGATTCATTCTATCTTTTTAGACATTCTATATGTTATTCTCCCCTACAAATACTCGAATCCAACCAAACTGGTTTTGCCAGTTCTCACACATACTACCTATGACTTATCATCTTGCCTTTGTATTGGCAAAGATGTATGGTGGCAATAAATGTAAGTTTATGAGTATATATTCTAATATAAAGGAAATTCAGGATACATTGTTGCTTTCTGATTTTCTATTGTTAGGTTTTATGCACCAGCTAATTAATCCTCTGAATTCTTAAAAATCCCTAATTTCTTTCAAAGTTCATCTCAAATACCACCTTTATTATAAATTAAACCTTTTCTCAAGTTGCTCCTTTTCTCTTAGCTGCTTTCTCTTACTTGCTCCGACAAATTTATTTTTATCATTATTATTGTTATTGTATTTTGTTATTATTTATATATTTATATGTTGTATCTCCCTAGATATATACATGTTGCCTCTTCTCTTTAGCATATAAACTTTTGGGGGGCAAGGATTATTTCACTATTTCTCTGGATGCTTAGCCCAGAGTCTGACACAGCTTATTAGGTTGATTGCCTAATTAATTGTTGAATTCTTTTTATGAGAATGGATGGGAGATGATTCTATGGATCTGAATTCAAATGAAACCATTAAAAGATTTTCCATTTGGAACTTAGCACTTGCAAGGAGAACTAATGATTAACTTTGGGGGAATGTCAAACTCAGATGTGTCCAGGTTCTACTTAGTTGAAGGGAATGAGGCAAAGAAGGAATAATTTCCCAAAGTGAATTTGGGCTTTTATGTCAGAAGAAGTCCTTTACATAAAGATAATTTACCCAGCAAATGAACAAGGGAAATGAGACTCAGAACTTAAGTAATCTAGTAAAAGTCCAAAGGCTAGAAAGCTGAGAAGAAACCAGGTCCTAACTTTCCAACTGACTTGCTCTCCCCATTCTATGACATCAAAATCACAGTGTGAAATTAGAATAAATCCATGCAATTATTAAGTGATTTCTATGTGCTGGGCACTGTGCTATAAGCACTGAGAAATTTAAAAAGAGGTAAAATTCAATCCTTGCCTTCCTAGAGCTTTACAAGCTCCCAGATTATGAATAGTCTGAAAAGCATGCTGGAAATATAGATACTTTAGAAGGGAATTTGCTGCCTTGATTATATTGCCCATAGAAATTTACCCTTTAATTGGTAGATTAACTTGGACTTGATCCATTTGGTATGTCAACATACATTGTGACTCTTGGTGAGTCATAAATTATTAGGAAACTTTCACAGACATATTATTGTTTATTGTTCAGTAATCTTGGTAATTAAATATAGGTATAGCTTTTACTAAGTACCAACTCATCTGAGTGGACATGCAACATGAAAGAAAAATGGACCAGATTCCTACCTTTAATCGATTACTTTTGGAAAATTATTATTGAACTTTAAAATAGAAACAGTAACAAATTATAGAGAGATATTCAGAAAAGAAGTTTGAATCTATATGATGTTTTGAATGGTAGGATAAGGAGTCTATGGAATGATTAGCACAGTTCCTGGAATATAGTAGACACTATATAAATATTTGTTTCTGTCTTCTTCTTTCACCCACAAAGATATTCCCTGCCCAGAGCCTTGCTGAAATTTCTATATACTATGTCTATAGTATTTCACTGCATTGAAATGTATGGAACTCTAGCAGTGTCAAACTAATTAAAAAAAAAAAAAAGAGGAATAATCTGACATGATTTGGGCGCCTAATATTTAAAGGAGTAAAGGATCTTAGAAATTATCTAGTCTAAGGTTTTTTTTAATTTGACCTCCATGAACTCTAGTCTATGAATATATTTCAGAGTCTTTGAGCTTGAATAGGAAAAAAAAATCACATCTTTATTTTCACTAACTTCTAACTGAAATTAATGTATCAGTTATGAATTTTAAAAGAATTATTCAGAGAGGGGATCCATAGTCTTCACCAGATTGCCAAAGGAGGCCTTGACCTTGATCTATCCCAACTTTCTGTCACTATTTTACCATGAAAGGTAATAGAGTAGGTTGCAAAGCCAGGATTCTAACTTAGGTTCTCTGATTATAAACTCAATACTCATTTTATTACACCATTTTGTTGCTAGTGAACTAATTAGTACTAGCCTCTAGTGATCAGCACTTTTTTCTCCCTTATGTTTACAGATCAGTTTTTTACCTTAATTCCCTATTTCTCTTAAAGACACTTCTCTTTACCCAATTACTCAGTTACTCAGGATCAAAACTTCTGTCATTTTCCTTTTTACTCACATCTCATATCCAAACAGCTGCCAGATTCTGCTGATTTACATCCCATTCATCTGTCTATATTGCTGTCATGTTATCAGTTCTGTTGCTTCTTCATGCTGCCTCCCCCTAATTCTTGCTTTGATTATGTTAATCAAATCAATGCTAACATTGCTACAGATAAGATGTCAATTGACTGCCCCATGAATAAATTCATTCCTATGAATTAGAAAATTCTTTTCCCTGGCCACCACTGTTCTCTTTGTGCTATCTCCTCCATTAGAATAAAAGCTCCTTAAAGAAAGAGACTAACTTATTTTTATACTTGTACCTTTAGTTCTGAGCACTGTATGTATTTGACACATTAAAAAGTGTGTAATAATACTCTTTCATTCATTCATTCCTCATTCATTCTACCTAAGTAATATCACTTATATTTGCCACCTCCTTTCAAATCTCACTGCTATCATTCTAGTCTAGTCACCTTCATCTCCTAGTAATCTCACCTGGACTGCTGCAAGAAGTTGCTAACTGATCTTCTACTTCTGATATCTTTTCCTTCTAGTCCATTTCCATACATCCTCCAGATTAATCATTTTAAAACATAACTCTGATGTTAACTTCCCTCCCCAAACCAACAACCTTCAAAGCTCCCAAAATTGCAGACATAAAATCCAAACTTTTAAGACTAGCATTCAATGAATCTAGTTTTCTTTTTTATTGAAGTTTTTTATTTTCAAAACATATGCAAGATAAGAGCAAAACTACAAAACACCTTCCACACAAATAAAGTCAGATCTAACCAATTGGAAAAATATTAAATGCTCTTGGATAGGGCAAGCAAATATAATAAAGATGACAATACTACCTAAACTAATCTATTTATTTAGCGCTATACCAATCAGAGTCCCAAAAAACTATTTTAATGCTCTAGAAAAAATAACAACAAAGTTCATATGGAAAAACAAAAGGCCAAGAATTTCAAGGGAACTAATGAAAAAAAGTCAAATGAAGATGGCCTAGCTGTACCAGAGGTAAAATTATATTATAAAGCAGCGGTTACCAAAACCATTTGGTATTGGCTAAAAAGTAGACTAGTTGATCAGTGGAATAGGTTAGGTTCAAAGGACAAAATAGTCAATAAATTTAATAATCTAGTGTTTGACAAACCCAAAGACCCCAGCTTATGGGATAAGAATTCACTGTTTGACAAAAACTGCTGAGAAAACTATGGTATGTAAATAAATTAGAGGAATTAAGATAGTTTACCTCTCAGACCTATGGAAGAGGAAGGAATTTATGACCAAAGAAGAACTAGAGATTATTATTGATCACAAAATAGAAAATTTTGATTATATCAAATTGAAAAGTTTTTGTACAAACAAAACTAATGCAGATAAGATTAGAAGGGAAGCAATAAACTGGGAAAACATTTTTACAGTCAAAGGTTCTGATAAAGGCCTCATTTCCAAAATATATAGAGAATTGACTCTAATTTATAAGAAATCAAGCCATTCTCCAATTGATAAATGATTAAAGGATATGAACAGACAATTCTCAGGTGAAGAAATTGAAACTATTTCTAGCCATATGAAAAGATGCACCAAGTCATTATTAATCAGAGAAATGCAAGTTAAGACAACTCTGAGATACCACTACACACCTGTCAGATTGGCTAGAATGACAGGAACAGATAATGCAGAATGTTGGAGGAGATGTGGGAAAACTGGGACACTGATACATTGTTGGTGGAGTTGTGAAAGAATCCAACCATTCTGGAGAGCAATCTGGAATTATGCCCAAAAAGTTATCAAAATGTGCATACCCTTTGATCCAGCAGTGCTACTACTGGGCTTATATCCCAAGGAAATGCTAAAGAAGGGAAAGGGACCTGTATGTGCCAAAATGTTTGTGGCAGCCCTTTTGTAGTGGCCAGAAACTGGAAACTGAGTGCATGCCCATCAATTGGAGAATGGCTGAATAAATTGTGGTATATGAATATTATTGAATATTATTGTTCTGTAAGAAATAACCAGCAGGATGATTTCAGAAAGGCCTGGAGAGATTTACGTGAACTGATGCTGAGTGAAATGAGCAGAACCAGGAGATCATTATATACTTTAACAACAATACTGTGTCAGATGATCAATTCTGATGGGCGTGGCCCTCTTCAACAATGAGATGAACCAAATCAGTTCCAATAGAGCAGTAATGAAATGAACCAGCTACACCCAGCGAAAGAACTCTTGGAAATAAGTAAGAACCACTACATAGAATTCCCAATCCCTCTATTTTTCTCCGCCTGCAGGTTAATTGTACACTGTTTCAAAGTCCGATTCTTTTTGTACAGTAAAATAACTGTATGGACATATATATGTGTTGTATTTAACTTATACTTTAACATATTTAACATGTATTGGTCTACCTGCCATCTGGGGGAGGGGAGGAGGGGAAGGAGGGGAAAAATTGGAACAAAAGGTTTTGCAATTGTCAATGCTGAAAAATTGCCCATGCATATATCGTATAAATAAAAAGCTATAATAAAATAAATAAATAAATAAACATATGCAAGGATAATTTTTCAACATTGGTCCTTGAAAAACCTTGTGTTCCAATTTTTTTTACCTTTCCCTCCTACCTCTTCCTCTAGATAGCATGTAATCCAATATATGTTAAACAGGGTAAAAAAAATTTGTTATATCCAATATAGGCATACATGTTTATACAATTATCTTTCTATACAAGAAAAATCAGATCAAAAAGTAAAAAAAAAAATTATAAAATAAAATTCAAGTAAACCATAACAAAAAGAGTGAAAATACTATATTGTCATCCACCCTCACTTCCCACAGTCCTCTCCTGGGGTGTAGACGGTTCTCATCATCACAGGATCATTGGAATTGGTCTCAATCATCTCATTGTTGAAAAGAGTCACATCCATCAGAATTGATCCTTGTACAATCTTCTTGTTGCCATGTACAATCATCTTCTGGTTCCACTTATTTCATTCAGCATCAGTTCATGTAAGTCTTTCCAGGCCTCTCTGAAATCATCCTGCTGATCATTTCTTATAGAACAATAATATTCCATAACATTCATACCATAACTTATTCAGCCATTCTCCAACTGATGGAATCCGAAAAATGGTAGAAGGGACCTGAGTGGGAGCATTGCAAAGTCTAGAGATTCAGGACTGGAACTTACAGTTTCCAGTCCCTTGTCACTACAAAAAGAGCTGCCACAAACCTATTTACATATGTGAGTCCCTTTTTCCTCCTTTAAGACCTCTTTGAGATACAACATGGTCACAAGAAATACTGCTGAAGCAAAAGGAATGCCCTGTTTGATAACCCTTTGGGCGTAATTCCAAATTGCTCTCCAGGATGGCTGACCCCACTTTTCTAGGACTATCTCTTACTTTTTTCCTTACTCCCTCCTCCATCAACAGTGTCCTCTGCTTCAGTTAAGCTGAATTGCTTAATATTCTTGAATATGTCCTGAGCTCTCCTTTTTATGAATCCCTGATCCATGTCATTTCTATCCTTAAAATGAAGTTCCCTCCATCTCTACCTATCAAAATCCATTTCAATAGTTATTTTCTCCATAAAGTTTTCTATGATCACCCTCACCAGAAGTGAGTTCTCCTCCCTCCTCAGAACTCTTACATCACTTTATGTATATTTCTCTTGTGATTCTTATCACATACATTCTGTAATGTTCTCCACCCTTGGAGATCCATCAGCTTTATCTTGATGCCCTGGAAGCTCTATTCCTGATTCTGGACTTTCTCCACCATGCCATAGACATCTTCTCATCCTGGAAGTTCATTCCACTGCTAGATGTCTTATACTTAAAGTACATCCTCCATCTGTGACCTCTTCCTCTGCCTGACACCTCCCAGAACTTTCATTTCAAGGAAAATGACCAGGCCAGTTATATCTTCTGTAAGTTCCAGTCCTGAATCTCTAGACTTTGCAATGCTCCCACTCAGGTCCCTTCTACCATTTTTCAGATTTTTAAAAAAAATGTTGTCTTTCTTTCAGCTTGTATTTGTATTCCCAGTGCTTAGTACAATGCCTGGCACATAGTGAGTATTTATTAAATGTTTCTAGACTTTGTAAGCTCCTTGGAAGGAAATTCTTCAACAGTTATTTAATATTTAGATCACAGATAATAATATTTAATAATTTTTTGCATTTATATAGTGCTTTAAGATTTACAAAGTGTCTTACAGATATTATTTTTTTATCCTAACAACTCTGAGAGTAAGATGCTAATGTTATCTCCATTTTACACGCGAGGAAACTGAGACAGAGAGTGGCTTAGTGACTTACACAAAGCATAACCAAGAGAGAGAACATCATCAAATGAATTAATGTACTTTATAAATAAAATCCCTTTTAGATTCACAACATTTTAATGAGGATTTCTCCGAGCTACAAACTGTGAAATGAAATGCTGCTATGAATTGAGCACTGCTGGGTGTGAGACCGCAGGGATTCAAAGACTTTCCTATTTGGTTAGATCAACAATCTCAATTCATCTTTAGCACTTAAGAGACCATTGTCATTCTCTCACTACCATATTCTGCTTTCTAAGCAAAGGAATTTCTTCCTCATTTCTAACGCACTAATAAGTGAAGCATATCTACAAAAAGCTCCCTCCCTTGCTGCTACTATGAAGGGAATGACCAAGTGCTGGGCAAATGGGTTAAGCCTGCTTGGAAGAGATAAAAACAGCTTGGTGCTTTGGCAACAGAGAACTCACTAATTTGAACAGTGCAGACACCTCCTATGAAGAACTAACAATATTTCTATTAAAATGGCATGTGTTATTTCCATTTTAAACAGAGAGCTTTATTTTGGACTTGGTTTCTATGGAGTACAACCCAGAGAAATATGTGCAGCTGAGATCATAGGGAGTTGCCCAAGCCATTTAAAATTGAAGAGGAGGCATTAGGAGCATGTACTGGATGTGTTTTCACAGTTCATTCTATGAAAAAGTCCCTTGTTTCTCTTCTATCTATATATCTATGATACTTCTATCACTTCCACTAGGTTGCCACCTACAAAAAAAACACCTGTACATAACCACATACAGATTCATTCACTTATGAGCCAACTTCATATATCAACTTGATCATGCTCCAAATTAAAATATTCATTTTCATGAACGTAACAGAGCAGGCAGAAGCTTCCTGGTGTGCTAAGAGAATTTTATAAAGGTGGAACCATATTCAAAGAACTAAGTTTCTAAAGGTCCTATAAATATTCTTTTAATGAAATTTTAAGTCTGGGCTAGCACCAAATCTGGTTGGGGCTGCTCTCTTCCTTTGTTAACCCTTAAATGTTCTATGGCATAGTGGATCTCATGAATTGAGGGGGAAATAATATCTAGTATTTATATACTGCTTTATTTATAAAACACTTTATGAAGATTATCTAATTTTGTCCTCTTAACAACATTGGAAAATAGGTGTTATTATCATCCCCAATTTATAGATGAAGAAACTGAGGCAAACAGGTTAATGTCACAAGCAGGGTCTAAACTCAGGTCTTTCTGATCTCAGGTCCAACCCAGTATTTATATGCCACCTAAATAGGCAGGGTGGTTGTATCTCAACTATTGGAAATAGAATAGGGGTTAAGTCTTTATTACTGACTCATGATCCTCAAAATATTTCAAGTTGAAAGATGAAAGCACCCCTCAATGATCTCCTTTGTTGAATTCCAATAATACTTACGCCTACTGTAATGTCTGAGCTAGCTTTCTGGAAGGCCTTGGGACTAGCCTTAGTCTCAGAAGAATAATCACTATGAGAATAATCAGGAATAAAGTCCAAAGTCATTATTATCTTCTTCAGTCTCCCAGTCTGAACCAGTCTCCCCCATGGTGCAGGAGGCAGGAGAGCCACCAGGAGCATAGTCAAAGATAGAATGTCTATGGCTGACTTTGTCCTCAGTTTAAATACCCTATTACAATTACATCAACTGAAGAACCATTACATCACCATGCTTAGTACTAAGGATATATAAACTAGGTAATCATTGTCTCATCAATCCCTCTGAATTAACACCTTGTTTTAAGTATATTTTCAAGTGTGTTTCTCCTGCTCATTACAATCTACAGGATATAATTGTACAAACAAATTTGCTTCACTCCTTCTATCTTTTGGTGCTAAGACCTGATACCTTCTGATGAGATTACTTCTTTGGCCACCCTTCCCACTACTGGCAATACCTTTTCTCACAATTTCTATCATTTTTACTAGGTTGCCACCTACAAGAGACACCTGTACATAAACACTCACAGATGCACTCACTTAGGAGCTTATTCAACAATCATGATAGGGAAGCCAAACTAACTACTCCTTGCTATGGTTACTTCAATCTAGACTCCTTTTTGAACACTATTAATTGTCCTTTGAGCTCCATGATACCCAAATTTATTGCCCAATCCATGACTCTCAGGACATTTTCCTTTCTTCTTCAATGAGTTCATTGTCTCACCTTCTCTCTCTCTTCCCCAACTCCTGCCATTATACTGACCAACTTAACAAACATATCAACGTTCTCTCAAATATTCTCATTTCATAGTTCTTCAACTACTTCACAGGATTGTTGTAAGGAGCTAAATGTAGAAGAGTTAAATAGGTAAAGTAATGTATAAATCTTAAAGCACTTTACAAATGTTATTATAATTATTATTACTCATTTCACATGATCTAATTTTCTTTTCCAATTCAGCTATACACAGAGATAGACATACTCTTGATCTTGACATCACCTCATAAAAACATTTCTGAATGTTCTGAAATGTCTTTATTTGCTATCATTCCATCCTTTCCTAGGCCTTATGACTCTAAAGCCCATTCTTCATCTCCATCAAGACCTCTTTTTCCTCCACCATCCCATTGCTTGCCACATTATCATATCTGAAATGACTATATTCTCTTGTTTGTAACTGCACACCTTGGTGAAGGAACTCAACTCTATGCTGTTCTCTATTTTAGAATCCTATGTTCCCTTGTCTATAACAATCATATTACAATCCCCAATTTGGATTACTGCCATTGGCATCCTTCCTAGCTCCCTTCTACATTCTACTCAATGGAATAGGAGAAAATTATAAAACTATGCCAACTGGGTCCACTACACATTTGTTATTTAATATCAACCTGACCCTCCCTTCAACAAAACAACCATTTTACTTTTTAATAAATTTCCTATCTCACTCTCTACAGCAGCTTTTCCAAACATTCTCATATCTCTTTAATTCTCCCTCCCTCTCACCACATCTTCTTCCCTTATCTGAAGACTTAATACTTCACTTAAAAATTGAGTCCATTCTTCAAGAATGTCCTCTCCATCACTCTTCCTGCTCATCTCATATAACTCAGACATCATCTGCCTCTATCTTCTTCATTGTTGTCTTGGATGAAAAGGTAGCCCCTCTACTTGTCATGGTCAAAAATTCTGCATGCACACTTGATTCTAGTGGTAGATTATGCTCACTGTCCTTCCCATTCTCTCTCTCATTTTCAATCCATCCTATCTACTGAGGGCTTCTCTGCTGTTTAAAATATATCCACATCTTCCCAATTAAAAAAAAAACCTGACCACCATTTCTCCTTTCTTTTGTAGCTAAACGCCTTAAGAAAGTTACCTATAATTTGTTCCTCCACTTTTTTTTCCTATTACTCTCTAAACCCTCAACAATGTCATTACTTCCAACTTCATTACTTAACTGAAATTGCTCAATCCAAAATTATCAAATCTAGAGGTGTTTTCTCAATTCTGATCTTTCTTAACATCTCACATTTGACCTAATCACCATATTCCCCAGGATTCTCTCTTTGGATTTTCATAATTTTTTGGTCTCCTCCTCTGTTTGACTCCTAAGCCTCTTTTGTCAGTTCTTCATTTGTGTTTTGCCCACTATCTATCCATATGCCATCTTCTCATTTACCTATTTTCTATATAACTTATTGGTTTCATTTAAATAACATCTAGAATTAGATGTCCCATGTATATCTCAAACTCAATATATACAAAACATCACTCATTATTATTTCTCCCAAACCTTCCCTTTCTCAAATTTTTCTATTATAATTATGGGTTCTATCATCATTCTAATCCAGGCTTATGGTGAAAATATCCAATTTGTTGCCTAATCCTATCATTTCTATTTTTGCAACCTTCCTTCTACTCATAAAGACCATGATTCAAGCCTTTATTAGATCTCACCTGGACTACTGCACTAGCCTTCTGCAAAAGGTTGCTTCAAATCCTTCTCTATCAGCTTATCCCTCACTCAAATGTGAAAGGGATTTTTCCTAATACCTAGTTCTACATCATCTATTTGTTAAATTTTGTGGCTCCTTATTAGATTAAGGATCAAATGTTAAATCATTTTATTTTTATTTTAAACTCTTTACAATATGGTCTCCTCCTATCATTCTAATCTTCTTTATTTCTTTCCATATAATCTATAATCCAGTTGTCCTATTCTTTACACTTTTAACATTCTCTCCCTTTTTCTCCTTTTAGAATGCTTTTAGAATGACTATTTTTGTGACTGGACTGTTCTCTCTGTTTACCCTCACCTCTAAGCTTCCCTGGCTTCCTTCATCATTCAGCTCAAATTCATCCTTCTTCATGAGCCCTTTACAGCCCGTCACATGCCCTAGAGATTAGTACCTTCTCTCCTGGGTTACCTTCCATCTACTCAGTATAATATCTTGTATGTGTCTATTTATTTACAGGAATTCTCCACCATCCAACTGGGAGTTTCTTGAGTGTAAGGACTATTTTTGCCTTCTATTATATTCCTAATATGCCTATCATACTAAGCAAAGCACTGAATAAATGCTTGTTAGCAATTGACTGAAACCAGTATGAACTACTTATTGTTGTAAATGCAAAATAAATATATGCTGAATGAATGAATAAATGTTTTATGTTAGTTTTTTTCTGCAATGAGATCTTAAATTCCTTGATTTATGGAAAAATGACATTTTACATAAGGCATTTTACATAATTATCTATCTTGGACTCAGTTTTTTCATCATTTTTCATCTATAAAATAAATAGATTGGACTGGATGATACACTGTAGCTCTAAATTCTATTAACTTTGTGGGACTTAGGGGACCTTGAAGAGTCCTCTCCCATAAAGGCACTGGTTAAGTCTTCCATTTGCTCTAAGGACAACACTGTCTCAGATAGAGAGACCAAAGAAGTTGAAAACATTTCTGCAGAAGATCCATAAACATCTGACTAACCAGGTTTGGATCTCACCAGCACTGGACTCTGATCTCTTTGGTTAAAAGGTAATCCTTGACAACAAACTCTCATTAGTACCACTTTTCTTTCTGAAAGATACTTCATAGCTATTTCTGATTTCAGCTTTTCTGATGTTTCACATCCTTTATAATTTCTTCAAGGTCCATACATCTGTGTCATATAAACAGGGCTGACTTGGTTCCCTATATTCTGCCTGTTTCCAGACTGTATGTCTCTGCACCTAATCATTGTTCTAGATCACACCTGCATTCTTTCCCTTGAATTTCTTGGATTTTACTTCTGTCCCAAGATCAAATCCTAGTCTATTGTACCATTGCTAAATTTCAGCTTATACCTGCCTGCCTAAATCAGTCTGGGACTTTACATCTCAACCTACATAATTTAGCCTCCATTTGTCTGGATAAATGTTGTAGGTCTTCATGCACCTCAACCCATCTTCATCTTCTTCAGTCTGGGCATTTTTGAAGTTTGGCTATAAAAAGTGATTGACTCTTAGAAGGAAGTTAATCTTTATCCTATACCTTTTATTCTCTAGTCACCATCTTCTCCTCCTTCCTGTCCTATCTCTTCTGTCCTTCTGTTACTCAACTTTAATAGGTAATCATTTGCCTGACCATACTACAATCCAGGCCTCTGTGTCATTCCTTGCTCTCTCCCCACCATACCTAGATAAGTCTCCCTTACCCTCCTCCACATTCTTTCTTGATATTGTCTTCTCCCATTAAAAGTTAAGCTCTTTAAGGCAGAGACTATCTTGCTTGCTTTTTCTTTCTTTCTTTTTTTTTTTTTTTTTGTTTGTTTTTTTGAATCCTAAGAACTCAAGACAGTGTTTGGTACACAGTATATAATAAATATGCTGTGCTTGCTCTCTGTCTGTCTGTCTCTCTCTCTTCCTTTCTCTCTCTCCCTCACTCTTTATTTTCCTCTCCTTCCCTTTTCCCCCCTCCATTTATCTCTCTTCCTATCTTTTCTGCTATCTCTCTGTCTCTGTGTATATGTCTTTCTCTGTCACTTTCTCTCTGTCTCTCTCTTTTAATAACTTTTTCTTTTCAAAAAACACGCAGTTTTCGGTATTTCTCCTTGCAAACACTTGCATTTTCTACATCCCCTTCTTTAGACAGCAACTAACCCAATATATGTTAAACTTATATAATTCTTCTATCCATATTTCCATATTTATCATGCTGTACTATTCTCTATCTCTTTTTCTCTGTATAAGTCTGTCTCTCTGTGTGTCTGTCTCTTTCTGTCTCTCTCTATGGGTTTATGACTCTCTCTCTCTGGCTCTCTCTCTCTATGTGTGTATATCTCTGCCCCTGTCTCTCTGACTCTGTGTGTATGTTTCTGTCTCTCTCTGTGTGTCTCTCTCTCCCCATTTGTTGGTAGGACTATCAAACTGAAGGATCAATAAAATGGCATCTTTAATTTAGAATAAAAATTTGGAACTTTATTTGAAATATCTGAAAAAAAGCATCTCATATGGCTCTATTAAGCTCCTTTAACAGATTTATAATATAGCTATTAAAACATGTAAATTTCTGGGCAGCTAGATGGTGCACTGGATAGTGCAGTTCTAGAGTCAGGAGGAAATTATTTCAAATCCAGTCTCAGACACTTAACACTTGCTAGCAGTGTGATCCTGGGCAAATCACTTAATCCCAATTAACACACACACAAAACAAGACAAAAAAGAAATTTAGGTTTCACAGTAGAAATTCCCAGTTAGAACTCTACTTAAAAATGAATTGCTATATTTTAATAGAATTGCCAATGACATGTATATTGGGATTCTGGACTCATTCAGTATATGTGAATGCTTGTTTTATGCTCAGATTCAAACACTCCTAGGCTCATGGAGTGATCTGAAATATAGGAAGATGGTGGAGAAGAGATGTGTCCTTATACAAGCTCTCCCTACTGTCCCTCAGATCAACACCAAATCAAGCCTCTAAACTAGTTTTGGAGAGATAGAACCCACAAATATTTGGAATGTAACAATTTTCCAGCAGAAGATATTTTGGAAGAACTTCAGAAAAGGTCTGTTTCAATCAGGCATGGGGGAAATGGCCAAGCACAGATAGAGAACGAGGGCAATGTGGGGTCTGTGAGCCGGGGAATCTATTGGGAGGAATCTACAGCAGTGTCCTGGTTACAAGCTGGTATATCAGCAAATTAGCTATGAGACATCCCACACAAATACAAGAGGTATTTGTGAGCTTCTGAAACTCAGAATAATGTGGGACTTGGCCGTCCCTATCCAGCACTAGAAGTCAGCAGCACCAACTCAGCACAGCCACTGTCTCCTGTAGAGGAAGCTTGAACAATCTCCCCTTTGCCCTAAGAGCAGAGTTCAACATTTTTTTAAAGTGAGCAAAAAAGCAAAAACACAAACACACACACACACACACACACACACACACACACAAACCCTCTGACCATGGATAATTTTATAAAGAAAAAAAAGAATAGACCTCAAACTCTGAGGACACTGAAAGCAAATCATATCCAGATGAAGCCCCATAGGGTTTTATGAGTTGATTTGTACCTCACAGAAATTATTTGAAGAAAACTCCTTACAAAATAGATTTAGTGAAATGGAAAAAGCATATAATTCCTTACAAAATAGATCTGATAAACTGGAAAAAGAAAACAATTGCTTGAAAAACAGAATGTATGAAATGGAAAAAATCCGTTGATGAAAACAACTCATTTAAAAATTCAATTGGCCAAATACAAAAGGAACAAAAAAAAATTTAACTGAAGAAAATAATTTACTAAAAATTAGAATTGAACAAATGGAAATGAATGATACAATAAGATATCAGAAATCAGTCAAACAAAGCCAAACAAATGAAAAAAAAAATAGAAGAAAATGTAAAATACCTCATTGGAAAAACAAGTGACTTGGAAAATAGATCTAGGAGAGAAAATCTAAGGATAAAACTGAATTTCATTTATTTCCTATAAAAAGACCAGAGCTGAACAGAAATTTTGATCTCCAAACATAAAACACAAGATAAATATAAAAAGGTAAAAAAAACAAAAATCAAAGCATACATATATGAAACATAACTTACGAAAACTGTAACAAACAAACCTCTCCAGGTTGGGTACTTTAATGTCTCTCACAGTTGTTGGTTCCCTTTACCAAGTAGTACCTCTTCTTCCTCAACATCTATACCCTGCCCTCTGCTGACAATCTCCAACCCACAACTTTGCACCCGACCTTTTCCAGATAATCCTTATCAAACATTACAAATAGAAACCGATTTAACATGCTTAAATGAGAACACACTCCCTTTCTGGAAAAATCTATGTCCTTCACCTGTATCCCACATCCACCAGAAAGTGTGACAAACAACTACAAAATGGGGGGGGGGTAAATTTGAAAGCACCATCCCTATAAGACCATCTTTGACTCCCTGCTCTGAGGACCTTTCTTCACCTGACTCTACTGAAGATCCAACTGCTCCTTTGGCTATGACCATCGTTTGTTCTCCCTGCTCCCAGACTCCCACCCCATGGGAGCAAACTACTGTACATTATAGTTAGGTCTTAAGCCTTCCGTCCTATGAATCAAAATGTTCCCTAATAATGGTCTATCACTTTAAGTATTGCTGCTCTGGCTGATTCATAAATGATTCCTTTAATTCCCTAAATCTGTGAAATGGACTGGAATAGAAAATGAGATTGTGACTAATTTCATGAAAGATTGCACAAATTTTGTCCTACTTATTTTGTTGCAACCATTATGAGCAAGCTAAGGCAATTCTTAGCTTAGAGACTGGAGACCTAAGTGTTCAGGTCAATTTGTCAACCTGGTCAGGGACTAAGCAGGGATACAGAGGAACTGGGGCCCGACTACCCTCCTTTACATTTACTCTCTCTGGATTTTGTGGACAACCATTCGCCTGAAGTGATTGCCTCTCTTCTTTCTCTCTCTCTTCTCTTCTTCCTATTTCATCCTAACACTACTTTGATGAAGAAAAGGATAGAAGAGAGTGAGAGAAGGGGAGAGAAAGAGAGAGACAGAGAATGACAAAGACACACAGAGAATTACCGAAAGAGACAGAGAACACAGACTTATTGTATTTGCCAAGTCATTAAAGATATGGTATCACTTCCTGACATGGAAGTAATGAGCTCAGGGTACAAAATAAGACAAAAAATTTTGGTCATGGTCAATGTTAGATTTTGTTTTGTTAACTATGCAAATTTGTTGTGAGGACTTTGCTGACTTTTTTTTCTTATTAAATGAGGATGGGGGTGAAGGAAGAAGGTTGATTTTTGTTCACTAAAAATATTTTAAATTAAAAAACCAAAACAAGGTCAGTATGTAAATACTTTGCCAGTCATAATGATTATGGATCAGATTCGTGTTTATTGTTAATCTTCAGAAGGTCTAAAGAGAAAAAAAAACAAGGCAAACATCAAACCTGTACTTTTAGCTTTATTCTTTTCAAATATCTCTACAAAATTCTATTAGGAGGCAGACTGGTGGTGAAGAAAGGGACCAAATCTGTGGAGAAGTCCAAACATTTGCCCTCAACCACGAAGGTGATCTTGGTTTTTATGATGAAAGAGTAGTCTTCTAATTTAAGTCCCCTCAATTTTTTGAAGGTTTTTCCTTTTTCCTGGTAAACAAAGATGAAGCATCTGACTGTGAATGGGAGGTAGCTAGCATTTGGTGCTTTCCTTTTTTCAAGAAAAACAAAGAAACAGTGCCTAAGAACTTAGCAAAAGACTTTTTTATTCCATGATGATTTTCACCCAATGTTAATTATCTTCCCAGGATAATCCATTTCAGAGCTTGGTAAATGAACTGGGACCCAGACAGCAGATTTTTAGGGGGATTCCTTGAAATAGCTGTAATATAAGTCTGCTTTGCAATTGTAAATTACAACGTTTACAAAAAAGGCAAAAGGAAGCTTGGACCTTCCAAGCTTTTATGCTTTGTTATAAGTTATATGTTTTGTTGTGCAAAAGAGTAAAAGAATTGCAAATACCAGATTTAGAGTGTTCCTTGAAATATGTTATAAGGAAGAAAAAGCTTCTGACTCCAGATCTGGAGAAGAGGGCAGGAATTAATTAGCATACAAGGGCCAAGCTTGACTATGGGGATGCTCCATCTGGGAAAATACAGTAACAGCAAGACTGTTCAAAGAGTAACTGTGAATAACTAAACTATTCTGAATATTATAATGATTTATATTAACTCTGGTGGCCTTGTGAGGGAAAATTCTGTCTACCTCCAGAGAAAGAACTGATACATGGAAGTAGGGAGTAGGAATTATATAGTTCCACATATGCATCTATATCAATTGATGGCTTTCTATAACAAGTAAGTAGGGAAGGTGAGGACTTGGAATTCACAATGTAATAAATAAATTATCTGAGGAATATATACAGAATGGTAAATTGTGAACATAGTCAGATATCATTCTTATTTACATTAGTTATTATTATTATATTATGTTTTCCTTTCCTTTGACTGAAAAACTATTTACGATATATTTCTCATTGCTGTCCCTTAGGACACTTGCTAATATTGATATAGTGAAGAAAATATTTAACTAGCAATGTTATATCCATGTATTATAATTATAACAAATTATATAAAATATAAAATCTACAATTGATATATTAATAACAACATTTATAAAGCATCTTAAAGTTTGCAAAGCACTTTAAAATTTTCATTTGATCCTCATAACAGTCCTGTGAGGGAAGTGCTATTATTATCTCCATTTTACAGATGAGGAAATCGAATCTGAGAAGTTAAATAATTTACTCTAAGGCCATCTCACCCTGGGAATTTCCCAAGCTGATCCCTGGGCTTCCATTTTGTAAAGAGGCCCAGCCAGCCAATCCTTTCCAGTTCTACTTCTCACCTCTGTCCTTCTGACCTCATATCCTGCTGGGTATCTTTGTCCCTCTGTCCTCTCCTCCACCCCTAACTTTTATCTCTTTGCACAATTTTTACTCATTTAGTCTTCTCAACCAATGTTTTGGATTTATGTAGTGATACACTTTTTCCCTAGGAAAATCATCATTATTTTAATGACTAAGACAAACTTGAAAACAGAAAAACAAGATTTAGCAGAGGATGATGACTGGAACATATTTGCTCTTAAGTGAATGCTTCTGAGAATTCCTAAGGAAGCTTTTGAATTTATTACAAGTTTCCCAGTGCTCCACACCCTATTGAGAGTTCATTAATTTCAACTCTATTCAATAAGCATTTATTGGATTACTACTGTTTCCTAATTCTCTTTTACTCCAAGTTAGTATAAAAAGCATATGGTGAAAAGAGGTCAATGGTCATATATACCAGCATTTTTGTTGGAGACATAATAATAAAACATTCACAATATGTGGTAGCAAAGTTTGTCTAGAATTATGCATTGAAAATGAACATGAAACTTTTAGAGTTAATATTTAAAACAATTCAGTACACTTCTCAAAGTTTCATTGTTTTATCAATCTTTGATTGTATTATTAATTAAGTATTAACACTAAGCATTCTGCTAAGTGCCAGAAATACTAAGAAATGCAAAAAACAGTTCCTACTCTCAAAGAGCTTACATTCTAAAGTTATAAAGATTCCCTTCACAAATGAGGACTGAATTACTGAGTATGGTGACCTATAATGGAAATCTTTCCATCTTTATTTTCCTCTGACTTTTTTCATTCTTTCATGAAATAATTAATTCTCCTTGCTAACTTCGACTAGTCTTTCATTTTTTTTAATTTAGGTAAGCTAGCCTGCATTTACACATACATATACACATGTCTTTATTACTCAGCCTTCAGAGAAGCATATAGTCTAACCTTTGAATACAACAGAAACATATTCCTTTCTCTGTTTGCTGAAACAGAGAACTTAAATCTCTATAACTTTTGCTATCAAGCACCTTAGCAAGTAGTTTGACATGTTTGTTTACTATACTAGGGGCTCTGTTAGGACATTTCTGAGCTTTGATTTTTAGATAGAAGGCTCATGGAAGGATAGCCTTCTATTAACTATCCTGCTGCCTGTTCAGATGCACTGGATCTTGAGATAATGAATTCCTGTCAAAAGCTTTAATGCAAAATACAGTCACCCTCAGCTATATTTAAAAAGTCTTTTGAATATAACTATTGGTCACTACTGGGCTCATATATATGAAGCAAATTTTGAAAAATAATGCCCTACATTCATAGGAATTCTGTACTTGGAAATATAGTTAGAAGGTGGCTCTCATGATAATGCTCTCAATTAGAGAGGGAAAATTTCTAACAAGAAGCTGGCACTAATGAGATTGCAGCCCTGCAATAGGAAAGGTCATTCTCTTCTTTGTAGTTTCCAAAGGTGTCCTACATCTTTGTGCCATGAACAAAGGGATAACAGGAAACATATGAATAGAGTCTTATAAAACATAAGACAAGTGTTTATGGGAAATATGATTAGGTTGTCAAATGTCTTTAACAGAATGAAAAAAGACAATTAAAATGGATGCCAGTGATTGGAGAATGGCTAAAACAAGTTGTCATAAAGGAATACAACGTAATACTACTCTACTGTAGGGAATGATAAATGTGATGAATACAGAAGATAAAGGAAAGATCTACATGAATTTGTGTGGGACTGCTGCCTGGTGACCCCTAACTCAAAATGATTACTTCAGTGATTTCTCAAAGTGAAGATCAGAAACTTTATTAAAATCTCGTGAGAAGCAGGCAGTCTGCTCACTGGGTTTCAGAGAGAGAAGGACGACATTACAAAGATGATTTAAATAATCAAAAACCACAGGAACCCGTGATCCCCTCCCCTCATCTTGTGAATTTTCACTGCCTGCTCAGATGGAAGTAGCAAAAATTTGCTCAATTCTAGGCAGGACAATAGAATTGACTTATTGCAGATGTGTTTGCCTACATTTACTGTGGTCAGTTTGTTAGAATGTTTGCAGACTCTTGAGCTGATATGAGCACTCTATTGTAATGTTTGTACAAAGAATTTTATTTTTCCCATATGCATCAGACCTTCATAAATGAAAATTTACATTACAGGTTCAACCTGCCTTAGTTAATGATTTTGTGAGAAATCACATAATCTCTCACAATAAGGAGATTTATTTAGAGGTAGGTAATTGATTAAGCCAGAGGGGTTAAAGGTTTCTAGAATAACTAACGAGACTTAGTTTACCTCAGGCTTTCTCAATCAATAAATAGAGGTAGCTAGTTTGGAGGCTTCTCTAATTTCTCCAGGCCATTAAATAATTAGGTTCTTCTCTAAACAGTTAAGTAAAAGCCAGGGGCTTATCTCAGGTATTTCTGCTGGAAGAGCAAGTTGTTGTTATTGTTATTCTGAGAAGTTGTTATTCTGAGAAGTCCTCATTTTCTCGTTTCACTCAAATCCCCCCTCTTATTAACATATGAGGACTTCTCATCTTTGCTAGAATTCCTTTAACTAGTCTCACAAGTTTAAAACAGTGAGCAGGAATCAGACCCCGTTTTCACTAACTCCCAGTATCTGTCTTGGAAACAGAGTCATCACAGAACAGATTGTCATCTAGCAGCCATACAACTACAGCACTGCCTGGGGGCCTCAGGGCCATTGTCACATCTATCCCACCTCAAACAGTGCAGACCCAGACTCATTTGGGACAAAGGAATGAAGGTCTCATCTTCTAGAACTGCTTTAGGCTGACAAGGAGCATAGAGCTGGCCATACCCAGTGGGATCTGGACTGAGGAAAGGAGATGAGTGAGTTGTAGGGGGCAGCAGCAGTGTCCCCTGCTGAATGTCAGAATCAGGTCTCAGGGATTTCAGGCTGACCAAGTGGTTGGAATTTCATGGCTCAGAGTCTGAAAGAAGCAACTCTCACACGTATATTAAAATGCAAGGACTAAATATAACAAAGAGAAAGAGCAAATAAAAGTAAAGTTAATATACAGGTTAGTAAGGACAGTAACCAGGAAACCCACCCAGAAGAAGGCTGGGGGTGGAGGGAGATGAGGCTATCATAAATGTCTCTCGTCCAAACATTTCCTAAGATAGATATCAAAGAATGTTTCTCTGCATCTTTAATGGAGAATTGTTTGACTGTCAAAAATTCCCTTCTTTTCCATATCACCTCCCCACCATGATCATGAATATTCCAGTCATCATATGATGGCATAAGCATACAAAGAATGTATGACTTAGAGGCGATGGTGATTTTTGAGACTCAAGGGAGGGAACAGTGATGGAGATAGGTGTGCAGGTACAGAAGACAATGGAAGAGAGGATTTCATGGTCCTGATCTTCCATTGATAAGGCTAAATTCTTATTGGAGCTGAAGGTACCACCAAGAGAGAGAGAGAGAGAGAGAGAGAGAGAGAGAGAGAGAGAGAGGGAGTACTTCAATATTTATTGCAATCCTGTAGGAATAGAAACTGGTTTGGTCTAATTACCATATATGTTTCTGTGAACAGAGAAATGGGACTATAAAGGGATTCTAGAAATTCAGGCAATATTTCATTTTGGGAGGGGAAACTCCTGCCTGAGGAGACAGAGAACTTCAGCCTCCCACCCCTTCCAAAAAACACTGGTGATAAAGTACTAAGTGTATCCAACAAATTAGTCATATATTATAAGCTTTTTTCCTATTCTCTGAGAATATCTTCCTATCTCAACAGAAATGTTTTCTCCCATTCCCCAAATTTTAAGTGATCAAAGGATATAAACAAGAAGTTTTCTGGAAAAGAGAACAAAGCTATCAATAGTCATATGAAAAAGTATTTTAAAACACAAATAATTAGAGAAATGAAAATTAAAACCACCCTTAGGTACCACCTTACATCAATAATATTGACTAAAAAGACAGAAAAGAAAATGGATGGGATGTGGAAAAATAGAAAAACTGATGCACTATTGGTAGAGTTATAAACTGGTCCATTCTAGAGAGCAATATGGCACTGTCCAAAGGACTATAAAACTACATAGTTTTAACTAGGTCTTCCCAAAGAAAAAGAAAAGGACCCATATGCACAAAAATGTTTATGGCAACCCTTTTTCTGTTGGGGAAGAACAGAAAATTGTGGAAATATCCATCAACTGGTGAAGTTGAATGCTACTTTGCTGTAAGAAATGATAAAGGAAATAGTTTCACAAAAACCTAAGAAGGTTATTATTAACTGATGCAAAGTGAAATTAATAGAACCAGGAAAGTACAGTATAGAGTAATAACAATATTGTAACAATAATCAATTGTGGAAGATTTAGCTATTCTGATCAAGACAATGATCCAAGAGAATTTTAAAGAACTCATAATGAATAATGTTATCTACTTCTAGAAAGAAAACTAAAAATCTCTGAATATATATTGAAGCATTTTTTTACTTCTTTATTATTCTTGCTGGAGTTTTTTATAACATGGTTTTATATGATTTCAGATGTATAACAGGTATTATATTGCTTGCCTTCTTGATGAATGGGGTGGTGCTGGAGGGAGAGAGAGAATTTAGGACTAAAAATAAGAAAAAAAATTTAATTAAGTGCTTTGTATGCCCTAGAGAGCAAAAGAAATGTTGGCTCCATCAACCATTCTCTAAATCAGTGAATCCTATAGACTCTTGGTTCACTTATGCTTCTTAATTCTACAACACTCTGGTCTCTTTTAAGATGGTTTCTAAAATCCCTTGCAGCTCTAGTATGTTATGAATCCAATATCTTCCCTTTGCTGATGGAAATGCTATTTATTGTCATTAAAGGTCCCATAGTATCAGGCCCCTGTTATCAATTATTCTTAGATATTGCCTAGCACTACAACATACTTAGATTGAACTCTACTCAACAGATATATCTTGATTTTAAAAATTCCCCTATTATGAACTTCCTTTATAAGAAGTAATACCTGTTTTTAAGAAGGTAAATCAAAGAGACAGAGGTGGCAAGTAAGATTCAGAAATAACCCACGTTTTGGTAAATGTTTCCTTATTCATCAGATTCTACCTTAAATACTCTAATTTGATCTTCTCAAAGTTGCCCCAATGGAGCCAGCAAAGTTTAAAATCATCAATGTCAAATCAATACAATTCTAGCAATAAGAGGGGCAATTAGATCGATATTTCTTATATAATTGAAAGACACATGCTTGTTTTAGAGGAAAGTTGAGGGAAAATGCTGAGACCTCCCTTTTGTCCTTACCACACATCTGTGGATTTTAAAGGTAAACACTCAAAGATAATATTACTTAATTACACAAGGACACAATCCACAAATACAAGTACATTGTAAAGGGATATAACAACACAAATACAGTCTTCAAATTGTACTAGCAATCCACTTGAATTACAAAAATAAACATTTCACAACCTAACCAAGCACACAAAAAGTTAATTTCAACCAGTTCCAAATGCATATAAAACCAGATATGAAAGCAATTCTTATAAAAATAACATTTACATATGTAGCAAATAAAAACAATTAAAACTAGAAACACAATAATTTGTCAATTTCTGTGCAGAAAAAACAGGAGGAAAAAAAATAGGCCTTACCAGAGTGATCCAGGTCAAGAAAGGGGAACCTGGAACATTCCTCATACAGTGAGCTCAAGGTTAAACTGCTGCTGCCACAAATGTTAACAAAATTTTTACTAGCCTGGTCTCTAACCTGTGAATAATTGGAGACAAAACAGACCAAGTCAGAAATAGGCTCTTAAGAATCAAATGGTAGTTTAATTAATCAATTTTAGATTGAATAATACAGTTTGCAAATCAGAAACTCTTTTGGGCAGGATATCTCATCTACTGCAGTAAAGATAGAAATTTTATACACAAATCTGAAGAGGGAAGAGAAGGGGAAAGTGGATTACATACAATCATTCTCAGGGCTTGAGCAGTTTCCTACAAACCCATAAAAAGAGGACAATACAACAATTCTTAAGGTGATTGTTTCAATCTTAAGGGTTGTGACCACCCCTAGAGTACAGAGCCAGAGTTCTGTGATGAAATAGTTTCTGTAGTCCTCAATTCACTTCACCTATCACACCCAGATACAGCACAGCACAAGAATATAGCCATTGTCAGAATGATTGATAATTTTAAACTGTGTTATGAGTTTCTCACTCTGAAGTGAAAAAAAGCAGCTCTGAGAAATCTATATTATTATCATATTCATTATACATATCATAATCATAAATTCTTTCACAATATCATGTCTACATATTGTGAATACTTTTTAGAAAAATCATAAGGCCCTGGGTATAACAAGGCATGTATAGCATAACAAAAAGGAAAGTGGTCACATTTTAATAGATAAGAAACAAACTCATTATTCAAATGGAAGTCATTCTATAACCTACTACTCTGACTGAGCAAAGAACAAAATTAGTTCACAATTAAAAGAAGAAATTTTTAAAATGAGAAAAAAATATATGATATGCAATAAAACTCCTGAGAAAATTCATGTGAACTGATGCAGAATGAAGTGAGCAGAAACAAGGGAACATTTTTAAAAATACTCTTCTGTGCAGCAAAGTTTGCTACTTAAGTATGCCATAGGGTCCAATCAGTAATGTGCTGGTAAATGTTTAACCACTAGCTCTCCCAAAGGTGAGTGAAATATATCCTTGACACACTTTTGAGTATAATCTATATTACATTTTCCCCATCATTTCCTTAAGTCTAGGCAAAACAAGCTCTGAAGAGTAGCAATTGCAGATTTTTGATATAGAAATGCTCACACTGAAAATTCTAATTCAAGCTGGTTCTAGTACATGCCTGGAACTAACCAATTTAATGAGAATCTTTTTATCTTTCCTCTGATATCATGAGGATCCCAGTGGTGTATATCTTATGTTGGAGATTTACTATCTATTGGTTATATCTTCTTTTGCTACATGACCAAGATGTCTATTGTTTTCAAGAATACACCTCCTTGATGACTATAAAGGGCTGAAACTCTTGAGTCAATGCACTGTGGTTGGACAATTGAGCACTTGAGGCTAATTACTGATTGGCCAATATTCCATAAGAATATTCTTGGAAAATGGCCCTTCCCACTATCCTGTGCTGGCCCAATCATTTGGTGTATACAGAGAATTGTGGGAGGACCTAGGAGGTGGAGAGAGACTAGCCAAACTTACTCTGGGTGGGAGAGGAAAAGGTGAGGTTGGGGAGATCCTATGCATCCATTCCTCTTGACTCCTACTGCTAAAGACTAAGAATAAAAACTTTTGCTTATCCTGACTTTGACTGATTCTAAGGTATCCAGGGTGCTAATGTGGTCATCACAGATGACATCAATTGTAAGTTACCTATTTGTTATATATTGCAAACTACTCATGACCACTATGAGTAATGATTGCCTCTCCAAGTCATTAACCATCTCTAAATCCATGTGTAATCAAAATAAGGTATCTAGGGTGCTAACGAGGTCATCACATTCACCCCAATGTGTGGACCAAAAACCCTAATTTTACTGAAGAAGCCCTCAGGGACCAGGAAATAGGGTGAGTATTTTAATAGACAAACAGGGAACTTACTTTGTTAAGGGCTAAACTAGTAACCTTTTCTAGCTGAAATGGGGCAGATATTAGGAAAACATTCTCCCCTAGCCCCAGCCCCAGCCCCTCCCTCACCCCCACCCCTACCCCGAGGGGGCTCTATAGAAAGCATGCTTAAGATGGTCAAGGGACAAGGTTTAATTATAACTTGGTTGCAGATCGCTAGACCCTTGGGTACATTAGAACACATGTTCCCTTGGTTCTTAAAGGAAGAAGTAATAGGGCTAGATAATTGGAAACTGGTAGGAGAACAACTTTGTGAATACTACAATGATAAAGGCCAATTGTATTATGTTGTATATGTATATATACAACATAATACAATTGGCCTTAAAGAATCCTGCAAGTTATAAAAAAAAGAAAAATTTTAAGAACATCCAGATGAGGAAGTATGAGGAAAAAGAGGAAGACAATGAACAGATTAATAGCAATATCACCAGAGGGTATGTGGAGTTAAGTGAGGATGAAGGGGTGGTGAAGGGCGTGGTGATTCTCCCTCTGAGCAGGCAGCTTCAACCCTGCCTAAACCAGAACTGGTTCTGGACATGCCTCCATCAACTTTACCTTCCAGGATAGAGGGATAAGGAGTAGTGGGAGGGGCAGTGATATCACCAGCACCTCCCCCCCAACAGTCACCCCCTCTTATGACTAGATTGCAAAAGGCAGTATTTAAAGCCACAGAAGAAGGGCAGGATTTAGCTGATTGAAAATCAATATGTATCCAGTGATTCAACAGCTTAACTCTTCAGGGCAAGAAAGTAGAAGATACATACCTTTTGATATAGAAATCCTCAAAGACCTGAAAAAGGTTTGCACTCTTTATGGGGCTACGTCAGCTTATGTTAAGATGTTATTGTAGAATTTGGCTTATGAAGTCTTAATCACTGGGGACTGGAAATCTATAGCAAGGACATGCTTAGAACCTGGACAAAACTTGTTATGATTTTCTGAATATAGTGAGCTCTGTAGGATACAAGCCCAACAAAATTGTCATAGTGGAGTTAATCCTCCAATCACCTATAACCAACTAACAGGTGTAGGTTTTTATGCAGACATTTCAGTATAAATTAATTACCCCATAGCAGCATATGAACAAATTGCTGCTGCTGCTATCAAAGCATGGGCTTTTCTCCCAGGTAAAAACAATAAGGGTGAGGCCTTCACAAAATTGCATAAGGGCCAAATGAACCCTTTGCTGATTTTGTGGGATGTTTGCAAACAGTTGTCAGTCATATGAAGGAATGGTGAAAATACAGTAACAGACATTATGATAAGGCAACTTGCTAAAGAAAATGCTAATGAGGTTTGTAGAGGGATTATACTAAGACTACGCAAGGATACTCCTTTAGAGGAGATCATAAGACACTGTGCCACAGTGGGCACAAATATCTTTTTTTTTTTTTTTAAAGATTTATTTATTTTTAAATTTAATTTTTATTTTATTTTATAATTATAACTTTTTTTTTGACAGTACATATGCATAGGTAATTTTTTATAACATTATCCCTTGCACTTACTTCTGTTCAGAATTTTTCCCTTCCTCCCCCAACCCCCTCCCCCAGATGGCAGGCAGTCTTATACATGTTAAATATATTACAATATATTGTAGATACAATATATGTGTGTAGAATCGAATTTCTTGTTACACAGGAAGAATTGGATTCAGAAGGTAGAAATAACAGTTTACACTCATTTCCCAGTGTTCCTTTTCTGGATGTAGCTGATTCTGTCCATCATTAATCAATTGGAATTGGATTAGCTCTTCTCTATGTTGAAGATATCCACTTCCATCAGAATACATCCTCATACAGTATCATTGTTGAAGTGTATAATGATCTTCTAGTTCTTCTCGTTTCACTTAGCATCAGTTGATGTAAGTCTCTCCAAGCCTCTCTGTATTTCTCCTGTTGGTCATTTCTTACAGAACAATAATATTCCATAACCTTCATATACCACAATTTACCCAACCATTCTCCAATTGATGGACATCCATTCATCTTCCAGCTTCTAGCCACTATGAAAAGGGCTGCCACAAACATTTTGGCACATACAGGTCCCTTTCCCTTCTTTAGTATTTCCTTGAGATATAAGCCCAGTAGTAGCACTGCTGGGTCAAAGTGTATGTACATTTTGATAACTTTTGGGGCATAATTCCAGATTGCTCTCCAGAATGGTTGGATTCTTTCACAACTCCACCAACAATGCATCAGTGTCCCAGTTTTCCCACAACCCCTCCAACATTCATCGTTATTTGTTCCTGTCATCTTAGCCAATCTGACAGGTGTGTAATGATATCTCAGAGTTGTCTTAATTTACATTTCTCTGATCAATAGTGATTTGGAACACTCTTCCATATGAGTGGAAATAGTTTTAATTTCATCATCTGAAAATTGTCTGTTCATATCCTTTGACCATTTATCAATTGGAGAATGGCTTGATTTCTTATAAATTAAAGTCAATTCTCTGTATATTTTGGAGATGAGGCCTTTATCAGAACCTTTAACTGTAAAAATGTTTTCCCAATTTGTTACTTCCCTTCTAATCTTGTTTGCATTAGTTTTGTTTGTGCAGAAACTTTTTAATTTGGTGTAACCAAAATTTTCTATTTTGTGATCAATAATGGTCTCTAGTTCTCCCTTGGACACAAACTCCTTCCTCCTCCACAAGTCTGAGAGGTAAACCATCCCATGTTCCTCCAATTTATTTATGATTTCGTTCTTTATGCCTAAATCTTGGACCCATTTTGATCTAATCTTAGTATGTGGTGTTAAATGTGGGTCCATGCCTAGCTTCTGCCATACTAATTTCCAGTTTTCCCAGCAGTTTTTGTCAAATAATGAATTCTTATCCCAAAATTTGGAATCATTGGGTTTGTCAAACACTAGATTGCTATTTTTATTCACTATCTTGCCCTGTGAACCTAACCTATGCCACTGATCAACTAGTCTATTTCTTAGCCAATACCAAATGGTTTTGGTGACTGTTGCTTTATAATACAGTTCTAGATCAGGTACAGATAGACCACCTTCACTTAATTTTTTTTCATTACTTCCCTTGAAATTCTCGACCTTTTGTTGTTCCATATGAATTCTGTTGTTTTTTTTTCTAGGTTATTAAAATAGTTTCTTGGAAGTCTGATTGGTATAGCACTAAATAAATAGATTAGTTTAGGGAGTATTGTCATCTTAATTATATTCGCTTGGCCTATCCAAGAGCACTGAATGTCTTTCCAATTATTTAAATCTGACTTTATTTTTGTGGCAAGTGTTTTGTAATTTTGCTCATATAATTCCTGACTCTCTTTTGGTAGATATATTCCCAAATATTTTATACTATCGACCAATAATGGAATTTCTCTTTGTATCTCTTGCTGTTGGATTGTGTTGGTAATGTATAAAAATGCTGAGGATTTATGTGGATTTATTTTGTATCCTGCAACTTTGCTAAAATTCTGAATTATTTCTAATAGCTTTTTAGCAGAGTCTTTGGGGTTCTCTAAGTATACCATCATGTAATCTGCGAAAAGTGATAATTTGATTTCCTCATTTCCTATTCTAATTCCTTGAATCTCTTTCTTGGCTCTTATTGCTGAGGCTAGAGTTTCTAGTACTATATGAAAAGTAATGGTGATAGTGGGCAACTTTGTTTCACTCCTGATCTTACAGGGAAAGGTTCTAGTTTATCACCATTACATATGATGTTTACTGAAGGTTTTAAATATATGCTCCTTATTATTTTAAGGAATAGTCCATTTATTCCTATATTCTCAAGCGTTTTTAGTAGGAATGGATGTTGGATTTTATCAAATGCTTTTTCTGCATCTATTGAGATGATCATATGGTTTTTATTAATTTGATTATTAATATGGTCAATTATACTAATAGTTTTCCTAATATTAAACCAGCCCTGCATTCCTGGTATAAATCCCATTTGGTCATAGTGTATTATCCTGGGGATGATTTTCTGAAGTCTATTTGCTAATATCTTATTTAAGATTTTAGCATTAATATTCATTAAGGAAATTGGTCTATAGTTTTCTTTCTCAGTTTTTGATCTACCTGATTTAGGTATCAGTACCATGTCTGTGTCATAGAAGGAATTTGGTAGGACTCCTTCAATCTCTATTTTTTCAAACAGTTTACATAGCATTGGAGTTAGTTGTTCTTTAAATGTTTGGTAGAATTCACCTGTAAATCCATCTGGTCCTGGGGACTTTTTCTTAGGAAGTTGGTTAATAGCTTGTTCTATTTCTTTTTCTGAGATGGGACTATTTAGACTACTTACTTCTTCCTCTGTTAATCTGGGCAAGCTATATTTTTGAAGGTATTCTTCCATTTCATTTAAGTTATCGAATTTATCGGCATAAAGTTGAGCAAAGTAGCTCCTAACTATTGCTCTAATTTCCTCTTCATTAGTGGAGAGTTCACCCTTTTCATTTTCAAGACTAACAATTTGCTTTTTCTCTTTCCTTTTTTTAATCGGGTTTACTAAGGGTTTGTCTATTTTGTTGGTTTTTTCATAGAACCAACTCTTAGTTTTATTAATTAATTCAATAGTTTTTTTACTTTCAATTTTATTAATCTCACCTTTTATTTTTTGAATTTCAAGTTTTGTGTTTGTCTGGGGGTTTTTAATTTGTTCCTTTTCTAGCAATTTGAGTTGTAAACCCAATTCGTTGGCCCTCTCTTTCTCTATTTTATGCAAGTAGGCCTGTAGAGCTATAAAACGTCCCCTTATTACTGCTTTGGCTGTATCCCACACATTTTGGTATGATGTCTCATTATTGTCATTTTCTTGGGTGAAGTTATTAATTATGTCTATGATTTGCTGTTTTACCCAATCATTCTTTAGTATAAGATTATTTAGCTTCCAATTATTTTTTGGTCTATTTTCCCCTGGCTTTTTATTAAACGTAATTTTGATTGCATTATGGTCTGAAAAGGATGCATTTACTATTTCTGCCTTACTGCATTTGATTTTGAGGTTTTTATGCCCTAGTATATGATCAATTTTTTTATAGGTTCCATGAACTGCTGAGAAGAAAGTATACTCCTTTCTGTCTCCATTTAGCTTTCGCCAAAGATCTATCATATCAAACTTTTCTAGTATTCTATTTACCTCTTTGACTTCTTTCTTATTTATTTTGTGGTTTGATTTATCTAATTCTGAGAGTGCAAGGTTGAGATCTCCCACTATTATAGTTTTGCTATCTATTTCCTCTTGCAGCTCTCTTAATTTCTCTTTTAAGAATTTAGATGCTGCACCACTTGGTGCATATATGTTTAATATTGATACTGCTTCATTATTGATGCTGCCCTTTAGCAGGATATAATGCCCTTCCGTATCTCTTTTAATTAGATCAATTTTTGTTTTTGCTTGATCTGAGATGAGGATGGCTACTCCTGCTTTTTTGGTTTTGCCTGAAGAATAATAGATTCTGCTCCACCCTTTTACTTTTAGTTTGAATGTCTCACCCTGTTTCAAGTGTGTTTCCTGTAAACAACATATAGTAGGATTCTGACTTTTAATCCAGTCTGCTAACTGCTTCCTCTTTATGAGGCAGTTTGCCCCATTCACATTTATGGTTAGAAGGACTAATTCTATATTGCTTGCCATCCTATTAACTCCTGCTTATGCTTTTCCCCTTTCCTTCCCTCTTACCCCCCTACCCAGTATTAAACTTGTGAACACCACTTGCTTTTCACAGCCCTCCCTTTTTAGGATCCCTCCCCCACCTTAAAGTTCCTCCCCTTATTTTACCCCTTTTCCTCGAAATTTCTGTATTCTCTTCCCCTTAGTTTACTCCTTCCCTTTCACTTTTCAATGAAGTGGAAGAAGTTTCACCATAAATCGAATATGTGTATTGATACACACTATGTTCATCTCCCTCCTTTCTTTCTCTCAGATATAATAGGTTACCTTTGCTTCTTCATGAGATGTAGTACCACCACTTTACACTTTTTTATGATATAATTTCCTTTCCACCTCTAGTTCTAAGACAAATTGTACATATGTTCTTTACATATTTTTTTGGCAGAAGTATAGTTCTCAAGATTTCTTTTTACCTTTTTAGAAATCTCTTGAGTTCTATGTTTGAAGATCAAACCTTTTATGTAGGTCTGGTTTTTTCATCAAAAATAGATGGAATTCATTTATTTCGTTAAATGTCCATCTTCTTCCCTGGAAAACGATGCTCATTCTTGCTGGGTAAGTTATTCTTGGCTGCATACCAAGTTCCTTAGCCTTTCGGAATATCATGTTCCAGGCCCTTCGTTCTTTTAATGTGGACACTGCTAGATCCTGGGTTATCCTTATTGTGGATCCTCCATATCTGAATTGCTTTTTTCTAGCAGCTTCCAATATCTTTTCCTTTGTCTGATGGTTCTTGAACTTGGCCACTATATTTCTTGGCGTTTTGATTTTAGGGTCCCTTTCAGTAGGTGATCGATGAATTTTTTCAATGTCTATTTTACCCTCTGTTTCCAGAATGTCTGGGCAGTTCTCTTTGATAATTCCCTCAAAAATAGTGTCCAAGCTCTTTTTTTCCTCACATTTTTCAGGGAGTCTGATTATGCTCAAATTGTCTCTCCTAGATCTGTTTTCTAGGTCTGTTGTCTTTCTGATAAGGTACTTGACATTCTTTTCAATTGTTTCATTTCTCTGGTTTTGCTTGACTACCTTTTGGTTTCTCCTTGAGTCATTCATTTCTACTTTTTCCAGTCTAATTTTCAATGATGTATTTTCTTCACTCACTTTTTTAATATCTCTTTGTAATTGTCCAATTGAGTTTTTATCTTCTATGGAATTTTTTTCCATTTTATCCATTTTATTTTTTAGAGAGCTGTTTTCTTTTTCCAGATCACTAATCCTGTTTTCCTTGGAGTTGTTTACCTTTTCCAGCTCACTAATCTTGTTTCTCAATTATTTGATTTCTTTATTCACTCTGTCTTTGAATGCATGGGATGACTTCTCCAGGCTCTCTTGCCAAGCTTCCCTTTCCTTTTCCCATTTCTCTTCCAGCTCTCTTGTGAGAGCCTTTTTGATTTCCTCTATGAGATTCTTTTGTATTGAGGAGCAGCTCATATCCCCCTTAGGGGATTCTTCTGGGACAGTCTGTTTTTAGTCTCCTCAGTGTTTGAAGTCTGCTCTCTCTCCATACAAAAGCTGTCAATGGTTAGAGCCCTTTTGAATTTTTTGTTCATTTTGTCAGAGTAGGAATCGAAGAAAACAAATTGACAAGAGAAACAATAGGTCTGTTTTGGGTGGGATGGGGCTGGATGGTGTTAATGGGCTTCCTCTACAGACTGGGGGTAGGGCAGCAGAGAGCCACTAACAGAACAGCAATGACTGTACTGAGTCTGCGCTCTGAGGCTCTGAGAACTCACTGAGTCAGTCCAGGTGATGGTTGGGGATGACCGGGTTCTGAGAGATGCTGGCTTTCCGGGGTTTTAATCTTCACCTCCGGTGTTTACACCCTCTCCGCTGATCCTGGCTTGCTGCCAAGATGGAGTATCCACACTGGGGGAAAAGTCTTTTCGCTGAAATGGCAGAGATCGTACCCCTCCCCCTCAGGTCTGAGCTGTGTGAGCTGCCTGTCTAGCTCTGGCTTGCCTGCCCTCAGTCTGCACCCAGTCTGATTGACCCTCCCCCAAGCAAACACAGACCTTTTCTGGCAACTTTCAAGGATGTCTTCTCTTGGTGATTATTTGTGGGTTTCTTTCTGGGTCAAGCATTAAGTCTGAGGCTTGTCATGAAGTAAGTTCTGAGAGAAAATGAGGAGCTCAAGCAGCTGTCTGCCTCCACGCTGCCATCTTGGCCGGAAGTCACAAATATCTTTTATAGCCAGGCTATGCAGACTTCCCAAGATCCGAACATGGGAGTACAGGGTCCTTTTTGGCAAGGGGCTTCTAGAGAGATTCGTCAATGCTTTCAATGTGATAAAGTAGGGCATCTGAAAGCTCAATGTTGGCATAGAGACAGAGTGAGAAAACAGGGTGGGAGAACAAGACCCAATACCCCATGTCCAAAACACAAGAAGCTTCCATTGAGTATCAGAATGTAGACTGATTCAGGGAAACAGGATAAGGGGCCCAGCCCAAGGATCCAAGACAAAAAATACTTGGGGCATGATGGTAGCTGATGCTACAACCAGAGAGTGCCTAGAAGTTCAGTACCCAGATATGACCAATCAGCCAGGAAGCAACCTGATGGGAAAAAGGGATTACAACTGGGGAGAATAGAGTTATGCATCTGGGACAACTGAGATAACCCCCTGGAGAAGTGAAATCTATTCCTCTCCAGCCTATGGATCACTTGCCTCCAGGCATAATAGGCTTGACCATTTAACCTCCTGAGTGTACTTACAAAACAGTGTCCATTAATACACTGATGTGGAAAACTGGGGAATGTGTAGATAATATTCCAGTCACTAATACAGGTAGACAACATGTGACTTATCAACCAGGAGAAGTAGTAGTATCAGGTTTATTGACACAGACTCCTAATAAGCAATCTGGTGATAGTCGCCCAGATTCTGACTCCAATCAACAAAATCCAGGAATATACTGGACAGCAGCCATGACAGCTGACCAATCTATGCTCACTATCTATATAAATAGCATAGAAGGATTGGTACACATTGGTTCAGATAGTACAGTCATTAGAGGTGCCAACTGGCACAGTCACTGGCCAAAGATTAAGGCAGACACCTAAATGTCTGGCATATGAGGATCAATAGAAGCTGAAGTTAGTGTTATCCCTTTGAGATGGACTTTTGAAGATGAAACAGGAGTTTTTACTCCTTTTATAGTTGAAAAAGTCCCTATCAATCTGTGGGGAAGAGACATTTTACAACAATTAGGATTAAAAATGAGTACTTCAATTTTTTTAGGCAGGGTTGCTATTGAAGGCCTGCCAACACTTTCATCTGTTCCTATCCAATGGAAAACTGATACATCAGTGTGGATAGAACAGTGGCCCTTAGGTAGTGATGAAGTTCAAGCCTTATTAGATATAGTACAGGAGCAACTTGACCAAGGACACTACAGCCTTCTCTAAGTCCTTGGAATTACCCAGTATTTGTTGTAAGAAAGAAATCTGGAAAAATGGAGAATGTTGACTGATTTAAGAAAGGTAAATTAACAAATGGAAACTATGGGAACTCTTCAGCCTGGACTTCCATCTCCTACTCAATTGCCTAGAGAATGGCCTCTTTGGGTTATAGACATTAAGAATTATTTCTATTCTCTCCCTTAGATAAGGAGGATATGAAAAGATTTGTCTTTTCAGGCCCAGCATTAACTTAGCTGAGCCTTATAAAAGATATGAATGGCCAGTTTTGCCACAGGGAATGAAAAATAATCCTACTATGTGTCAAATGTATATTGCTGCTGCTCTTACTCCAGTAAGAAAAGCATTTCCAAAAGTAATGTTATTACATTACATGGATGATATATTGGGATATGCACCTGAGGACCAATTGTTAGAAACATGTCTACAAAAGACCATGGAAATACTAAGGAACTACAAATTGCACATAGGTCCAGAAAAAAATTCAAAGACATATTCCTTTTCAATATTTAGGATATGAAGTATATCCTAAGGTGCTTACAGTACAAAAACTTTCCTTAAGTTCAGAGAAGCTAAACACCTTAAATGACTTTCGGAAATTGATAGGAGATATCCAATGGATGCGTAGAGTGTTAGGCTTGACTACTTATCAATTACAACCATTATATGACATTTTAAGAGGAGACAGTGCTTTAAACTCACCACGCCAACTTACAAAAAAAGCTCAAGAGGCTTTGAGAGAAGTTGAACTGGCTTTATCCAATGTGGTTGAAAGAGTCACTCAAAAGCCCTTGGAAATATCCGGTTTTTCTACACAAGAGGCACCCATAGAAGTCCCTTATCAAGGAAACAGTATGATGGAATGGGTGAACCTCCCAGCACAACTAGAACAAAGCCTTACTCCTTACCCAGTGATTGTGGCTAGAATTTTATTAAAGGCCATTAAGCTAGCAGTACAATTATCTGGGATAAGATCTGACAAGATATACACTTTTTATAGTAATGCACAAATTAATGTGTGCTGTGAAAATCCCAGAGTGGCAAATTTTATTAGCCATGGCTCCAAATTTTACACACGGTCTCCATTAAAGATAACCAGACTATTACATAATTGGCGATGGATTCTTGAAGAAAAGCTTTCTAAAGTTCCTCTTAAAGGACCAACTATCTTTACAGATGCATCCAAACATAATATTTGCGCTGTATACTCTCATGATTTGACTATTAAGAAAGTAGTCAGAACTCCTTTTCAGTCCATTCAGCAGAATGAATTGTATGCAATCATTCTAGCTCTTACTTATTATCCAGGAGATATAAATATAATATCTGATTCAGCCTATTCAGTAGGTGTGGTACAAAGAATTGCCGCAGGCAAATAAAATTTGTTGCTTCTAATTTATATCAGCTCTTTAAGGAACTTCAAGAGCAAGTGAGAAAGCATGCAGGTAAGATTTATATCTTGCATGTCCACTCTCATTGTGGACTTCCAGGTCCTATTTTTGATGGAAATTCAAAAGCAGATAGCCTTCTAATCACGTTCTAAACACTCCTTTATTTCAGGAAGCCAAAGAATCTCATTTTAAATATCATCAGGCTGCTCAAGCTTTACATTTACAATTGGGAATAACAAGAGAGGAAGCTAGGAGCATAGTAAAAGCCTGTAAAGCTTACATTCCTTTCTACACTCCTACATTCCCTTCAGGGAAGAACCCTCATGGTTTGAGACTTAATGAAATTTGGCAAATGGATGTGACCCATTATAAATCTTTTGGTCATCTGTCTTTTATCCATGTTGTGGTAGACACTTTTTCAGGATTCACTTTTGCAATACCAGCAGCAAAAGAGATAGCCTGAGTGGTCACTGAATTACTTAGAAAAGCATTTGCAATTATGGGTGTGCCACAAGCAATAAAAACAGACAATGGACCTGCATATACTTCTAAACATTTTGCACACTTTTGTGCACAATATAAGATTTTACACACCGCTGACATACCTTTTAATCTTCAAGGACAGGCAATAATAGAGAGGAGAAACAGAGACATTAAGACACTCCTCCCAAAACAAAAGAAAAGGGGAGCCACAAGTAACCCTAGAGAACTTCTAAATCTAGCTCTTTATACTATTAACTTCTTGATTTTTGACAAAGATGCACTGGCTCTGGCAGATAGGTTTTATAACCCATCAGAAGGGCAGTGTACAGTGCTAGCAGCTATACTGTCTTTAGATAATCACCAGGTGATGTGGAGAGACCCAGAAAGTGGTGAATGGAAAGGACAAGATAGGTTAACTGCTTGGGGAGAGGGTTTGCTTATATCTCCACAGATGGAGAAGGAATTAGATGGGTGCCAACAAGCCGTATCTTCACAGAGAGACAGAGCAGACCCTTTAAACGAAGGAGAAGACCCAAGAAACATCGGGTGGTTCCATTGCTGACTGTGCCCACCACTGAAAGGGCATGGCAGTATATCGTTTGACTCATGGACATCAAGAATTGTTGGACTTCAAAACCCTCGGGAATCATTGGATTCTCTGAGACATGATAATACAGTTGCAGGACTTCAAAATCTGCAGGAACTTGTGGGGATCATTGGATTCCCTGACACATGAAACAATGGACAATAGATTGGTTTTGGACTATCTCTTGGCTGCTGAAGAAGGCTTATGTGGGACTGTTGTTTACATACCATCCTTCTAGGACTTCTGGCGAGGGCCATCCCCTTCACTTCTACTGCTAGAGATCAAGTATTAGATTCTTACTAGGTGCTATGTCCGTACTTAATAATTCTCTAGCTCAGGGTTCACACCTTTATTTCATACCTTTAAAAGGAGTTTACGCCTTCAAACTTCTGAAGAGGAGTTTGCACCTTTAAAAGGAGCAAGTTCATTGGTTGTAAGTAGTTCCCACAAGACCCACAAGCCTATTCTCTGGGAGGACAAAAGGAGAAGACAGTGTGGAAAAAGTCAGTCTAGTGAAGGTCAAGGAAAAGACTTCCCACACTGCTGGAGGCAGAGTCTGATTCCCATACTCTAGGAGATTCAGAGTCAAGATTTCATTTTCACATATACCTTTGCTCTGGCTGGAGGATCCAGAAGCCTTTCAAGAAACCTGATTCTAGAGAAAAGGATTTACAGAAAAGAAACCTCCTCCCAGAGAAGGATTACAATTGAGAGATGACAGAACATTACGATCAAGAATAAAGACTTTTGCTTATCCTGATTCCGACTGATTCTAAGGTATCCAGAGTGCTAACATGGTCATCACAGATGACCTCAATTGTAAGTTACCTAGTTGTTATATATTGCAAACTACTCATAACCAGTATGAGTAATAATTGCCCCTCCAAGTCATTAACTATCTCTAAATCCATGTATAATCAAAATAATTTGTGCACAGAAGACACTATGCAGAAATACAAATGCAATAGAAATTCTTCTGTTTAATTACTTGAGGATATGCATGATTATTGCAAACTGTGAACAGGAGAAGATGCAACAAAGTAGGATATCTCTATTCCACTTCCTCTTTTGAACCTACTGAAATGATATCATTTGTAAGTATCCAGTTGGCAGCTATGTGGCTCAGTGGATAGCAACCAGACCTGGAGTCAGGAAGGCTTATCTTCCTAAGTTCAAATCTGATCTCAGACATTTATTAGTTGTGACTCTAGGCAAGTCATCTAATATTGTTTATTTCAGTTTTCCTCATCTAAAAAATGAGCTGGAGAGGGAAATAGCAAAGCACTCTAATATCTTTGCCAAGAAAACCCCAAGTGGCATCAATAACTGAACAACAAATCCAGTTATTTTTTGGCAAAATATATCTAAAGATCTTTAACTTTTTAGATACAGGCACAGTCTTCATTGCTAAATCAATTTAAAAGGGTTTCTCATTTCAGTAAAAATTGCTTCCTCTTTATCCACCTGGGGTCAGAAAAACTGAAATACATAAAATTGTTTCATCTCATGTATAGTTGATGTTGAATGAATATTTATTGGAGTGCTTGAAAATGGGACAATAATTATCTCTAAAAGGTGATCTGACTTAGGAAAATGACTAGCAGCTCAGTGGGTTTGTGATTAAAAAAAAATTGGAGGTGGTAAAAGTTTAAACAACTTTGAAGTTCAGAAAATGAGAAAGGAATTAAGAAATTGCGAAAAGTACCAATTGAGAGATCTAACCCCTAGAGATAAGGTGACCATACCACATGGAAGCAAATTATCTATTTAAAAATATCTCCTAAGAGCCAAAATGGTGAAACAGAAGCAGCAATCCAGCTGAATTCTATCAATACTCCCCTCCAAACAACTTTAAAAATAACTTAACAAACTGAATTTTGGAAGGGCAGAGGCAACAAAAGATCAGAGTAAGACTTTTTTTGGCATAAGACAACTTAGAAAGCCAATAGAAGAATCTGTGACACTGTGGAGCAGGCCTGTCCATAGCACATTTATATAGTAGTAGCTGCAGCAGCAGAGGCTTCAAGAACTCTTAGCCCAGAGAAAGTGGAGGGGAGGGAAGGGAAAGAGGAAAGGAGGAAGAATCCAGACAACTAATCAAAAAATAAAAGAGTACAGGAAACCCATTGCTGGTACTGGGTACAGGGCCTGGCACTGATTGGCAAGTTCCACAGCACAGAATAGTGCTCATCATCAGTCAAACAGGAACAGGAATGATAGTCACAATTCCAGAACCAAGAAGTACACTAGCAATTCTAAGTATAGGGGACCAGAAACTATGCTTGAATAAAGACCAAAGCTAGACCCAGAGACTGTTGCTCCCAAGGTCACATCACTTTGGAGGCATCAAAACTTGCAGACTCCTAGGAGTAGCTCTAAAAACAGCTGCACAAAAAACCTAAACCTTTGGACGGTATTTCCTTATCTTCAGATGAGCATAGCTCAACTTTAACAAAAAAATTCAAAGTCAAGAGAGAGACTGGAAAAATAAGCAAACAACAACAACAAAGTATTTGACCATAAAAAGCTATTATAATGGCAGAGGAAACCAAGACATAAACTCAAAAGAAAACAGTTTACAAGCAAAGCTTCAAAGAAAGATATTAATGGAAAGCAAACCTTTGCATGGTTTTGCATGTATAATTGATATCATATTGCTTGCCTTTCCAATGAGTCTGGGAAGTGATGAGAAGGAAAGAAAGAATTTGGAACTCTAAGTTTAAATGTTAAAAATAGATGAAAATTTTTAAAAATAAAGATACTTTCAAGAATTTCTGGAAGGGCTTTTTTAGAAAAGATATCAGTAGGAGAAAAAATGGGAGAAGAAATGAGAGTGATGCAAGAAAATTGTGAGAAGAGAATTAATAGCTTGGTTAAAAAAAAAAGAAAGAAAGAAAAAATATTGAAGAAAATAGAAATTTTTAAAAAATAGAATTAGCCTAATGGTAGAAGCACACACACACACACACAAAAAAAAAAAAACAAAAAACAGAATTAGTCAAATGGAAAAAAGAGACACAAAAATTCACTGAAGAAAATATTTTTTTAAAACTTAGAATTAAGCAATTGAAAGTTAACAAGACATCAAAAAAAAAAGAAAACAAAAACAAAACAAAATAAAAAATATAGAAGACAATGTGAGATATTTGATAAGAAAAATAACTGACTTGGAAAATAGATAAAGGAGATAATTGCAGAATTATTAGACTAACTTCCATGATCAAAAAAGTAGCCTAGGAATAATATTTCAAGAAATTATTCAAGGAAAACTGTCTCAATATCTTAGATCCAGGGAACAAAAGAGAAATTGAAAAAAATTCACCAATCAGTATTTGAAAGACATCCCAGAAATGAAAACTCCCAGGAATATTATGACCAAATTCCAGAGTTCACAGGTCAAGAAGAAAAAAATGTAAGCAGTCAGAAAGAAACAATTCAAATATGGAGCCACAGAAAGGATCACAAAATATTTAACAGCTTTCACGGGAGGCTTAGAATGTTATCTTTCAAAGAAGCAAAGATTATACTCATAAATAACCTATCCAGCAAAACTGAGTATAGTCCTTAAAGGGAGAGGAATGATATTTAATGAAATAGAAGACTTTCAACTATTCCTGTTGAAAAGACCAAAACTGAATAGAAATTTTGACATTCAAACACAAGATTCAAGAGTAGTATAAAAAAATAAACATGTACGAGAAATCATAAAAGACTCAATAGTTAAAATTGTTTACCTTTCTTAATAAGAAAATGATTCATATAAGAATCTTTATCCTAAGAACTTTATCATTATTAGGGCAGTTAAAAGCAATTACATAGACAGAAAGCATATTAAGTATGAGTCAATTATATTGGAATACTGTACCAAAACAAAATTGAAGTGCTAAGGAAAAGGTTTGAACTAGGAGTATAGGGAAAGGAAAGATAGAATGGGGGAAAGTTTTCCACATAAAAAAAGTGTGCAAAGAAAATCTTTTGCAATGGAGGGAGAATGGTAGGGGGTAGGGGGTGGCAGGCAATACTTGAACCTCATTGGAGTTGGTTAAAAGAGGAAAGATATGTTGTATGTATGTGTGTGTGTGTGTGTGTGTATATATATACATGCATATACATATATACATACATGTATGTATATATGTATATGCATGTATACATATATATATACACACACACATATGTCAGCTTTTTTTGTGATGGCCAAAAATTGGAAATTAAGGGGATGCCTATGAATTAGGCAAAGACTGACAAGTTATGACATATGCCTGCAATGAAATTTTGTTGTTGTTCAGTAGTTTTCAGTAGTGTCCAACTCTTGGTGACCTTAGCTGAATAGAAAATTTAACATCCAAATATAAGACTGAAGGAAAGGCATGAAAAGATAAACAGGAATGAGAAATCATAAAAGATTCAATAAGGTTAAATGGTTTACCTATCTAAATGGGAAGATGATTCAAATATCTCCTAAGAACTTTATCATTATTAGGGCAGTTAAAAGGACTTTACATGAACAGAGGGCATAAGTATGAATCAACTATATAGATGTAGTAACATTGTGCTATAAAAAAAAAAAGTATGAGGTGGGGTAGTTTCATAGAAAATACAGCAGGACTTAAATGAACTGATTCAAAGTGAAGTGAAAAGAACCAGATCATCATGTTTAATAATAGCAATATTATGATGAAGATCAACTGTAAAAGACTATAAAAGATGTGTCTTCTCAAATGTTATCCACCTCCAGAGAAAGAACTGATAGAATCTGAATGCAGATTTAAGTATAATTTTCTCATAGATTTTTTTTTTGGCAACATAACATATGTTTTACATGGTTTTGCATGTATAATTGATATCATATTGCTTGCCTTTCCAGTGGGTCTGGGAAGTGGTGAGAAGAGAAAGAATTTGAAACTCTAAGTTTAAATGTTAAAAATAGATAAAATTTTTAAAAATAATCAACTCATCATTTCAAAGTATTCACATTAGTCTGTCACACAATGCCTGAAATGCCACCACTTAGAAATATAATTAAGGAAGGTCTCTTCAAAATGCAGATATTTTTGATATGGGGTATTATTCAGAAAACAGATTCATTTTATCAAAGTGATTTCCTTCTGACACTTGACACATTAAAATAAGAACAGATTTGTTTGCATAACATGGAAGGAGACCAACTTTTAGAGTATGAGGAAATCAAAAGGAGATCTCATCTGCAAAGTGAGCCAAAGTGGAGACTTTGCACAGTCAGCTGATAGTGTGAATGCCTTGGACAACAGTTAGCTTGTTTTAGATGGGGGGGTGGGGGTTGGAATAGACGTTTTTGCTGACTGTGATTAAAAAAGACATTAAGGAAGACAAAGATTTAAGGAAGATCTTTGTCTCTGTCTCTTTTTATCTCTGTGTTTCTCTGTCTCTTTCTCCTGACCTGCAGAAAATTGGTCCTGACTTGGTGTGAGTATAGAAGGCTACATTTATTTTGAACCAGCATATCTTTATTGACAATACAGAGAGAGAATGAGTTGAGTCTAAAATCGAATAGGAGGAAGAGATGGATAGATTGTGCTGGAACTCTATCTTTCCAGAAATCAGCAGGAGTCAGGACCACTAAATGTCTTTATTCTAGATCTTTACCGTCACCTCCAACGCCAGGTCACCAGTGCGAGTGAGCGTGAGTTCCACCACCCAAGTTTCTCTTACTCCTCCCACACAAGTCACTTCCCTCTCTTTGTCCCACCAATCAAGTCAGCACAGAACAGCTGGGGAGGGTCAACCTTCAAACAAGTTAATAGGGAACCGTCCAATTGGCAATTAGTCTCACGTGCTTCATTATCCAAGTGCATTGCTCAGTTCTAGCCCTTTACAACTCCCGCTTTCTTTTGTTTTAGACCACAGGAGGTCGCGCCATCCCTGACTTTTCAGGGAGAGGAGAACCCTAAAAAGGAGGTGATCACGCCCCCCCTGACATCTCAGGAAGGGAGATGAAAAGCACCAAAGAGAAGTGGGGATTTGCTAGCGGGTTTCTGGATTGAAGGGCCTTATTAGAGACAAGTATGCACAAACCCATCAGCATGGGAGTTATTACACAAGCACATAGCAATAACGCAGAGGCTATTAGTGGTGACTCTCCCCACAGTCAGTGCAGACTCGATGTGGTGTAACAAACATGAATTGTACATGCAAGTAGTGATATAACAAACAATATAAATCAACATGGTATTGTAAGAGATTTCCAGAAGTCCTAGAAGGAGGGTATATAAACACCAGACACACATACCCCTTCTTCAGCAACCAAGAGATAGTCCAAAACCAATCTGTTGTCCATTGCTTCACTGTTAGGGAATCCAATGATCCCCACAAGTTTTTTAAATCCCACATCAGTCTTTTTATATGTTAGGGAATCCAATGCTCCCCACAAGATTTTGAAGTCCAGCAACAGTCTTATGATGCCTCAGAGAATCCAATGATTCCTGAGGACTTTCAGTCCTACAATAGTCTTATGATGTCTCAGAGAATCCAATGATTCATGAGGATTTTCAGTCCTACAATAGTCTTATGATGTCTCAGAGAATCCAATGATTCCTGAGGATTTCAGCCCTACAATAGTCTTATGATGTCTCAGAGAATCCAATGATTCCTGAGGATTTTCAAGTCCAACAGTTTTTGATGTCCATGGGTCAAACGCCATAACTGCCATGCTCTTTCAGTGGTGGGCACAGTCAGCAACGGAACCACCCGATATTTCTTGGGTCTTCTCCTTCGTTTCAAGGGTCTGCTCTGTCTCTCTCCGATGGACAAGGCGAATACGGCTCGTTGGCACCCATCTGATTCCTTCTCCATCTGTAGAGATACAAGCAAACCCTCTCCCCCAAGCAGTTAACCTATCTGGTCCCTTCCATTCACCACTTTCTGGGTCTCTCCACATCACTTGGCGATTATCTAAAGACAGTGGAGCTGCTAGCACTGGACACTGCCCTTCTGGTGGGTTATAAAACCTGTCTGCCAGAGCCAGTGCATCTTTGTCTTTTTAATGCACAACATTCAGCACAGTGTCTGAAACATAATGAGTGTCTAATGAATCTTTGCTAACTAAAATGACCTCAAACAGTTATTAGCTATGTGACCTTGGGTACGTCATTTTATTATTTGCTTCATTTCTTCATCTGTAAAGTGAGAATAATAATAGTACCTACTTATCAGAATTGTTGTGAGGATCAGACGAGATAATATAAAGTGCTTAGCCCAATGTGTCACACATAGTATCATAAATGTTAATAAAAACATCAACTTCTACAACTACTATTATAACTAGATATCAACAGGATGCAATCATAAGTTTGCCTTTTGGTGTGGAACTGCTTCCTTCAGAAGAATGGGGAGGATCTGGGGAGGATCAATGGTAATGACCTGAAGGGATAAATATTGTCAAGGAAATAGTTGAATAGTAAAAGAAGTGGAACCCCCTCCCAAATTGGATTTTTGTTTAGTTTGTTTGTTTGTTTTTGTGACCTTGTAAAAGAGGTCATTTTTTACCTTAATTCTTACCTAACCTTAATCACTGAATGGGTTTTGCCTCAGATACTGAGTCCTGTTGAAGACCTCACTTTAAAAGGACAAGTGTCCCACTGTGCCCAGGGTCATCTCCAGTGGTCCTGATCTCTCTTACCACTCAGGTGGCTCAGGAAAAGAAAGTGAGGAAGGTGACTTTGCACAGCCCACCCTCATTTAAATCCAATTCATTTGCATGCCATGATCCTCTCTGAGAATAAAAGACAAACAAGGGAAAATAAGGAAGCAGCCTGGCACCTACAAAATGAAAACATCTCTTGACCATGGCCTCTAGTAGGTAGATTTTCTGTGTAGGATCTGTGGAAGAACATAAGTAAGAATCCCACAGGATAAGGAGGTATGTATGGATGGATTATGGAGGGAAGGATTGATTCCATTAATTGAGATCACAGATACATAGAAGTTATACTTGCAGTATGATAGTCTCCAAATGAGTATCTGTGATTCATTAAGGAAAACTCTTGTAGGTAATTTCAAATCTATCCCCAAAGACTTCAGTCTAATAGCAGCATATTAGCTACATTTGGAATAAAAATGTCCTGAGTCAAAATTCTGTCTCAGACACTATCTGTGGGATTCTGGTCAAGTCATTTAATCTTCTTAACCTCATTTCAAGTAAAGTGGAGATAACAATAGAATCTACTTTACAAGGTTGATGCTCAGATCCTGGGAGATGACATATGTAAAGTGCTTTGCAAACCTTAAAATGCCATATAAATGTTGGTTATTATTAATGTGCTGACATTTCTAAGAAAATGCATGGGAACATCAAGTAGTATATTGGAAATAAAGAAAGCATTATTCTACCCTTGAACAAATCCAAAGTTATTCCTCACCTAAAATGCTACATGGTCACTATACATAAAAGATATTATGGAACTAAACAAGGTAAATTCATTTGATCAAAGGCATGAACATCAGATTTCTCAAAAGAGGACAAAATAACATTAAGAGTCCAGAGAGGAAGAAGGTATGAACAAATATATGAAATCATGAAAGTTATGTTGGGTAAATGTATGCTTGTACAACAATTGTATTTACTATTCACTTCTTTCATATTGTGGCTAATAAATATTAAAAAAAAACCTATGCTCCTCAAAACAAAATAGCTTCAAAGAAGGTTTAGCTAAATGAATGAATAAATGGTCTCTAAAAGTTATCATTATATTGATCAATTCTGATGGGCGGGGCCCTCTCCAACAATGAGATGAATCAAATCAGTTCCAATAGAGCAGTAATGAACTGAAGCAGCTACACCCAGCAAAAGAACTCTGGGAGATGACTATGAACCCCTGCATAGAATTCCCAATCCCTCTATTTTCATCTGCCTGCATTTTTTATTTCCTTCACAGTTAATTGTACACTATTTCAAAGTCCGATTCTTTTTGTACAGCAAAATAACTGCTTGGACATCTATCCGTATATTGTATTTAATTTATACTTTAACATATTTAACATGAATTGGTCAACCAGCTATCTGGGGGAAGGGGTGGGGGGAAGGAGGAGGAAAGTTGGAACAAAAGGTTTTGCAATTGTCAATGCTGAAAAATTACCTATGCATATATCTTGTAAATAAAAAGCTGTATTAAAAAAGAGAGAGAAAAAAAGAGTTATCATCATGGCCCATTCCCAAAAGAGCAGCAATCTGAAATGACATGGGAGGAGAACTGGAAAGAAAAAGAGGAAACAAGCTCCTGGCTTAGTTCTGCCCATGGAGCTATCCCTCTGCTTCTCTTCTATGAAATAAGGGAGTTGAACATAATATAAAATGTGTAGTTCCATAGCACTACCAGGGATAAGTTTTTATGAACTCAATTTGTATTCAGATTCTGCTTATTATTAGAGCAGAAATATGGTTCAGGCAGAATCAAAAAATAAATGTTGGATATATCTGGTCAGATATTGGCTTCAATAAGCAAGCTCATTATCTCTCTTAACAAACTTACATTGGCAAGTCATATAATGTGAGTGGGAAGAAAGTGGAAAAGAAGATTCTCCAAAACACAGCTTGTCCAGAAAGCAGGAAAGTAGAAAATTGGAGTATAGAAACAAATTTCACCTGGGTTTAGACTAGGAGACTAGATCCAAGAATCTAAATCAAGAGCCTTGCAGAGCCAGGCATTAAGAAAGGTAAACTTGAAGCAATATGTCAATAAGGAAAAGCACTATGTCCATATTCAACCTATTCTTAAGATTTCTTGACAATGACAGAATGCTTCATTAGTTTGTTTTAGTAGGACACTGGAGTTCTGGAGTTCTGATGATGACTTTTCCTCTTGTAGTGTGCTAGGGTGGAGTGTGATTGGTTGGACTAGATTCTGTCCACGTCAGAATGCTCCAAGATAAAATTAGAAAGTACCTGGTGGTCTGGCAGAAAAAATCGATCTAAATTGTAGTACATGGGTCCTCCTGGATAAAGAAAGAACACTGAAGGAAGGAAGGAATGAGCAGAGAGAGGAAGGGAGAGGAAAAGAGGAGTTGGGGAGGAAGGAGGGAGAGGGGGAGAAAGAGAGACAGAAAGAGAGACAGAGAGTCAATCCTACTCCATAATATGTGGTTTAGTGAGTGTTCTTAAATTCTTTCACATTTACAAGCTTTGTAAGCCCTAACTAGATTGTAAAAAAAGCCAAGTGACCAGACGGCATCTCCTTTTCTTCTTATCTGAAAGTAGTAGAAAAACCAATATTTTGAGTCAGGAGGCCTGGTGCTATTCTCCATTCTTCCCTTCTTAAAGCTTCAGTTTCCTCTCCAGTAAAAATAAGGGAATTGAAGCAGATTACCCCAAACTCCCTTCCATTCTAAATCCTATTATTCTGTGAACAGTTTGTTCTCGTATCTACATTTTCCAAATGCAAGATGTCATTTTTCAGTCCCACCCTGCAATCTATCCACGAGAAGAGTTTACAGTTTCAAGCCAAGCCCCACCACTCGGTCTCTTGGCTCGCCCCAACACCCCGGCTCAAAAAAAAGTCTGGATCCCACCCCTCACTGCCTCAGAGGCCCCGCCTCTTTCCTGCACCTGCGCTAGGCTCTGATACTCCTCCCAGGACTCTAAGTCTTGGCCCCACCCTTGGCCCGCCTTCATTTAGTGAGGGATCGGGAACATTTGCTGCTTACTCCTAGTGCAAAGAATAATTCCCAGTGACAAGAAGACGCTTTCCTCCTCTTTCCTTCCCGGGCTCCCAGCGTGAGCTAAGTCCAAACCCCGCAGCTGTCCCTGGGACGGTGCGTGTCATGAGCCCCGCGTTCCCCAGTGCACCCCCGACGCTGGGGCTTCTCGGGCTCTTCTCGCTGTTGCTGCTGCTGTACTTGCCCGCGGCTCAAGGTGAGTGGAGGGGGGGGGGGTCCCTCAGTCCCCTGGCCGAACAGATTATTGGCTTGGGGCAAGGGGGATGGCTGGAAATGAGTTCGTCGTTTTGGCAACCGAGAGGTACTGAGGACCAAAAGAATGTGGAGGATGGCTTTACATTGGTAGGAAAATGGGTGGGTTATTAAAAGTGAGATTTTTCTTTAGACACTATCTCAAAAAAAAAAAAATAAAATAAAATAAAAAAAAACCCGAAATCTATCTTCTGCTCACTTGGGTGGCTAGGTTTTCATTCATAGAAACTCTGTTTCTATGGAATTTTGAAATTTGCAAAGTGCTTTCTCCACGTCAACCTAGGATGTAGGTAGTGCAAGTATTATCATCCCCATTTTCCAGATGAGAAAACAAGGCTTAGTGAGGTTAAACAAATCGCCCACAGCCTCAGCTAGTTTCAGAGGCAGTTTTCAAATCCAGGAGGTCTCCTGACTCCAACACTCAAAAGATGAAACTGCCTCAACAGATTAATAAGGAAACCTCTCTTAAAATCTCATCAGGGACTCGAATAGGGTGAACTCTCTAAGGAGAAAAACCCTAGTTTCTCAAAGGATTAGAGTTGGAAAAGACCTTAGAGATCATCCAATCTACCATATCCCCCTTTTCAGAGAAGAAAACTAAGATTCAGAGACAAGTAAAATGTTTAGGGTCACAAAAGTAATAAGAGGTGAGATTCAAACTTAGTTCATCTTTCTCCAAATCCAGTTTTACCTACCACAACATGTTACTGCCTCTAAAATAATCCTTTTTCCTCCTCTTTTCTCTTTATTCTTCCTTCCCTCCTTTTTTCTCTCCCTCCCTCCTTCTCTTCTCTCTTTCCCTCCTTCTTTCCTTCCCCTTCATTTCTTCTTTCCCTCTCTCCTTTCCTTCCTTCTTTCTTTTTTCTTCATTTCCTTTCCTTTTCTTTCTTCTTTTTATTTCTTCCTTCCTTCGAGCTCCCATTATACACAGCCCCTCCATGAAATAGCTTTAATGAAAGCAAGCAGAAAACTGGGTGACTAATGGCCATACTGACTATGCATCTTCACCTTCTGGTTTCCTTTCTATTCTGGTTGAAATCATAGAAACTAGGAGGATCTTGGAGCTCATTTAATTCATCCTTCTGACATTTTACACATGAGGAAACTGGCACAGAAAAGTTCAGTGATATGGCTATGATTGCATAGATATTTAGTGGTAGATCCAGAAGTAGAATTCTTGTGTCTCTTCTATTGTTCCAATCTCTGGTTCTGTCAGTTCAGACCATTTGGTAGTGTCTTTGGGAGCTTCCTTTTCATTTATTTATTTTTATAGCCACTAGAAAGAATCTGTTATAGTAAGATGTTATTTCACTAAATTCAGCTTGGTTTTTTTTTTTCCTTGTTTTGGTAGGTGCCTGCAGTATCCCTACAGAAATACCTAACGCCAAGCCAGAACTGAACAGCCTAACAAGTTTTCCTGTTAATAGCACTGTAACATACAAATGTAATGAAGGATTTGTAAAAATTCCTGGCAAGTCAGACTCAGTGGTTTGTCTTCAATCCAATAAATGGTCAAAGTTGTCAGAGTTTTGTAATCGTAAGTCATTCTTTTTAATGGACCTATGAAAAACTGACATTCTGTTCTATCTAAACAGTAACATTTTCAAAGTGATTCTCAATGATTTATCATTAATGATTCAAAGCTAAGTGTTTTCTAGCAACTTATCCCAAATGCCTCTACAGTCTTACTGAATGAAGGCTTTGTTTACCTGACTCAGTTCTTGCTCCTCATTAAAAGGTTTTCTAACATTGCAGCCTCTTCCCAATTAATAAAGATAGTCACTGCTAGTTGGGGAATAAAAAAAAAATCATAGCTATTTTAAGTAATACTCTTGAGTACAAATTCCAGAACTGAAATATTTTCTCAAATTTTATTCAAACCAAATTCTAAGTGGAATTTTAACTTCTCGGTGTTTATTTTTTATTTATTTCACACTTATTGGAAACAAGGGGTATATAAAAAGAAAGGTCCCTCACCTTTGTTGTCTTTGAAGAATTTAAAATAATTTAATCAATAAGCATTTATTGTATGCCAGTATTGTGCTAAGTTGCAGTTACAAAGACAGTGAGGAAATATCTCAGGTGGAAAACAATACAAATATCATCAGTTATAAAATAAATTTTTGCAGAGATTGAGGAACGGGGTAGTCATTAACACCTTGGGGATTCATAAAAATCCTTAGGTAGGGAGGGATACTTTAGATGAGTTTTTAAGGAAGTTACCAATTCTAAGAGGAAGTATGTTACAGGCATGGAAGACAGAATAGAGAAAAATATTTATTGTGAAAAGTTTGCAGCACGATATTAATTGTAAAATGAGTAACACAAACAATAAGCACAAAGAAGTTCAGAAAAAGGAAATCATTTAACTCCTCCAACATGTTTGGTGGATCTCCTATAGGAAATTATTTAAAAGACATGGATGAGAGTTATACAGGATAGGTAGGAAGAAAAAAAGGAAATAAACAAGCTTATTAAGGACCTACTATGTACCAGGCACTATGCTAAGCACTTTACAAATATTATCTTATTTGATTTTTACAATAATCCCGAGAAGTAAGTGCTATTATTATTTTTATTTTTGTTGTGATCATTCAGTTGTTTTCAGTTACATACAACTCTTCATTACCCCATTTGAGGTTTTCTTGGCAAAGATTATGAAGTGGTTTACCACTGAGGAAACTGAGACAATAAGTCACACAACTAGTTAAATGTCTGAGGGTAAACTTGAACTCAGGATGATGAGCCTTGCTGACTTCAGGCCCAGCAGTCTATCTACTATACAGTTGTGGAAACTGAGGCAGGCAGAAGTTAAAGTTAAATGACTTTTCTAGGAGGGGGCAGCTAGGTGGCAGTGAATAGAGCACCAGCCTTGAATTCAGGAGGACCCGAGTTCAAATCTGATCTCAGACACTTAACACTTCCTAGCTGTGTGACCCTGGGCAAGTCACTTAACCCCAGCCTAAAAAAAAAAAAAAAATGACTTTTCTAGGGTGATACATCTAATAAGTAAGATACACTTTAGATACTTAGACATGCTGAATGCTGAGCCACCTCAGTACCTAGGTATGAATGGATTGTAATCATTGGGGGAAAGACTCATATTGAGCTGATGTGGTATGTGGGGAAAATTCTAATTTCTGTTATTTGCTTTTTTTATCATCAGGTACTTGTAACGTTCCACCTTCATTACGTTTTGCTTCACTCAAAAAACAGTTTAGTAAACAGAACTACTTTCCAGTGGGTTCCACTGTACAATATGAGTGCCGTCCAGGATATAAAAGGGATAATAATCTGCCAGCAAAGCTGACTTGCCTTCAGACTTCAGTGTGGTCCAACCCCTCTGAATTTTGTAAAAGTAAGTATGACTTAAAAATAAGTTTTCTCTTTCAAGTGAAGAAAAAAAAAGAAAAAGAAAGAAATTCATATGATAACTTTATTATACATTTATTGCTATAAGAAATAGCAAGTTGTATTTTGCAGGAGTTCACATGCAACCTTTTTTTAAAAAAAACTATACTGTTGTGGAAATGCTTGTTTTATTCTATAAATTTAAAATACATAATTTTAAAATGAAATGACAATGGCATTTTTAAAAGTATCTCTTTGGTGAACTCTTCTCCTAAGAGGTAGATGGACATAAAGGGAAACTCAAAATAAAAGATAGATTGGTCTATAAATAGTATCATATGTTGTATAAAAATAATAATAATAATAAGATAGTTCCATAATACTCTTTAATAATCTTTAACATAAGTAGTAAAGAATATGTCAGATGGTATTTTGAGTGTATATGATGATATAAAGATAAAGCCTAATTTCATTTTTTTTCTCTTTTAGGAAAATCATGTTCAACTCCTCCAGATCTGCTACATGGTCAAGTCAGTATAACAAGTGATATTTTATTGGGTTCAACAATCACGTTTACTTGTAATGAAGGGTAAGTTTGTATTATACAGGAATAAGAATAGACTTGTGGTTTCATTGGCAGAATGGAATTCCCCAGATAGAAAATAGGCTTTACCAAGGTATCTTGGAATCTTCTCTGAAGCTCAAAAATTGCATTAAGGTTAGGAGATAAAATTTTAGATTCTATATAGTCACATTAATTTCATTGTTGATATCTATAATAATTGCCAGAAGGGAAGGGGGAATTTCGTTGAGGTTAAGAGGATAAAGACCATCTATGTGAGAGGTGGAACTCAAACCTTCAAGGTCTAGTCCTCAATCTACTATATAGCTACATTTATTAAGAAAGCAAAAAAAAATAAATAGCATCAGGGTCTTATATTATGGCTAATAGTTTAAAACTACAACTATCTGGGCTATTCTTTTCTTTAAACACACACACACACACATACACATCCCTACCTCTTTCCCAAGAAAATGATCGTGTATATATTTCAATAGGGTTTTTTGAGATTCTTTGAATCCTTTGGAATCTAGAGCCTTCAGAATCTCAGATTCTGTATAGTATAGTTATTCTAATTTCAGCCTTGGTGTCCATAATGATTGCTGAGAGGATATATTCAGTGGAGAGCATACTGGCTTAAATTTACTTTTATATATCACTTTAAGGTTTGTAAACTTCTTTACAAATATGCTATCCTTTTTATCCCCATAACGATCCTGGGAGGTAGGAGCTATTATTATCCCCATTTTGCAAATTAGAAAACTGAGGAAAACAGTGGTTAAATGTCTTGCCCAAGATCACACAGTCTGAGATTTGAATTTAGGTCTTCCTGACTCCAGATCTATAATACTCTACCACCTAGCTGTCTCTATTTGATATTAATTATTGGAGAGGACTTTACTGGGTGATGACTAAGGTACCTTCCAATATTAAAAACTATAGTCCTAGAAATTTTACTAGGGAACTTAGAGACATAGAGTAGAAATCAGAGCAAGAAAGGCATACCCACTCCTCAAATTCACAGTTGTCATTTCTATTCCTAGTTCTCTTGCAAAGCCTTTAAATAATATTTGATGTATTATTTTACTCATTTGCTCTTCATATCCTGTGAAAGAAGATCTGTCTTCTAATTTCTGCATGTTTGTTTTAATTGTTAACTTATTTATAAAAATATTTTATAAAACTTATAAAACTTAATTTATAAAACTATTTTGTGCTTTTTAAAATACTCTTCTATCAAAAAGAAGTTGGTCTCTAGGGCTTTCAGAAATACTGAAAAATTTGGGTATTTATACTGTATAACTTAATAACAACAAAAATCTAGTTTTTGTATTATCCCATTATTACTATCATGATTTCTTAAATATTGTTGCTTGATACAGTAGACTTTAATCACATTATTATGTCTCCACCTACTGACAGAAAACAAATCCAACTGTTTCTGCAGTGGTTGAGAAAATTTCAAATAGGGCAATAGTGGCTATTTCTTTCAGCTTTTTTCTCTCTTGTTTAGATATAGGTTAGTAGGGGCACAAGATAGCCAATGTATTCTTATGGATAAAAATGTTGTTTGGAGTGACCCACATCCAGAATGCACAGGTAAGACATTAATAGAAGCTATTAAGTCAATATTGTATAGATTTTGTAGCATCTATAATAGACATTATTTAGGGGCAGCTGGGTGATGCAATTGGGTAGAGCACCAGTCTTGGAGTCAGGAGGACTTCTATTAGTTGTGTGACTTTAGGCAAATCATTTAACCCTAATAACGAAAGGAAGGAAGGAAGGAAGAAAAGAAAAGAGGAAGGGAGGGAGGAAGAAAGACAGGGAGAGAGTGACACACAGAGAGAGAGTGAGAGAGAGAGAAACAGAGACAGAGAGAGAGACTTAAAAGAGATAGAGAAAAAAGAAAAAGAGAGATAAAAAGAGAGAAAAAGAGGAAAGAAGGAAGGAAGGAAAAAAGAAAGGAAGGAAGGAAGGAAAGAAGAAAGGAAGGAAGGAAGGAAGGAAGGAAGGAAGGAAGGAAGGAAGGAAGGAAGGAAGGAAGGAAGGAAGGGAAAAAGAAATAGACAAATTTAGCATTTCACTATTGGGGAATTTCAATAATAACAATAGGTGAGCATTTATCTACTCTTAAGGTCTGAAAAGCTCTTTACATATATTATGTACTTTGATCCTTACAATAACTCTGTAAAATAGACATTATCATTATCATCATCATGATCTCCATTTTACAGTTGAGGAAACTGAGGCATGCAGAAGTTAAGTGACCAGCCCAAGGACACACAGCTTGTACTCTCAAGCAGGATTCCACTTGAGATCTTCCAAACTCCAAACCCAGCACTCTGTCCACAGTGCTACCTATATTTCCATAGCAGAAGTCAACATAGTATTTTATCTATTAAATGTTACTATTTTTAAAAGAACAAAAACTACTCTTCCCTAAGCAGACTCTTACTATTGATTTTGAGGAATGAAAGCCAAAAGGCTAGTTCTCTCTTTCTAAAGAAATTAAGCTTTATGACTAGGGTTTAGTTTATTTGTGGGTTTTTTTTTTTTTTTTTTTTTGGTTTTTGTTTAGTTTTGTTTTGAAATTTACATGACTTCTGGCACTGTCCAGCACATGTGTAAGAAACAGCTTGGAAGATGCAAACACAATAGAGACAGTAGAAATTGGGACTTGGGTTTTCTGCCCCCCTCCGTCACACATATTCATATATCCTAAAGGCCAAGCCAAATCCTATTTTAATGTTGTCAACAATCATCCCTGTGCTAACAGCTTTTCTCCTGTGATTCTCAAAAATGTATTTTATATGCTCTAACCACATTTTTCTAGGACAGACTAGTTTATTACTTGCAGCTCCATTCATAATTCCTTGGTGGGGTGCCTAGGAATTATTATTGCTCATATTAACTATGGGAATACAACATATTAATCTATTAGTGATTAGAGGACTTGTTATGGAATTAGAAAGATCAATAAATCAAAAGATATTTATTAAGTCTTTACCATGAACCAGGCACTGTACTAAGCTTCTGCAAAGGAAACACTGTCCCTGCCTTCAAGGAGCTTATATTCTAATGGAAGAGATAACAAGATGCATAAAAAGTAGATATAATACTTTATTATAGTATAATAGTATAATATTTAGTAGAATATAATAGTAGAATACTTTTGAGGGGAAGGTATTCTTGGCTGGAAGAACCAGGAAAGGCATAGAAGGTACAGTTTGAGATAGTTTTTAAAGGAAGTCATGGATTCTAAGATGAGGGAAAACATTCTAGACATGGAAGACATACTCTCCACAAAAAAGGAATAATATCTAAGATGCCTGGAAAATGAAAGGAAGATCTAGTTCAAATCTCTCACTGTTGCCTCTCACTGTTGAAGTGGTTATTGTTGTTCAGTTGTTATCCAATCCTTTGAGACCCCATTCCAGGTTCACAATCCCCATTTGGAGTTTCCTTGGCAAAGATACTGGAATGGTTTACCATTTCCTTCTCCAGATCATTTTATAGATGAGGAAATTGAGGCAAACAGGGTTAAGTGACTTGTCCAGAGTCATACAATTATCAAGTGGCTGAGGCTGGATTTTAACTCAGATTTTCCAAATTCCAATTGCACTGTCTCTATCCAGTGTGGTAAGAAGCTATGTAAGGGAAGTTTTGGCAAAGTATCTGGTAGTACAAGTTAACAAACATCATAATTTGAAGCTTTATTTAGCATCACCTAGACAGGTAATGTAAATAACAAGTTTTGCATTGATTGTTTTATTTTATCAATATTTCACTTAGGCCTAATAAGAAATTTATAAGTATCACTAAATTTAAATCTATAGTAGTCTCTGTATTTAAAAGGTATATATGATATTTTTCTCTAAGTTCAATTCTATTTATTAAACAATGTATCTGGGGAATCATTTTTACTTTCATTGGGAGTCCTTATAGTTGGAATATCTGGGAATCATTGCCTTAATCTTTTTTGTTTGTTTGTTTGTTTGTTTGTTTGTTTTACTGAGGCAATTGGGGTTAAGTGACACAGCTAGGAAGTATTAAGTGTCTGAGGCCAGATTTGAACTCGGGTCCTCCTGAGTTCAGGGCTGGTGTCATTGCATTATTCTTTATGATCATAGGGGTCACAGATGTCCAGAAAGAACCTTAGAAGACATCTAGACTTATGTTATTATTTTCACTGATCCTTAAAACCAGAAATGAATTGCAACTTCTCTCTAGTTCCAATATCTCTATAACTACTGTCAGGTTTTAATTTCGAGAAGTAATACCTACTTAGAAGTAGATGAATAGATGAGAATCATCATGCTGTCATCTCTCAAACCTGTGTCACAATATTGTCCCTTTCTTATTTCAGTCCCCATGCCACTGACCTTCTATTGACTCAGCCCATTATGACTTCAGTTTCAGAGATATCTTCTTTTAATCTGGGAAATGTAATTAGGCTCCTAAATATCTGACTCAGATTTTTTTATTCTGTTCTTGATATTATAATAAAATGTCCTAAGGGACATTTTCTGATAGGAGAAAGTGGAAAAGAGCCTGCATTAGTTCTTAATTCTTAATAACTTAATTCAACAGATATTTATGAAGGGCCCACTATATACTAGACCCCTTCCTAGGTATGAAAAGAGATTTAAATTTAGATTCAGCAAATGAGGCTAGTGGAGAAATATATATATAATTATAATTTATGATAAGTATATCAGTGAGAAGAAAGAAAATGCTATGCAAGGTTAGAAGGGGGAAAATTGTTGAGAATGGAAGATTGGTATTTTATATTTTTGTAAAGTTATCCATCTGATCTAACTTATCAGTTTTACTGACTCTTAATTAGGCAAAATAGTTTATGATAATTTATTTTATCTTAATTTTCGTTTGGGAATTCCTTTTTTAATACCATTTTTAATACAACTTGGTTTTCCATTCTGTTTTTAAAAAATAAGATTAGATAAATGTTTATTTTATTAGTTTTTTTCCTGCAAAATAACAACAATAACAAAAAGCTCCTAGTTTTATAGATCAATTCAAGGGATTTTTTTTTCTTTCAATTTTGTGAATCTCTCTTTTAATTTTTTCCAGATTTTTATTTTGATATTTAGTTGTAATTCTTTGATTGTTGCTTTTCTAGTTTACAAATTATATGTCCAATTTGTTCTGTTCTTTTGCAGTATATGTGTGCATATATATAATATGTATTTAGATATATTTAGAAATATTATATTTCTTCTAAGGATTGTTTTGTCTAGACCCTGAAATTCTGGTAAATTGTCTCATTGTTGGTATTTTTTAAATGAAATCTTCTGTTGTTTCTATGATTTGTTATTTGACCAACCAATTCTTTAGGATTAAATTATTTGATTTCCAGTTGCATTTTGTTCTTTCAAGGCCCTTTATTAAATGGCATTGTGGTCAATAAAGAATACATTAAATCTTCTCATTTTTCTTTGTGAAGTCTTTATGCCTCAAATAATAGTAATTTTTTGTAAATGAGTATAGCTGGGAATAACTAAATTTTCCATTCCCATCTAGTAAGTGTCAGAGGTCTATTATATTTATTTTTTCCAAATTTTATTCAGGTACTTATTTATTGTTTATGATTTGAGTGGGTTTTTATTTTTTAGTTCTGAAAGAGGTCCACTGAAATCCCCTGCTATTAAAATTTACTATCTATTTTTCTCTGAAATTTAAATTTAAGTATTAACAAGCTATGCCATTTGGTACCTATTTAACATTACTATTATTCTTATTTTCTTTTAAGCTACATTAATGATTATGCCATTTCCCTGCTTATTTCATGTTATCCTTTATATTTTCTGTCATGATTTAACATGCCATTTTAAATAGCAACATGTTTGTGATTTTAATCAAAAAGTTCAACTCATTGGTTTTAATTTCTTCACTAAGAGAATCTTTGAAGATTTCTAATTTTCATTATATTTAATAATTTCCATTTGCATAAAGCATTTAATGGTTTAAATATCTTGCACTTTTTTTCTTTAGAAATTTTATGTCATGAACCTCCAAAAATTGCTCACGGAGGAATCAAAGAAACTCAGGACAGTTATAAATATGGATCATCTGTAACTTATATATGTAGTGAAGGCTTCTCACTTATTGGGGAGAAATCTATTCATTGTACTATAAAAGATGAACAAGGAGAATGGAATGGGACTCTCCCTGAATGCAAAGGTAATTAATTTATATATTAAAATAATTGCTTTTTTTTGCTTTATTTATATGTGTGGAGATAAAGCTTAAATTAAGACTGTGGCATAATATCTTGAAAAATCCAATTTTCAGTAAGTTAATAGAAATAGCTTTTCCTTCATGTATTCCTAAAATGTTGCCTAGACAGTTCAATCCTAAAACATAAATATTATTCCACCATTCACTTCAACTATAAATTGAAAATAAGATCTAAATGTTAAAAAAAACCACAATTAAAATGAGTTTGAAATGTATGGAAGGAATCAAGATGTTGATCAGCCCAATAACATCATTTATATTATGGATACAGGCAAGAGAGTTTTTAGGTAAATTTTAACAATCAGCTCCCAAGGCTGGGGGTAGGGGGTGGGGAAGGGGCAAGTATGTAATACATAACACACTTTTAATTTTAATCTTCACTATTGACATTTTCTTCATCACTTTCTGAAGTGCTGACAGTCAATAAAACAATAAATCAAGCCCTGACTTGTGGCATTTACTGATTTATATAGTATAAATACACTGAAAATTTAATAATTGGTTTATTGATTCAAGCTAGTTCCCAAAACACTCCCTGTATAGGTAATACTATGCCTACTGAGTTATCTTCATACTTTTTACCTGCTAAAAAAGTCATTCACTTTTCCATTTTATCACTTTTAGCGATTTTTAGCTCTTTTCTATTTCTAAAAACTTCCATTTAGAGCTTTAACCAAGTATTCTGGTTCTAAGGGTATATTCAATTGAGAGAAGGCATGAGAAGGAATAGAGAGAAGAGTGAAGGAGGGAAGCAGATTCAAAGAGGAATAGGAGTGAAGTACTGTGGTAAAGAGGGCTTGACAGGTCATGGAAGATGAAGATAAAACATAGCTGGATATGATGGGTCCAGTATCAATGCACTAGTTTCTCTTAAATGTGTATTCTTTTTCAACAAGCTTCCTAAATTGGAAAAATGGTTACAATAAATATTGACATCTTGAAAAATGTCTATGACTTCATATTCTATCTCTACTCCTGAGTTCTACCCACCTTGAATCCAGGGTATTAAAAATTGTCATTATTTTCAGATGCCACTTGCAAAAGTCCAATAATCCTAAATGGCACATAATGACCCCAAACAAATATTCCTTATAAATATCAGCATATCTTGGCAATCCTGGATTTATCTTAATGGGTAATTGCATAATATAATGTAGTTCTAATAATATATAGCTCCCTGATATTTCATCCTATAATAAAATGATAGCTTATTATTCCCCATTCAAAATATTTTCCTTATTTCTGTTTATGTATAGAGCAATTAATAAGAACTGATTTATTGTCTACTCTGTGTTAGACACTGCTGGTACTTAAGAATACAAAGACATAAATGAAATCATCTCTGCCCTCAAGAAGTTTATGTTCCATGATGAATGAAATTTATTTTTAGAGACCTAAAATAATCTTGAAATCAAATGATAATGAAAAATGAGCAATGTGTGTTTAACTTTTCAGATCTCATTCTCAGGCTAAGGAAAACCAGGAAATAGGACTAAAATGAAATTAGGGAAATGTTCAATTTAGTAAGTATTTATTGAATGACTACAATGGGCAGTACACTAAGCTAGGGAATACAAAAATTAATGAGGAACATATCTTATCCTAAATGTTCCTATGGTCTAATAATGGAGATAAAATATGTGCAAAAATAAATTGAATATTGAATATTGGGTAGACTGTAGTGTAAAAGAGATACAATAGGAGCAATGAGACGAAAGGTTTCTAGATGGTGGATATTTGTGGTGGTCTTTGAAAACTTAGTAGAAATTCATAGAATGTGAGGAAGAGAATACTTCAGGGTGGCTAGAACAGGAACAACAAAAGGAAAGTTCCACAGTCCAAAGAATATTAGTCATGTTTGAGGAAAGAAGGAGTAGTTAGTATGGCTGAAATATAGGATCCATGAAAGGGAATAGTGAGAGAGGAAACTTCTGAGTTAGATTAAAGACAATTATGAGTGGCCTTGAATGTCTTGCTCAGGATTTTTGCTCATGGCAGGAATATATAATATAAGGGAAGCATTGTTCTAGAATCAGAAGACCTGAGTTCAAATCTTTGGTACTTATATTTGCTATTGATGTGACCTTAACCTCTGTGGGTACTGATCTTTTTCTTTTTTTATAAAGAAATTCCTATAAGTGCATTAATAACTTAGGTACTTCATGTAAAATTAATACATTTATCTTTCTACATAAGAACTATGTAAAAGATGAAAGTTCATATTAGGAGAAGAGGAATTGGGAAAACAGAAAGAACAGTTTCAGTGTTAGAGGTACCTTACTAAGACAGTGTAGTGTCCAATCTTTTTCTATTTCCCCAGTCCCTCAGCCATCTCAATTGGAAGTGTATTTTACATAAAGTGACTTTTTGGCTCAGATTTTATTTGATCTAAACTTGTCATTTCATTGGTGTTGGGAGATCTGAGTGAGGAAATCCCTTTTCTGACTTTATGGCAATAAAATTTCACCAATCCAATTTGAAATCATGAAACAAAGATACTGATTTGGAACCCTATCCTCTGTTAGCATTGAAAAACAAATAAATATATACAGAATTAATACAAAATAATTGGAAAACATGAAAATACTAACACTTGGAGGAATTGGTCAGCACTTCTTGTAGTAAATGGGAGGTCAAAATACTTCAATTTCCTACAAAACTCATAATAACATCATAGGGTCATCATTCTAGAGCATGAAGAAACTTTGGTGATCACCAGTCCAACCTCCTCATTTTATAGATTAAAATTGAGGACCAGGAAGCTTAAGTGACTTGCCAAGGTCACACAAGGTAGTAAGTTTCTCAAAGTTAAGTCTGACTTCATATGCAAAAAAAATATTCAATCAACAAAAACTAACTTATAGAGTAATGTTTAATGTTTATGGCTGATGTTCCCCACAATTTACAGAAACTGCCATGTTGGTCCCAACAACAGCTGAAAAATCAACCACAACAAATGCTCCAGCAACTGATGCTCTAGCAACTCATGCTCCACCAACAGGGCAAGCCAATGCTACAAAAGCTCCAGCAACCCATGCTCCAGCAACCCATGCTCCAGCAACCCATGCTTTACCAACAAGGAAGGCCAGTGCCACTAAAGCTCCAGTAACTGATGCTCCAGCAACCCATGCTCCACCAACAGGGCAGGCCGATGCCACAAAAGCTCCAGCAACTCATGCTCCAGCAACCCATGCTCCACCAACAGGGCAGGCCAAAGCCACAAAAGCTCCAGCAACTCATGCTCCAGCAACCCATGCTCCACCAACAGGGCAGGCCAATGCCACAAAAGCTCCAGCAACTCATGCTCCACCAACAGGGCAGGCCAAAGCCACAAAAGCTCCAGCAACTCATGCTCCAGCAACCCATGCTCCACCAACAGGGCAGGCCAATGCCACAAAAGCTCTAGCAACTCATGCTCCAGCAACCCATGCTCCACCAACAGGGCAGGCCAATGCCACAAATGATCCAGTAACTGATGCTCCATCAGCCAATGCTCCATCCACAGTGCAAGCGGACACCACAAAGACTCCAGCAACTGATGCTCCAGAAAATCCTGCTCCACCAACAGGTCAGGCAGACGCCACAAAGACTCCAGCAACTGATGCTCTAGGAACGCCTGTTCCACCAACAGTGCAAAATGACTCCACAAAGGCTCCATCAACCAACATTCCAGTATCTGATGCTCCACCAACAGGACAGGCAGATGCCACAAAGGCTGCAGCAACTGATGCTCCAGCAACACCTGTTCCACCGACAGGGCAGGCAGATGCCACAAAGGTTCCAGCAACAACTGTTCCACCAGTAGATCAGGCCATCACTACAAATGCTCCAGCAACACCTACCCTACCAATAGAACAGACCAATACCACAAATGGTCTAGCAACACTCATCCAGCCAACAGAACAGGCTAACACCTCTAATGCTCCAGCAACGCCCACCTCTCCAAAAGAACAAGCCAACATCACAAATGCTCCGGTCACACAGACTCCAGTGACACAGCAGGCCAGAACAACCCATGCTACCGTAAAGCCTACCACATCAACAACCAAAAGATCTACAACAACTCGGAGTTCTACCAGAATTGTCACAACTCATCGTTCCACCACTACTGCATCCTTTCACACAACTAGACCCAGCTCTACAAAATTTCATGGAAAAGAAAATGCTCCTTCAGGTCAGTACTCAAGCTCTACTTTTTATTCTTCATAATGAGTTTGGGTTAATAAAAAATAAGGTTTTACAATGCCCTGTTTAAAGATATTGGGTTGTATAAAATTGAATTGTTCATGTTGTTAAATAACATTGTATCCTGATATGTCATTGCCATGGAAGTTTTATGCAGGTCCTCAAGACACTCTGCACTGGAATTCTTGGATAGCATCTAGACAGAAATGGGGGTGGGGGGAAAGCCATTAGATCATATGGGAAAAGAAAGATAAAGTTATGTCCTACTAAAAATGATTCCAAGTTGAGGCTAAGAAGGGAAATCCTAGCATTTAGAGAGAATTATGAAAGAGACTTATACACAGTGGGTCTCACTTTATTATATATTCTTTAAGTGACTTGTCTGCCTCTAAAACATATCCTATACTCCCTTCTTTGTGTCTTGAATATACAAATGGGAAATTCCAATTTTATGGTGGAAAACTTCATCTGAGAGGAAATTTTTCTTCAATATAAAATAAACTGAATTTTCTAGGGAAAAATTTAATAGACATTACCTTTTTTTTTCTAACTAGGACCCTGGCTGAATATGTTCACTTCAGTAGGGGTCTAATATATACACATACACATATACACATTTATACACATACATATATACATGTGCATGTTTGTACATTCATGTGTATAATATGATAGTATATATACATGCCCATATCTATTTGCACATGTATATTTTATATGTGTGAGTGTATATATATACACATACTACATATGTATGTGTTTGTGTATATATAGGTGTGTATTATGTATATACATAGTATTTGAGAGTAAAATGAGGTCAAATGTTGTGCTATTCAAACTTAGCCAAAAGCTTGAGAGGACCTGGATATCATGAGTTAAATTACAATTTGTGATGGTTAAAGGATTTTTATGCTCTTATAATGGCAGGTTAAATCAAAAGATTTATTTGCATGTGATTTGCTTTCTAGTGCAATTTTTTGCAAAGTGTTTTACTCAAAATAATCCTATGAAATTGAAATTGTACTCTAAAGAAATTTTATGATGTTGAGAAGACATCATAATTGATGTGAAAGATAAAGTACTGTTTTAGGAGTCAGGACAATTTGGATTCAAGTTCTACTTCTACCTATGAGTTGTATAACCTTGAACAGGCTCCCTAGCCTATAAAGATTCCAGGCAGCCCCCTAAAACTATCAATTGCAGAACTTTCAAATTTGTGTTGACCCTAATGAAATCGTAGGTCTAGACCAAAAAAAAATTTAAAGTTCATGCTTTAGATCAAAATCTATACCAAACTTTAAAAAGCTTATAAGTACTTTATTTTAAAATATGCAAATCTGTTATTAATATATTATACTTTAAATCTGCATCATTGATTCTTCTAAAAGATATTACCATTTAGCTTAAAATTTACTATTTTCTTTATTTTTCCCTCTTCAGGTGGTGCCATTAATATATCTGGTAAGTCTAACTCTCAGGGATTCTTTAAAAATTATAGTAAGTGTTCAAAGTATTTCTCTAAATGCTACTATCTGAGGACAGACTTTTGTTTAAAGCATTTTGGAAATGCTATTAAAAAGAAAAGTTTAAGTTTATCAAAGACAGATCAAGTAAAGAGATGGAATGGACAAATACTGGTGAAATGTTCTCGGGTTAAATGCTTCTGGGTACTTGATGTGCTCCAGAATTTTTACAGATGTATTCCAGGAAGAAGGAGTTGCTACAAATTAGTCAAACCATATTATTAAGAGTCTACATTGTACAATGCAGTCTGGGTGCTATGGAAAAATCAAGAAGAATTAAGATACAGTTCCTATCTTCAAATAATTTATAATCTATTGAACAAATTCTCTGTTACCTGACACTATGGTGCCTAGATAGACGGTTCATGAGCATAATCAGCTGGATTTCTATAAAAAAGGTTATTCAGATTACTTTTATTTTTATTTCAATTACAATTAAAATTTGAAAAACGTGTTATATTCAAAGTTTATAAAGAGGACATTTAATGATGAGTGAGTAAAATCTTATCAGAGATCTTGGTTCATAGTATGATTCTAAATTCTGGGCAAACTGGCTTTTGGAAATTCCACCAGCAGGAAAAAAAAGTGAGGGGAGGAAAGGACCAAAATATCAAACAGGATGAAACAAATTCAATAACATGTATGTACAAGGCATGAAGGTTTCAGGTAGGATGAAAGGGCCACACCTTCACTTGTCTGAACAAGAAAACCATCTAGAATGTAGGGAAGAACTGGACTTGTGGTGAGGTGCCTCTTTCTGCCTTCTTCCTATCACACACTCCAAGGCACAAACTAAATCCTAACTTCTTTGTGTGCATACCTGTATGACTATAGAAAGGTTCTAAACCTGTGCATTACTGATTTAGAAGGGATTGGGGAGGAAGTGAGGAAAGGTTGGAATTATAATAGTAATATATGGCTTATTAGCCATTTACAATCTCTACTGTGCTGTTGCTAGCCTGTCTTATATTGCATTAAAATTTCAGAGAATATTAATGACAAAGAAGGAAGGGAGGGAGGGAGGGTGGGAGGAGGGAAGAGAGGGAGGATGGAAGGGAGAGAAAGAGGGAGGCAGGGATGAAGGAAGGAAAGGAGGGAGGAAGGGAAGAAAGAAGGAAAGAAGGGAGGAAGGGAGGAAAGGAGGGAGGGAGGAAGGGAAGGAGGGAGGAAGGGAGGAAAGAATAAAGGGAAAGAGGGAAGAAGGGAGGAAAGGAAAGAGGAAAAGAGGGAAGGAGAGAGGAAGGAAGAGAGGGAGGGATGAAGGAAGGAAAGGAAAGAGGGAGAGAGGGGGAAAGGGATTTAAAGGATGACCAGAAGTGAGAGAATAGGTGGCTAAGACTGTATAGAAAGGGTGACTCAAGTGAGATTTTAACTTAATTTAACTTAATTTGAAATATTTCAAACAAAAAAAAAAGTTCATTTCATTATACAATCCTTTCTATAATAGACAACAGAGAGAATAACCTAACAATGATGATTCTTGGATGACCAAAAGCCCTTTAAAAACCAAGGATGGAAGTGATAAATTTTATAATTCTGTCAATCAAAAATAAATCACATATTGCTGGAGGATGTCAATGTTTACTTTTAAAGTGACAGGACAAGTTAATTTGAGAAATATTTAGTTAGATATTTAGTTTCAAACCTGAGGATTCAGGAAGGTATTTGAAATATCTGACCCACATCTCTTGTTTTGTTTGGTTTTAATTGTTTCAGAACAATGTGTTTCTTAATCAAGATACCACATTTAACGTTTTTTTCCTTTCAATGCTTAACTTGGTTACCAAAATGTTTTTCTTTCAAGGAATTGGTGTTGGTCTCATAGTATTGGCTGTTCTAATAATACTTCCGGTTTTCATCAAACTTCTTTGTTACTCTGGGAAATCAGGGTGAGCCAAAATCCAAAAATCTTTTTCCTCTTTTGATTTGTTAGCATCTTCCCCCAAAAAACCCAGATTGGGTGCTACCCCTGCCAAAAACTTTCAGATTATTATTGTGCCTTTGGCATGTGAATGTCATTTCTCCTTTTTATAAAAACCTCTTCTTATTCTCTTTAAGACTGCAATCTTAACCCATATGTAAGAAGCCACACAGAAATATATTACTAGTTTCACTAGTAATTTAAGGACTTTTAAAAACAAAGATAGTTTATTTATTTGTTTTTTCCTCCTGCATAAAGGGAAAAATTTTTAAATGTTCTGATTTTCCATTAATTCTTCAATTTACTTCATGATCTTGGTTGTGAGTTTCACAATCTTCACCCATCTGAAACAAGAAAAGATAAACAATCTTATAGTTTCGGTTTTTGGGTCTGCTTGTAAATGGAATTTCTTGCTAAAAAACAAACATGTATATTTTTCTTGTGGTGCTTTAATTGAAAGTCTTAAGATCTCACAAGTTATTATATATTAGACATTGCTTTAGTTAGAATCCCTCTCCAATTCACTTGGCTATATGACTATGAGAAAATCCCTTAACTTCTCAATGACCCAGGCAATTAATTATAGACAAGTTCCAAGCTTTATCTGTGGAAAAAATTTTCACATCAGGAATTCCCCACACTAATGAAATGAGAGGTCCTGACTATTTCCCAGGTCCTAGAAGATTTTATTTGTTTAAAGCTCATTTAAAATACCTGAATGTGATATTAAAATAATTAATTGTATTCTAATTTTACATACAGTTATTTAAAACATGAGTATTAAATATTTTGATTATTTTAGTTTTTTTTTTTGTTTAGGTACCATTTCTGGCAAATTTTAGATGAGGGGATCATGGATTTATTCATTGATTTGCAGCTGATAGGGACCTTTGAGGTCACTAAAATCTGGTTCTTCCCAGTTTTAAAGATGAAGAAATTGGGGGACAGAGAAATTAAAATTACTTGCCAAGGTTCACATAGTTCTGAAGCAGGACCTGATGAAGCCTGATTCCATATCCAATACCCTATCCATCATACCACACTATTTAAAGATTACCTCTGAATTTTTGTTGGTCAAAATATTTCTAATGGAAAGAGATATATAATACTTCTGAGTCATGTATAAAAGTACTTAAGTAACATTGGTTTAGCTGCTTTTCAGTAGTTTTCTTAGAAATATACTTTTCAGTTATCACTTTTACATAATTTTTCATATTCCTTATGGATTTAGTTTTACAATATACTCATTATTATTCATATATCCCCTAAAAGCCAATAATTCTTTTTTTTGTAGGAATAGGGAAGAATTACCATTTTTTCCTCATCGACTCTAAAAACTGACCATATTCTGCTGATTCAGTTAGAATGCCTATATGTCATACCTTTTTTCCTATAAAGAAAAACACTCATGGGAATATATATATATTTTGTTTGTGTACCTTTTGTTGTATTTAAACAACATTTGTACCATCACATAATAGGTTTACAGGACTTAAAGTAGAAAGAATTATAAAAGTTCTTCTAGTCCAACCTCCTAATTTTACAGATGAGTAAGACTAGTAAGTAACTGAACTGATATTTTCAAAACCCGACCTTGGAACATTAACCTTAGGGTTCTTTTTTCTTTACTATAGTATTTTACAACAAGCAAACCTGATTCTCTAAGCATAGGGAACATTCATGAAAACTATCAATGAAGAGAATTTTAATTCCTCTCTTACTTTCATATTGAACTACTCCTTACTCTGAATTAACCAAAAAGAGGTTGAAGCTGACTTTACTTGCTACTGGACATTGATAGAATTTTGCTTTGAATTCTCTAGTGGAAGTGAGTCAGTGGCAATTGTTCAATATGAAAAAAATGGATTTCAGAAAGTTAAACTGTTTTCAGCTTCTTTTTTGCCAGTTAATAAGACTTATTTTAAAGGGAGTGAACTGGTTTAAAATTAGAAGGCACTTTGGATAGGAACTGTGGAAATTGGGTTTCTAATCTTGACTCCTTCACTAACAAGTTATGTGACCAGCTTTTCTGGGTCTTGTTTCCTCATCTCTAAAATTGAGGGAAGATGAAATCATTGCTAAGACTCTTTCCACTTTTAACATTCTAAGTACAATGGGTGTATTACTGACTTTTGAATGTTGATGATTTTGTTTGGGAATGGGATAAGTAAGTACTGCAAAGAATGATTTGATTTTCCTTTTTGAATAAATATATCCCTTACCTAATTTACTTAGCTATTTTCCCTCCTCTGCTATTCAGCTCTTACCATATTCATGAGATCAACAAAGAACTTAATGTTTTCTTACCTGATAAAATGGAATCGGGCAAGCCCACAGAAGTAAGAATTTTTGGTAAAATAAAAAATGTCTTCTTATCATGGCTTTTTTTCTGTAGCTCCTAAAATGTTAATCATCAGAATTGACTGGGGACTTTTCCATATCTGACATTTATTCTATATTCCATATTCTGTATTATATTTGATATAGAATATTCTATATTCTGACATTTACTACCAGATATGTTTTCATGTTGGTTTCTTTCCTTTGACTAAACACATGCATTATTAAAATGTTTATTTATTAATTCTTTATATTTCTACAATAAATCTTTCATCTACTTTGTTTTTATTATAGTAAATAATACTGGGAAAAGGTGGATTGTGTATTAGAGTTTATGCATATATATTTTTTCATTATCCTGCTTGTGGTAAATGGAATGCTATTGGTTTGCATTTAACATGCTGCTTCTTTTTCTTTGCAATTTGTAGGATTTCAGGTGCTTTTTAAAAATACTAACTTTTAAAGCATTTTACAGGTATTTTGGAGTCTTTAAAGGATACTTAAGAGGTATTAATTAGAGCAGAACAGAGTTTAGCTAACCTTCCAACATATACTTCTTCCAATAAATAATGATAATATTACTTAGTATTTCTAAAGTATAGAAATACTTTACACTTTACAAATATTATCCGATTTTTCTTTCAGCAACCCTGGAATATAGTAGATATTGTTATATCCATTTTACAATTAAATCATAGGATAGGCTTTGCCCAAGGTTACACAATTAGTAAGTTTCTAGGCCAGATTTAAATTCAGATAACAACTTAATTCCAGCATTCTAGCATCCTATTCTATGCATCCTAGCATGCATTTCAGCTTACTATTTTATGCAATTCTGCTGAGTACCTCCCTTGGGTACACATTGCACACTCATGCATGCACACACCATGCCTTACTTCCACAGCATATTGCTTACCTGAAAAAAAAACTTTTCAACTAGGAAACTTGTTTTAAATTTTCCTGTATTGCTCAAAAAAAAACCATAAGAAATAGATTCTCATCTTTTAAATTGGCAATTCTTTAGTTGCTGAACAAAGGTGACTTGAAGAAAAATTATCCATGATACCTGGTGTATTGCTTTTCCATTATTTACAATTTTCTTTCTAATGATGATGCTTAGTGCTTTGTGCTTGATGTTTTAATCCCACTAACAAAACTAATGCTTGATTCAGTACTCTTTAGTTGAAAGGCAGTCTGTGATCCTGTGTTGATTTTTTTTAACTTTTCAGGAAATACATGTATAATCTTGGCACTGCTGATTATGAAGCTATTAATGGCTGGCTAACTAACAACAAAAAAGAAGAGTTAAGCAAGACAATTCTTTTGCCCAGACTCTATCTAGTTTACTAGGACTCTCATGAGAAGTGGATGTAATTTTCGGCATAACTTCCTTGCCTTTCTGCACATGGAATTTTCTTACTGGGCTTGGTATTTGAATGAAGTAAAGAGAAGAATCAGTTTCAGAATTTTATTCTGAAGCCTCCTGAATGTTATTCTGAAGCTAAACCTCCTGAAAACACTAGCAATTTGCAAATTGCAGACTGTTCCCTTTTTTTCCTAAGTGTGCAACCATGGACTGAATCTTGCTTACCTTAGAACTTGAGTCAGCAAACAAACCAAAAACCACTAAAGCCAAATCCATTCAAAATCAACTGGCTTTCATTGGTGGTTTGACGTTACTTTAATTCTCTTAACTCTAAGGCCAAAACACTTGCTCCTTCACTACAGTTGCATGGCATTTCTCTATGCCTCCCTTTTTGTCCTTATAACGGTTATCAAAAACAGAAATTTTCAATTTAAAAAGACTTTAATCAAGCATTGGGAATAATACCAGGATGATATTTTGTCATACTGTGTACAAAACTACCAGGAATAGAGGAACTTTCTGTTGATTACATTTAAAAGAAGAAAACCTAAATGAAAAAATTAGTCATCTTTTCCCATTTTGCTTAGGATTTGTTAATGATGTTACCTGTGATTTGATGGTATTCTTGGTTTGACCAGGATTCCAGAAACAAAGAATTACAGGTTTCTCCTTTTGGTAGATTATGTCAGCTGACACTTTGGTTCACAATATATCTGAGAAGGAAAAAAGCCTATGAAAAGGATCTTTCTGACTTAGTGCCTAAGTTAAACCAGTTTTATTTTTACATCCAGAGATTATATAAAAGTGAATTTTTTTAAAGAAAGAAAAATGTTCTGTACTTTTAAAATAATGTATTTGTAGCCAAATTGTATATTTTGTTGTCTTGTAATTTAAATTTTATTTATTTACATCAGTGAGTGGAAGTTTTACATATATATATACTGTGAAAATTCACATGTTCAAGATTTATGAAGAGAATGTTATTTTCCCAAAATAAAAATAAGCAAATGAATGTTTGATAATGTTTGATAAATGGATTTTATACCATCCAATTTGCTAAACTATTTCATTATATGTGAATAATGAAAACATCTGTTTGCACTATTGTACAATGAGATTTTAAAATAAGATATATTGTTTCCATTAAAGTAGTAGTTGGGGATTTTAAAACAAACTAGTTTTTATTTTAAGTTTACAATACAAATTTAGCATTGTCAAGCACTACTTACCTCACAAGATTGTTACAAGGAAAGCAATTTGTGAATTTTAAAGTATTTGTTGACTTCAATAAATGTGAGTTCTTATTATAGTTTAGAGCTCCTGACAGAGGTGTGAAGCTGTTATTGATGTAGAACAGGAAGGATGAACCTTTTTCTGCCAAGGACATTTGGAAATATATATATGTATGTATGTATGATCACAAAATATTCCTTTGAGTTGGGAAGATAAGAATTGCCTCAGATTAGATTAGTTGGGAAGATTAGTTTAGATTAGAAGTGCCTCAGACACTTATTTTATTTTATTTTTTTATTTCTCCCAGTTATATGTAAAAAACATTTTTGGTTCATTTTTTACCTATTTCCCTATGAATCATGTTGGGAGAGAAAAATCAGAAAGGGAAAAGCAGGAAGAGAAAAAAATAATACAGAAGAAAAAAAGTGAAACTAGAATTGTTGGTCTATAGTCAGTCTTCATAGTTCTCTCTCTGGATGCAGATGGTATTTTCCAAATTTGGATATTTAATTATATATATATATATATATATGTATATATATATACACATACATATATATATATATACACATACATATATATATACACATACATATATATATATACACATACATATATATATATATATATGTATGTATAATTTTGCTGAGGCAATTGGGGTTAATCAACTTGCCCAGAGTCACACAGCTAGGAAGTATTAAGTGTCTGAGGTCACATTTGAACTCAGGTCCTCCTGACTTAAGGGCTGCTGTTCTATCCACTGTGCCACCTAGCTGCCCCTCATTTGGATATTTATAACATCATTCTCAAGATATAGAAAATGATCAACTTATAGAACTCAAGCAGTGGGAAGTTGTTGTACTTAACTCTCAGTTCATCATCACCTTAGCAAATGATTTTCAGGGCCTTATATGGCCCATGAGCCAGACATTCCCCACCCCTAATGAAGGGGAGAGGAAAGGATCTAGAAACCACTCATGGTTTTCTGTATCACACCAAAGCTCCAATTCCTTTCAGCATTGATTCATCCCATAGCCAGAAACAGGTACAGATTTATCATTCCCAAGTGCAAAGTCACCCATATAGATGGCCAGAATCAAGAAGAACCAATATTCTGTGGGATATCTCAGTTTTAGAAAAATAATAATCATAATAATTAGAGCTGTCAAAAATAGAAAGGCTTGCTTTGCAAGTTATGAATTTCTCTATTTTTGGCAATATTTAAGCAGAAGCTGGACAACCATTTCCTGGAGTATGTTTTAAGAAGAATTTTGGCTAATAATTGAGAGAACTGGACTATTGCTAGACAAAAAGTGATAGGATGTTTGATCACTAATTGATCCTCCTACATGCTGGAGTGTTCCTATGAACCCAACATTAAGCTTGGTTAGATTCATTTAGAGTTAGGGATGTATGTTAGTAAACCATCAGTTTAGCACACTTATCAAATACAGGTGTGGAAGATTTATAAAGTATAAATCACAGTGCCTTTTTGGTTGATAAGAAGAGGGGAGGTTCGTAAACCAGACAGATGACTGGTCATTTTCCAACTTAATCTCTATGAATCTGCCCAGCAACAATAATCAAATATAAGGAAAGAGAGTGATTCCTGATCAGGGTACATATCCTACTGTACACCTTAATCCACCTATTGGATTGTAGGGTAAAAATATATCCATGAGTAATAACCTGCCTAAGAGCACTTATTTTCCTTAGAACCTCCTCATCTACAATCCTTCACAATAATCCTTAGTCTCATCTTACTTCTTCAGTTTTCTAGTTCTATGACTTCTAAGGATCTTTCTAGCTCAAGGATTCTGTAATAATTCATTGATTGAAGTCCTGATATTCGCATTCCCTACTACATTTTCAGACTTGTGAAAATTCAACTCTCAAAGTATTCCTGAACCAGTACAAATATATTTTCATGTTTATTTATGTCTTTTATTGGGGTTTGCTAACTTGTGACAGTCATAATGCATTTTACAATGTCTGAGTTATCATTTCTGTACTCCTTTCATATTAGATATATATGGATATATTTGTTGGGATTTTTGCAAACTGCAAATGCCATCCTTCATTTTTTAATGGATGGGCACAGCTGGCTTGAAAAATATATCTAAAGAAAACTGTAAACTGCTTGAGTAAAAGTCCTATTGTCTTTTTAAAATCAATTTATTTTATTTTTAATTTATGAAATAAAACAAGTGTTTCAATAACTGTAGAATATTTTTAAAAGATGATTGCAAATGAAACTGCAAATCTATTATGTACAATTTGCTTTTCCTTGAAATATATAATAAAGTTATCATATAAATATCTTTTATTTCCTTTTCCCCCTATCCTAGAGATGTTTACCATTAGACAAACATATGTATATATATGTAAAATCATTCTACACATACTTTTGTTTATTTGTTCTTTCTCCAAATGCTGGTAATATTTTCCTTCATATATCCTTTGTAGTTAATTGGGTATTTATAATAGTCAAAATGACTTAGTCTTTCTTTTTTTTATTATAGCATTTTATTTACAAAACATATGCATGGGTGATTTTTTCAACATTGACCCTTGCAAAACCTTCTGCTCCAAATTTTCCCTTCCTTCCCCCACCCCATTCCCTAGATGACAGGTATTCCAATACATATTAAATATGTTAAAATATATGTTAAAGCCAATGTGTATACACATATTTATATAGTTATCTTGCTGCACAAGAAAAATTGGAACTAGAAAAAAAACCTGACATGGAAAACAAAATGCAAGTAAATATCAACAGAAAGCATGAAAATACTGAGTTTCCACAAGCCTCTCTCTGGGTGTAGATGGCTCTCTTCATCACTGAACAGTTGGAATTAGTTTGAATCATCTTATTGTTGAAGAGTGCCATGTCCACCAGAATTGATCATTGCATAGTCTTATTGTATGCTATGTATAATGATCTCCTTGTTCTATTCATTTTACTCAGCATCAATTCATGTAAGTCTCTCCAGGCCTCCCTGAAATCATCCTGTTGGTCATTTCTTATAGAATAATAATAATCCATAACATTCATACACCATAATTTATTCAGCCATTCTTCAATTGATGGGTATCCATTCAGGTTCCAGTTTCTAGTCACTATCAAAAAAGGGCTTTCACAAACATTTTTATACATGTGGGTCCCTTTCCCTCTTTTAGGATCTCTTTGTGATATAAGCCCAGTAGTAACATTGCTGGATCAAAGGGTATGGATAGTTTGACAGCTTTTTGAGTATAATTCCAAATTGCTCTCCAGAATGGTTAGATTGGTTCACAATTCCACTGAGAATGTATCAGTGTCCCAGTTTTCCCACATCCCCTCCAACATTCATTCATCATTGTTTTTTCCTGTCATCTTAGCCAATCTGACAGGTATGTAGTAATATCTCAGAGTTGTCTTAATTTGCATATCTCTGATAAGTATTTGGAGCATCTTTTCATATAACTAGAAATAGTTCAATTTCTTCATCTGAGAATTGTCTGTTCATATCCTTTTACCATTTATCAATTGGAGAATAGCTTGATTTCTTATAAATTTGAGTCAATACTTTATGTATTTTGGAAATGAGGCCTTTATCAGAACCTTTGACTGTAAAAATGTTTTCCAGTTTATTGCTTCCCTTCTAATCTTGTTTGCATTAGTTTTGTTTGTACAAAACCTTTTTAACTTAATTATAATCAAAATTATCTATTTTGAGATCAACAATGATCTCTAATTCTTCTTTGGTCACAAATTCCTTCCTCCTCCACAGGCCTGAGAGGTAAACTACCCTATGTTCTTCTAATTTATTTAAAATATCATTCTTTATGCCTAGATCATGAACCCATTTTGACATTATCTTGGCATATGTGTTAAGTGTGGGTCAATGCCGAGTTTCTGCCATACTAGTTTCCAGTTTTCCCAGCCGTTTTTGAATGACTTAGTCTTTCAAACTTGTTCTAAAACAATATTGATATTACTGTACATAATTTTCTCTTATTTCTGTTCATTTTGCTCTTCATTATTTTGTGCAAGTCTATCCATGTTTTGCTAAATGAGCTCATCATTTCTTAAATCACAGTAGTATTTAATTATAATCATATACCACAACTTGTTCAGCCATTCCCCAATGGACAGGCATCTCCATAATTTTCAGTTCTTTGCCACCACAAAGAGGGCTGCTATAAATATTTTAGAACATATAGGCAGAAATAGACTTAGTAGTGAAAGAACATACCTCAAGATCATTTTCCTTGCCAGTAATCATTTTATTTAGAGATAAATTATTTTATTTAGATTTATTTAGAGATAAAGAGAAATCTTTTAAAATCATCATTCACACCAACTTTATTTTCCTGCTTGCCTATGTTACTATTTGTCACTATTTTGATTTACATTACACATTTATAGCAACTCTTACAATCAGTCAAATACTGACTTAAAATACAATACTTATGTACTGGAAAACTGAAACATCAATAACCTCTCAAAAATGAGACTTTTTATCTATAAAAAGAAAAGACCAGTAAGCTCTTAGTGATGATGCAACCTCAATCAGTTATCTGGGGAGCTGTTTCCTTCCCAGATATCAGCAGAGAAGAAATTGCAAGCCTCTTTGCTGCTTGGTAAGCTAATTAGTACATACACAATTTGAGACATAAACCAGAGGAGCCACAAACACCTTCATCTCTAATTCTCCTGAGAAATTTGCTGCCTTAAAAAATATCATGTAGTAAATCTAATTGCTCCCCTAAAAATCATTTAGAAATAAATTGTCGCTAAATGTAGAAAATACGATATATTTAAGAAATGATGAGCTGATTGATTTTTAGAAAAACAATGAAAGACTTGTATGAAATATATGGAAGATATAATGTATGGAATAACAAAAAGCAAAATACGCAGAACCAAAAGAACTTTGTATAAAGCAATAGTAATGAGGTTCAAAGAACAATTTTGAATGAATTAAGTTATTTTGGGAATTATAAATACTCAAATCAACTATAGAGGAACTATCTACCTCCAGGACCATAGAAAATGATACCTCCAGAGGAAGAACTGATAAATAGATTTGTGCTTAGTATGGCTTACACACATATGTATGTGTGTGTGTGTGCTTAGTATGATTTATACATATATATGTGTGTGTTTGTGTATATATAAATAAAATTTTACACATATACAAACAATTTGTGTGTGTGTACGTGAAATGGTAGCCTTCTCTGGTGTGGAGTGGGGAGGGAAGGACGATTTTTTCAAACTTAAAATGTAAAAAAATAAATTATTTTATAATAAAATAAATGGAATATAATATTAATTACTTCTGCCAAAATAATAAACAATTTTAGTCTTCCCAAAAATGTGATAGACTGGATGTCTTTTTTTTCATTCATTCAGTGAACATTCATAAAGCACCTACAATGTGGCAGGCACCTTGCTAAGTGCTACAGTTACAAAAAGAGGCAAAAGTCAAGTTTCCCTAAAGGAGAAAATCATTCCTTCAGACTTAAAGAAGCACCTTACTGGTAATTTTTCTGATATCTTGCCTTCCTGAAATCTAAAAAATAACATGAATCAGGGAATAGGATTTTTTTCCCTTTGACTTTTAGCTAGCATTTTTATTTTTATTTATTATTGGCTAACATCCAAGCTTTTTGTGAAAAAATGTCCTCACAAACAACAGTAGAAGCAAAAATAGATTTCTAGAAGACAATTCTCAGTAAGAAACAAAAATAGGAGTTATACTTGGAATGGGTAGAAACTGTGGTCAATGGCCTCTGGCTTCAGAAAGCTAGAATTAGGCTCCAGAAACTGCTTCCCTTTGCTATTTTCTGTGTAGTTATAATTTCCATAAACTTTCTTTCCAGGAAGTGTTATCAAATAGAATACGCTGTCTTCAAGTTGTGTCTGACTTTGCATGACACAAGATGGAGTTTTCTTGGCAAAGACATTGGAGTGGTTCACCATTTCCTGTTCCAGCTCATTTTACAGATGAAGAAAATGAGGCAAATGAGATTAAGTGATTTGCCCAGGGTCCCACAGCTTGTAAGTGTCTGAAACAGGATTTGAACTCGGGTCTTCTAGACTCCAGAGCCAATATTCTATCTACTGTGACACAAAGCCATCCTGTATCAAACAAAATAATCCACCACTTCTGGCATCTTCCTTTAAGCTGACAAATAAGCTCATATCTCCTTAATCTGTAACAAACCTTTACTCATCCTTGTTATCTTAAAGTATTGTCTATATTTCTCTTTCCTTCTGCTGCCAAGTTTTATAAAATCCAGTCCTCATTCATGATCCATTTTATCATCCATTTGCTTCTGACTATACTATTCTACCAAATTTTTTTCCTGAAAGATTCCCAATGACTTTGTTTGCTAAATTTAATGTTATTTTCCCAGGCTTCATGATTTTTTTCACTTTTCTATACCATTTAATGCTGTCAACTAGCAATGGACTAGCCATGTCAATTTTGCCATTTCATCAATAATTTTATTCAAAATTTGGGTTTTGAGCCAAGGAAAGAAATTACATTCATTACCTGGTTGATATGGCAAGCAGAGTAAGCAGAAACATGTAAATTTCGCTCATTTTTGGGCTCCAGACTCCCAAACACACTGGAACACATCTGCTAAGGATGAAACCAAACTTTCTTTAGCTTAGGAAGTTAAACAATGGTCATATAGAAGCTAGTAGAAACCTCATTTGATGGCTTGTCAGCTTGGTATTTTGAGTTCTAATGAGTGAGAGAGTATCAGGCACCTTTATAGTTCAAAGTTACAATTTTATTGAGAATTTACAGATGTCTCTGGCTTTGAGCCAGCTCTATAGGGCTAGCTAAATATAGTATGGCCTGACATCTAGGGATCTCCAAAGCACTCTGGGTTCTCGTGGACAAAGGTCAGTCCTTGAGACATGGCTGCTATAAGATCAGTTTTTCTCTATGGTTTGTTGTTTCTCATACAGTAATTTTATTCCAGAGAAATCTCTAGGAAAAAATTGAATTTAGTTATTGTTCTTGATTAGGTTTCTCCAAATACAGATAGTAAAACTCCCAGTTCCTGCACAAGAACTCAATGCACAGTATGGATATTGGATATGGCTATTAGCTTTATTTTATCCATACAGAAAATGTGTAAGATTCAAAGGATCTCCAGAAGCATGGAGAAATATAAAATATTTAAATAACTCTGGCCTCTCCCCTAGAAGATAAACACACTTAGGAGAAGGAGCAGAAGGGAGGGAATTGACTTTTCCTTTATTATTACTTTTACCCTTACTATTCCTAAACAAAGTATTATTTTAAAAGTTTCAATAAGGATCAAGTATTTTGTTGTTCTCCAGTGGAACCTTTTAGGTGAGGACATAATCTAGAAGAAATTTTATTTATGTCCCTGTAAGAACATTAAGCATACATAGAAAAGGTCAGATAAAACCTCCTCAACAGCTGCCTTAGGGTGCAGGTCTTATCAGGACCAGATGTGAAAATACAAGTATAAAAAAAGGAGCAATTCCAAGATGTTAGAATGTGGATGCTGATAAGTAGAGTTCAGGCATATTGCTTCATGAAAAACAAACAGATTATCAAAAGCATATTACAAAGACTTTCAATGGCCAGATCTCCTAGAAAGGACTTTTTATTTGAGAAGTTGAATATGATTATAGAGAATTCCACCAAAGATATAAAAAGTAGTTCACTTCTTTGGATAAAGAGTTAGGCTTTCCAGAGGGCTAAGGAAGGTCTAGTTTTTTTTTTTAATGTTTTCAAAAAGGGGTCTGCACAATAAAATTTCTAAGTATATAAG